>NW_008338348.1:324193-367190 GCF_000622305.1 Nannospalax galili | reverse complement strand
GCACCGCCTCCTGCCAGCCGCTCCCCCCCGGGGGCCGCGCGCGGGCGTGCGCGTGGGGATGCGCCTCCGCCTTGACGCAGCGCCGCCGCCCGCCGCTCGGCCGCACAAAGGAGCGCGGGGATGTGCGGGGTCTCCCCGGGGACCCCGGGCGGAGGACGGGGGCGCCGGGTGCCAAACTAAGAGACGCGGGCGGGCTGGGGCGATCGGGAAAGAAGAAGAGGAGGGCAGAGGCTGGGGACCGAGCGAGCCCGCTAAGGTGGAGGGAGCGGGTGCCAGTCCGCAGCCATGCGGATCTGGGGATCCTGGTGGCGGACGAAGGGTTGGGGAGGAGGAACGTACAACGGCAAGAGACACAGACGGTCTAGTGCTCGGTTGGCTGGGAGAGGGGTGGAAAAAGGGCGCGTTCCAGTAAAGGAGTGGCGGGGGAGGGGTGTAGCGCGCTGCGAGGTAGTGTTGTCCCAAGGTGTGTCTGGGGTAGGGGGGCCAGGAAGATAGGTGTGCAGAGTTTAGGGTAGCCCGCAGAGAAGCAGATTGACCAAAGGTGTCTGCTGTCAGGGTGGAATGGAAGGGGGGATACCCCACACACACCCCGCAGCCACAGGCCGCCTGGATAGTCCCAAGACCTAGAAGGAAGAAGGGGTTCTAGCCGGACCCGCATCCTCACCCCAGCGGAGCTACCGCGTTCCCTGAGCTGTGCAGACTTCTAACCAGCCCTGCCTGCAGGACTCATAGGAAGAAACACTACCCGGGCGTGGGAGCAAGGCTAAATAAAATGGGTGTGGAGCCTCTGGAGGAGTACCAGCTTGCCACCTGTGACCCGACGCCCTGGGCCCTGGAGAATGCAGATGTACCCCCATGGTTGTTACTGGGGGTCTAAGCATCCCTAGGGGACCTGACAGATCCCTCAGCCTAGGCTGGCTCAGTCCAGGAATGTATAGGCTCACATTCCAATCTCCCTAGCAGGGCCCCTCCCTCAGTGTGATCCTGTCAGCTCCACTGCCCAGGGTTCTGGGTCTCGATCCTTTGAAGCAGGTCAGCCCAGCCAGGGCCCGGGGTCCTGGTGCTCCTCCAGTGTTCCTCCATGCCTGCCCCTGGAGAGGGGGAGGACTTGAAGCCTGACATCAGGATGCTTTCTTGAGCAGGGGAGGAAGAGTAGTTAGAAACCTCGGAGGCACCAGCCAGCTGGCATCCCTGGCTCACCTCAGGGGTGCAGGACCTCTCAGTCAGGCTGCCTGTGGTCTATACAAGGGAGCTGCTTTGTCTGCCTACAGAACCCTGTACACAGTCCTGCTCTGCACTAAGAATCTGCTCATTTCCTGTGGCTGCTCCAACATGTGACCCACAAACTAGCAGCTCTTAAAGATCATAAATGTATTCTCCCACAGCTCTAAGGGGCCAGGAGTCCCAAGTCAAGGGGTGGGCAGGGCCCTGCTCCCTCTGGAGGCTACGCAGGAGAACCTCTTCCTCTCCTGGCCTCAGTGGCCCAGGCAGTCCTCGGTTTGTGACCACATCACTCCCAGCACAGCCCTCTTCCCTGCTTTGTGAGTCTTATCTCATTATTGAGCTGAGGGCCTGCTCCTCAGGTGTCTTAACTGAATCACATCATGGCTATGCACGTGTGCTTGTGGCTGCCATACAAGGTCCTGTTCATAGGTACCCATGACCAGACATGGACAGATTTGCTCATTTGTACCATGACCAGGACATGGACGGATCTTTGGAGGTTACCATTCAACTCACTATAAGCATGAAGCCATGAGGATGCAGGGGTTGGGGGACCTAAGTAATTTACAGAGGGGATGCAAATGGCTCCGAGTGAGTCAGGGTCTCAGTGAGAGGTTATGTTGAAGAGGCCCAGCACAGAAATTGGACAGCTTAAGCCATGTTGTGGAACAAGCAGGTTTAAGTGATCACTGGGACTTTCTTCTACCAAGAACCACAAAGACTTGTTGGCAGCATTTGGTTTACCTAGATGGGTCTTGGAAGTATGCCTAAGGTCCCTGACCCCATCACTGCTGAGACAAAGAACCTGCACCTCCAGCAGCTGAATACTGCCCCTCCATACCTGCAGCCAACCTGCTTCCCAGCCAAGACCTGTGACTTCCCTCATCCCACCAAGACTGTCACTGCAAGAGATAGTGTCGCACAGTGCTTAGCCATGTATCAGTAGGTTTTCTGTTACTATAATGAAACACCTGAGACTAAGAAGTTTATAAAGGAAAGTTCATTTAGCTCTTCAACTTGACAGGATCTAGATTCACTTAGGAAATACACCTCTGGGCATGTCTGGGAGGGAGTTTCAGGATGGAGCTAATTGAAGTGGGAAGACCTACCCTAAATGCAGGTGGTACCATCTCATGGGCTGGGGTCCCAAACTGAGTAAAAAGAGAGCAAGCTGAGCATCAGTATTTATCTCTCTCGGCTTCCTGACTCTGGAGACAATGTGACCAGCTGCCTCACCTCCAGCCCCATACCTTCCGTGTCATGATGGACCGCATCTAGAATAAACCCACCCCTCCTTAACTTTTGTCAGGCAAACACCAATGTGTGTCATAGCAACAAGAACAGCAACTAACACGGGCAACGACATTGCCATAGCAACAAGAACAGTAACACAGGCATGTGGAGAGATTCGGAAGATCCGAGATCAGGATGTGGAAGATCATAGGGCAAGACAGGAAGCTGAAGCAAGCAAGAGAGAACTAAGCGTGGAACTCACAAGAGCTGCTCAGTCCCCCAGGCAGCACCCTGACACCCCTCAGGAGCTCCACCTCTCAAAGATCCCAGCACCTCTTAACACCCCTCCAACCTTGGTGGACAAACCACACCCAAGCCATAGACCCACAACTCTCCTTCCTACCTATGAGACTTCGGGCAAGTAGGCCAACATCTGTGCCTCAGTTTCCCCATTTGTAACACAGGTAATGAAAGATAATACCTTGGTATTTTGAGAATCAAAGGTGCTGTTGCTGTATTTTAAAACGGTTCCTGCTGTGGTTATTATTAGTGCTTTGATGTCTAATTCCGTCCCCCAGGTCTGCTATTTTTAGTTGTCCCTGTTGGAGCCAAGCAAGGTGATGGGCACTTTTTATGGTTGTATTGTTAGGGCTCAAAGTGGCTAAGGGAATCCATCCCCTGGAGTCCTGTGAAGCTCTTTGCAGCTCAAAGAAACCCCATTCCTGACCGCAGAGCTCCTGGGAAGGCTAGGATGGGCTGCAGGCTCTAGACAATTCCAGCGGTGTGTCCCCTCCCTCCACCTGATCTCAGAATAGGCAGATGCTACTGTGGGAAGAGGCGCCTGTAGCTGCCATGGCTCGCAAAGGCCCTGCCTGCCCAGTTTCCTACAGCCTGGCCACATCCAACCTGAAGTCCTTCATCCAGGATTTATTCGTTTAAAAATGAGATTAACAAGCGCCCCTTGGGACCCTCCAGCAGCCCCTGGCTCCTCCTCGCCCTCTTACTGTGACTCTGCCTGCTTTGTACACACCCCTTCACTGCTGTTGACTTTTCCCAGTTCTCTGGCCCACCACCCAACTGTCAGATAGCACACTGATGTTATGGAGGGGCAGGAAGGAATCAGGCTCTCCAGCTTTTAAGGAGTGAGAGCATCCATAAAGATGTGAGGAATCAGCCCATGGGGCAGCTTCATCCTCCTTCCTCAGACACTACCCAGTGCTCCAGCCTCATCTTGCTCCTCAGCCTCATCCCCACACGGCATCCTCCCACAGGACTTCACAGATGCTGTTTTCCCTGTGCCAAATGCCTTCCCCACCCACTTGTCAGTTTGGTTAATCCACACCTCTCCAAGTCCAGACCCAACATTGCCTCCTCCTTGAACCTGAACTTAACTGTACAGTCCTCTTTCCAGGGATGTACATGGGTTATTTCCCTGTCATTCTGGAACTTGAACAAATCCAGGCAAAACAACTTCTTTTTTTTAACATCCCCTATGTCTACAACGGGCCCTGATGTGCTCTGAATGGTCCATTCCGTGGACATCCACTTACCGTATACTCGGTACATTCTGGAAGTATGTAAGCAACATTCGAGGGACTAGTAAAGAAATCCACAGTCCTGTTTAAACTGGAGGCGGGTTGTCCTTAACATCATTATGACATTCTGTCTCCTAGGTTGGAAAACTCCAAGCATTGTTAAAAACCCATAATATGTACACAGAACCTAAATGGTTTACAGTGGTCCCGGGTGTTTTATCTTTGTCCCCAGGGCTTGGCTGCACAATGCAACCGTCATATGGTCAGAAAACAAATGGGCTGTTTCTGTTTTTTAGTGTATGCTCATCAGAACTGGGTAAATATCATAATGGGGCCCAGAGGCATACAGAGCAAGTGGTGTGCATGTATTTTGTCTTGGGTTTGGGGGGGCGTGTTTTATTATAAAGATTCACTGAACCACTCAGCAACTGCTAATTTTCCTGATTGTTTCTAAGGTCCATTTTGCTCTGGCTGAGAGCCCCTTAACTTTCCAGGGAGGGTGAGAAAGACAAAGACAGTCAGAGATCTGGGGTGGGGTCCACTCTGAACCTCAGTTTCCTTTTCTGTGCATTCAGTGGTCACAAAGATGTTCTTTTTTTTTCAATTTCAAGATATAATAGACAAAACAAGAAGACGTCATTTTAAATTTCTGTGTGTGAGTGTTTGGTCTGCATGTGTGTAGGTACACTGCATGTGTGCAATGCCCATGGAGGCCAGAGGAGGATGTCAGTCCCCTGGAACTGGACTTATGAACAGTTGTGGGTGCTGGGAACTAAACCTGGGTGCTCTTAACTGAGCCCTCTCTCCAGCCTGAGAAGACTTACCAAATGCTCCCCACTTGATGCCCCATTTGGTATTTGAGATCCATATACTTCAATTTTATGCCAAATCTACCTTGAGTAAGAGAAACTGAAGTAGCCAAGTCAGAAGAGATAGAAATATCCGAGAGGAGCATCGAGGGGGAATTGGATCAAGTGACTGTAGAGGCAGAACAGTCCCCTGGGATGCTGGTAGTGTGTGTCTGGGATGCTGGTAGTGTGTGTCTGGGATGCTGGTAGTGTCTCTCAGGCTGAGTGCATAGGCCTTGGGCCCCAGAAGCCAATGGTGTGATTCTCAGTTAGAGGCCAAGCACCTAAGAACATGTAAGGGGCACTGGTACCTAGATGTCCTGGAGTCCAAGGCCAGATACCTGAGCACTGATGGACAATGGGAAGAGTGTGCAGCTCCACAGAAAGCAAAGACCTCTCTCACCTGTGTAGATCTGTCCACCCACCCATAGCCAGGACAGACCTTGCCCATATAGTCCACCAAACGACACCAATGTCCCCTAGACCACACAGAAACAGGGCCTCACTAGTCTCTAGATGGTCCTTAACCAGCCAGACTGTCCCTGGAGCCACAAACTACATAGAGCCACAAGCCTACCTCACCCTGACTGCCCTCCTCATGCCTCCCTGTGAAGCAAGGCCTCTCCATCATTCTAGCATGCACTTTCCTGGCACCCTGGCTGATACAAATGCTAAGAGAGCCCCCTCCACTGCCCCCCCATACCACGTTTCTTCCATGTTTTTAGTTTCACAAAAATTGGGCAGCAAAGGGGCTTATGCCTGCTCCCATTTTGTAGGTGAAGGAGCCCCAACAACCAGTTGAAGAGACTGAGCTAATAACCGCCACACTGCAGTACGTACCACAGGCTCCATGTGTTTACAAGGCATTCTTGGCCACACTCCAGGGTGGCCTCTGTGACCATGCTGCCTCCCACAGAGGGCCACCAAGGCAGGCAACACACAGGCACGATGGTTCACACAAATTGTCACCCTGACAGGATCTGGACCCACCCAAGCGGCAAACCTCTGGGCAAGTCTGTGAGGGAATTTCTAGACGCGGTTAACAAGGGAAGACCCACCTTACTAGTGGGCAACACGGTTCATGGACTGAGGCCCAGATGCACAAACAGAGACAGCGAGCTAAGCATCAGTTTCATCTCTCTGCTTCCCAGCTCTGGACATGATGTGATCAGCCACATGATGCTGCCACCATGACATCTGAGTCTCAAAGCCTGAACCAAAATAAACCTTCGTTCCTGCTTTTTGACAGGTGTTTGGCCATAGCAACAAGAAAAATAACCTAAGACACGGGAAAGGTGTTGGCTCAGGAAGGGGCCAAGGCAGACGTGTGGAGAACTTGGCCCAAGTGGGGACCACGCTGCAGACCCTCCCCTCTCCCTAGTCTAGCCACCCCACCCTCCTTCTGCTCAGGCTGGCTGACTGCCTTCTAGACTCTAAGCTCCATTTGGGCCCTGGTAGGGGGAGCTGTCCCTACCCCTGAACATCCCCCCCACCTGCGTCTGTCACCCTTTCTTTGAGCTCCAAACCTTGTTAGCCAGGCAGCCCAAGGCATGGCCTCAGTTTCCCCTTAAGTGAGGAGGCTAGACTACAAGGGACTTCACTTTCTCCAGCTCTGCCTGTTCCTGGGCTGATCACTGTCACCATGAGCAGAATGGCCTGAGCTAAATCAGAACCAAACAGAGGGTAAGCTGAGGTCAAGCAGCCAGTGTATGAACCCAGGGAACAAATCAGAAGACCGTGGAATCCCATCCAGCTCTTCTGAGCTTTTATTCACAGACTTTCCAGTATCAGCCGGAACAGCTAAATCCGGGCTTGCGCATAGCAATGACTCGTGTTCAATTATTTAGCCGGTAAGTGATTATAAAAGCAGTGTGGCGGAGTCAAAGCCACAGAAAGACGGTTCTAATAACAAGAACACCACTGGATGCTTCAATTCATTACTGAATTTTTGAAGGGCCCACAGATGGATAAACAGAATTCATTGCTTGCTTTGGGGAGCCAGAGTTCCCTGGAGAGGGTGCAAGGTGCACAGGCTCCCCAAAGCGGGCCTCTGAGCCAAGGGCTCAGGCTGCGTCACAGGCCTTTCTACTCAGCAGCTGGGGCTGGGCTTTGGCCACCCCTGCAGAAGGAAATTAACACCTGGCACCCCTGTCAGGCCTTCCCTACCAGCCCTGAACTGCCCTTGGATATCTGGCCATGCAGTGCCTTTAAAAAAAAACAGCCGTAATTTACAGCCCCTTTTCTGTCTCCCTTGGTCCCCCTGGACTCTCTGACTGCACAGGCGGCGGTTTGGAATCTCTGTGTGCAGATTCCCTGGCAATTGAATTATGATCATCCAAATCCGCTATCCTCCTTTTGGACAGAGTCCTTCTAACATGCAAGGCACGTCACCCTGCTTCTGAGACAGGACCTTGAAAAGAATGTAATACTTCTGAAAGAACTGGGTCGGCTTCAAGAACACCCAGTTAGCAGGCTGCACAGGCACACTGTGCTGAGCTCCCCACCCAAATGGCTCCAGCTGCAAGGTCTGGCGAGTGGGTTGGTTTCTGTTGTCACCCCAACAGGGACCGGCAGGATAGTCTTCATTACTTACCTCACTCCCTTTGCCAGCTTCTTAGCTGCTTTGGATAGAATCTGAACCCCCAAATTTAAAGGGACATTTGCAACCAGTGAGAAGCTGCAGTGGATTGAATAATGCCCCCCCCCAAATTAGTCCCCTGCAACCTCAGAATGTGACAACTTTGAAATTAGGGTCTTGGCAGGTAGAAAGAGATGGGATTCTTAAGATGAAGTCATCCTGGGTTATGTGTCCTGGGAAGGGACACATACATGGACGCACACAGGGCAGAAGGCAAGGCAGAGATTGAGTAACAGCCACAAGCTAAGGAGTGCTGAGGGTTGCCAGCAAAGTGGGAGCAGACCCTGCCAGGGCTTTGGAGGAAGTGTGGCTCTGTGGACAGCTGGAGTTGCACTGTAGCTCTGAGGATGGTGAGGGTAGGTGTCTGTGCTTGTGAACCACACAGTGACCAGTTAGATGGTCCTAGAAAACTAACACAGAGGGGCTGAAGCCCAGAGAGCTGACACCCACACTTTAATGCTTTCATGGTTACATTTTAATTTTTATTACATTTATTTATGGGGGAGAGGATGTAGCATTCAGAGGGCAGCCTGTGGGAGTTGGTTCTTTCTTACCACGTGAGTTCCATGGATCGCACTCAGGTCAGCAGTCTTGACGGCCAGTGCCTTTCCTGGTGCCATTTGAGTTGTTTAGAGTTCTCAAAGCATTTTCACAGGCTGAATTTCTCTGCCCAAAGCTCAGTGGCGTGAAGGCACCTAGCCAGTGGCTTCACAGGACAGGTTGCAAATTGGGCTTGTTGTCTTCATGGCCAGAGTTCTATCCAGGAATGAAGCTTCTTCCCTGGGAGCCAAGTCCTCTTTATTAGCAACATCATAAGCTGGTATTTTAGGATGGGATAGAAATTAGAAGGCAGCATTAGTTTAAGACTGTATATTGGATTACTAGTGACAGGCATGCAAATCTGAATTTATGAAAAGCCATTGAACCACACCTTCAGAATGGCATGTCTGATGGCGTGTGACTGCTGTGCCTCCGTTCTTAAAAAGATGGCCATTATGGGGCTGGGTATGGAGGCACAGGCCTTTAACTCAGCACTCGGGACGGATTGCTTCAGTGGTTGCTTGTGGGTGTGTCTGTGGGATTGTCTTGATTATATTAATTGATGTGGGGAGATCCAGTCCACTGTGGATGGTACATTCCCTAGGGTGGGGGTCTGGACTATATAGGCTGGGCACTAACATGCAAGTGTTCATTGCTGTCTCCTCTTGACTGTGGATGTGCTGTGACCAACTGCTTCAAGATCCTGCTGCCTTGATGTCCCCACAAGGATGGTCTGTGTATTAGTTACTTTTCTGTTGCTGGATATAAACACTGACCAAAGCAACTTATAGAAGGATTTATTTGAGCTTACAGTTCCAGAGGAATTACAGTCAGTCATGGCGGGGAGGCCTGGTGGCAGGAGGTGGCTGGAGGAGCAGCAGAAGTTCTATATCTTCTAACAGGCACAGGAAGCAAGAGAGCAACTGGAGACCCAGCAAGGCTTCAGAACTCTCTAAGCCCACCCCCAGTGACCTACTTCCTCCAAGATAGCCACACCTTCTGAGACCTCCCAAAACAGCGCCACCAAATGGGGACAAAATATCCAAATACTTGGAGCCTATGGGGGACATAGTCATTCAAACCACCACAGGCTGTATCCTGGAATCGTAGCTAAGATAAACTCTCCCGTAAGTTGATTTTAGTCGGGGCATTTTTATCAGGGCACCAGAAACAAAACAAAAACAAGGGTGTTTCCAGAGAGGTTTAACTGAAGGACAGGCCCACCCTGAATGTCAGCACCATCCCATGGGCTGGCAGAAAGTGAGCCAAGTACCAGCATTTATTTCTCCCTCCTTCCTGACTGTGGACATAGTGTGACCAGCCACCTCGTGTTCCTATCTCTGTGTGTTCCCCACCATGGTAAACTGTGCCCTCAACCTGTGAGCCAAAATAAACCTCTCCACCCTTCCTTAAGTCACTTCTTTTATTTTTTAACATTTTTTTTATTTTTTGAGAATTTCATACTCAAGTACTATATTTGCATTATTTCCTGGCCTCCCAGTACCCCTCCAATTCCTTGCATGCCCCACCCACTCCCTCCCAATTTCTTGACCTTTTTAAAAAAAATCTTATTTTTTTTTTTAACAGAGCATAAGATAGGGATTTATTTACAGAAGAGTGGGTGCCCCACATTTATGGCTGCATCATAAAGTCCACACTCAAGTACAGATCCTGTGACTTCCCGACAGCTCCACAAAGTGGTGAGAGAGGTGCCTCTTGGTGTTCTCAGCTTATATATCCTTTGCCCCTCCCCCCACATGCAGCTAAGGTCGACTGATTGGGTGGGAGGGGTAACTGACTCCCCCTTGACTCCATGACAAGTGTGGGAAGGAGGTGTGACTATAGCTTGCTGGCATAGTGGTTGGAGGACACTTCCAGTTACTCCACCGTTCCTCTGGCTCTTACATTCTTTCCGCCAGTTTTTCCTCTTCTGCAAAAATCCCTGAGCCTTGGAGGGGGTGGTAGGTGTGGGATGATCTTCCTCCCATTGTGGCAAGGCACTGAACTTTCCGGCCTCTGCATCTTCTGTTTTCCATGTTGGCCAGTTTCAGTGGGATTCCATCAACACCACATGGAGGCCAGACCCAGGTGTTCTCAGGTCTGCTGTGTTCTCAGCATCTAAGCCAGATGGAGGCCAGAACAGTCACGCTCAGGCTGTCTGCTAAGGGCTCCTTAAATTACTTCTTTAAAAAAAAACTCTGTGTATGTGTGTGTGTGTGTGTGTGTGTGTGTGTGTGTGTGTGTGTGTGTGTGTCTGTGTCTGTGTGTGTGTCTGTGTGTGTGTGTCTGTGTCTGTGTGTGTGTGTGTGTCTGTCTATGTGTGTATGTGTGTCTGTGTGTGTGTGTGTATGTGTATGTGTGTCTCTGTGTCTGTGTGTGTCTGTGTCTGTGTCTGTGTGTGTCTGTGTGTGTGCATGTGGTGTCAGTTTCCTTCTTCCACTATGTAGGCCCTGGGGATAGAACTCAGGTCATCAGGCTTGGCAGCAAGTGCCCTTACCCACTGAGCCACCTTATCAAAACTTGAAGTTGCTTCTTGTCAGACAGTGACTAATATAGTGGCCACAGGGGAGTGGAGCTCTTGATATTAGGAAAACAAGAGAGATGGGGGGTCAGGGATGGCAGTGAGCCTCTGGCTCTGAGCCTGTGTGGTCTTTCCTGTGCTGGGCACTCTACAGCCTGTCTTAGCTAATCCTGGGAGGCAGGGAGGGCCTGGTTTCTGACTGTTAGCTGTATGGGAACAGACCAGGAGGTGATGCATCCATTCAAGGCTGCTCAGCTGGGAGGGAGGTCAGGTCTGTCTGCTTCTGCTCCTCCATGCAGTCTCTCAACACTGGACTGTGGGCTCGGGGAGAGTGGGTGGGGCTCCAGTGGTCTCTTGTGGGGTACATTCTCCATACACGGGCTTCCAAGAGGTTGAAGCAACCTGAAATGAGCAGGAGACAAAGAGAACGGGGCTCCGTGCTGTTCACTTGGTTCCCTGAGTCACCTGGCTTCCAGAGATTGTTTTTAAATCTCTAACAATGACCCTTGAATGTGAAATGAAAATGTTTTCCCAGCAAAAAACGCATCCATCCGTGTGAAACAGGAGGCTTGCAGTGGATGGTGGGCTCGTCCTACTTTGTACCACATGGAAAGAGATGAGATTTAGAAATGATATGGCTAATTGTATTTTTCTACGAGATTAATTTTACTGCTCCATTATCTGTTCTCTCCGAGTCCGTTCAGGGGTGGATTATGCTTTGCCTTTCATCTCTGGAGCACTCATTAATAATTAGGTCACCTTTTACCCAGCGGCTCTGCCTGCCGGAGGCCGGCAAACCTTCCAGCTGGAGCAGCCCCAGAGCCCAGACACATTGCTGCCATGTCCTATGCTGGGGTAGTGAGTGGGAGTGCTTCCTCCATAACTGATGTCAGCAGTCAAGAGCCAGCATTTCCTGGGGTTCCACAGGCCCCAAGCACTGTGCTGGAGGTACTTTTGTGAACTCCTACAACACCCTGTAAGGTTAGGACCATTACCCCATTTCACACATGGGGAGACTGGCTATCATCTAAGCAGGATGGCAGGGGAAGGCATGAAGTCACAGGACCACAGACCTGGACCCAAGACATCTTGTAGCAAAGGCAGTGCTGGCCATCCTGTGAGCCAGGCAAGCCTCATACCAGAATTCAGAGAGTTGGAAGGCACAGCTGCACTCTTCTGTTGACCAAGCTGTCTACACAGTGTGCTGAACACAGCAAACATTTAGAAAGTTCTGCATTTTCTTGGCTGTGGGAGATAGGGCAGGTGGCAGAGGAAGGGTGGAGGCTAGGGTACCAGTCAGCATCAGCCAAGAGCCAGGCAGGATCTCCTCAGCTCTGGTCCTCACATCCTCCTGCTGGGAAGGACACATGGTCCTCTAGTCTTCAGATAAAGTCACCAAGCTGCTGGGGCCAGACACAGGATGGCTGGTTCATGGTTTGGGCTCCATTCCACAGGTCTGTCCCGAGTGTGAACAATGCCGTGGAGAACGTCTTTGAGCGTCATCTGTGGTTCCTTTGTGCTTGCTTGACCACAGTTGTGGGTTCAGGGATTTCTAGAAATGGGTTAATGTTCAGAATGGTTTGGATCTACTATGGAGTAGAGAGACTAGAAAAGTAAACAGTTGGTTTTATATCTTCTCTCGAAGAGAGGGACTGTGAGACCCTGTCCTGGTCAGTGGGCACTATGTCCAAAAGTCTCTGGGCTATCTGTGGGAAGAGTTGTTTTCCTGTTAAAGACGGACGCACAGGCTAGCAGTATTCTCTGCCCTTCTGCCCGACTTCACTACCAAAATAATATTTGGAGCCACACCGGCCTGCTTGGTCCATGAGGCTACAACCCAAAGCTGGAAGCCATTCATTCCTCCATGTGTCCTCGTGTTTGAGTAACTACATTTTCTGAAACACATCTTAAGAAAGCAAAGTCCTGTTTGCTTCCACCCTGTTGGAGCAGGATTTCTGGCCCCTGAGGAGATGTGCATTCTCAACTGACCTTGGACTGGTTAAGAATGGGAGAAGTACCGTAGCTCCCAACAGCCACACTCTCAATCTTCCATGTAATCAAAGTTTCTTCCAAGCCTGTGTCTGCTCAGAATAAAAACTCCATGGTCACAGGCTAGTGGGAGGGCTCAGTGGGCGAGGGCACTTGTGCACTGTGGCATGTACAAGGCAGACGTAGGCGACCCGTCTAGTACCAGGTCTCACACCCTGTGCCTGTGTTTTCTCTATTCCTCTCTTCCCTGCCTGTCATGCAAGGTCCTTCTGGAGCAGATGGTACCCTACAGGCACAGGGTGATGCGGTACCTGAAGGCGTAGAATGTGGAGCATCACCATCCTGAGCTCTAGACCACTGGCCTCCATATTTGGTACCCAATCTCTTGCTTAAGCCGCGTTCTGTCACCAGAGTGACAGAACTTCCTGTGGCGTCTGTAAGGAGCGCTTATGAACTGAGTGACTTAACCCACTGGGATTTGTTCTGTTCCAGGTCAGAGGTCAGAAGCCAGGAGCCAGCATTCTGGACCAGGGTCAAAGGGAGTCGCCTCCTGTTTCTCCTCTTTCTTTCCAGAGGTCATGACCTGTATTCCTCTGCAACCTGTTTCCCTCTCCCATCTTCCTTCCTTCTGCCCTGCCTCCACTTGTGATGACATCAGGATGTGCAGGTCACTGTTCCCCATCTGGGATGCCTCACTTCCTCACACCTAGCAGAGTTCATCACGGGACCCAGGGTGCATGCCTAGCAGGCTGAATAGCCTCTGTTGTCCTTGTGTGGGCCTGTCACTCCAAAGTTCATGGATCTAAGCCTTCGCGCCAGTGGAACCCCATTTGGAGAGAGAGCCTGTGAGGGAGGGCAAACGGGATCATGAAGACTCCTCATCCCACGGTTCTGTGACATTCTAAGAAGGCAAGTCACAGTTTGCCTGCCGTGTGAGGACACAGGGAGAAGGTGCCATTGGCCAGCCAGGAGCAGCAGCCTCACCAGGAACCAATCTGACCTCACCTTGACCTGAGTGATCTGCTGTCTCACGAACCAGCAACAGTGCATTTCTGTTTAATCCACCTGTCTGTGACTCTGTTATGGCTGCCAAGTCAAATCATACACTGGCCTTCAAAATTCCTGGCAACTATAGTTTTGGCAGAATTGACACAAGGTTTTCTATTCTGTGGGTTGAGGACTGTTGCTCCACAGATCAGGACCTGAATCTGTGGGTCAGTGGCAGCTATCATCTCTGTTTCTGGGGCACTTGGGGGTGTGGCAGGACTCTAACAGGCCCAGACTCCATCCCAGAGGGACGTTGCACTATCCCTTCTTAGAGGCAGCAGGCTGTTAACCTCTTTGGGTACAATTTCTCTCATCTGCAAACTGGGTCTAATAACCTCAGTAGGGACTTTATGCAAGCCGGCTCAGCATGCCTGGGGCCTGGCACTCAGCTGGCTCAGAGCAAAGATTGGTAAGTCAGCCTTTTGAGAGTCAAAGGCAGAAGGCACAACTCCTCGACAATCTAAGAAGCTCCCTTATACTTCTAGGGCCTTCCACAAAGGTCAAATTGGGATTCATGACTTTGATGCAGAAAAGAATTTCAGGACCTGTGTTAGTCACTTTTCGGTTGCTGTGGTAAAACACCACGACCTAGGGCAGCTTATAGAGGAGTTTACTTGGGCTTAGGAGTGCAGAAAGATTACAGGCCATCATGGCAGGGAGACGGGGCAGCAAGCAGCAGGCGTGGCAGCAGGAGCCAAAAGCGGAGAGCTCATCCTCAACCACAAACACGAAGGAGAGCGAGCAAGCTGGAGGTGGTGCAGGGCTGTGAACTCTCAGAGCCCGCCCTGTGACACACATCCTTCAGCAGGCTCCACCTCCTAAAGATCCATCACCTCCCAGACAGTGCCACCAACTGGGGACAAAGTGTTCAAATACCTGAACCTGTGGGGGACGTTGCTTGTTCAAACCACCACATTACTAGGCAGTATATAAAGCAGACTTGGGGTTTAATAAAGATTTTTTTATTGAATTTTTGTGCATTTCATACATCTTAATCATATTTAGACCCCCTCCCCTATCTGCAGCCCTCCATATCCCCCAACCAGATCTCATGCATGCTGTCATATATGTTAAGGTCTATTGAGTCAAGTTTGTGTCCCCAGACTTCCCTCAGTGTGATTTCATCCACTGGAGCCTGGTCAGCCTATCTAGCATCACTCCTTAAAGAAGACCAACTCTCCCTCACCCAGCAGTGATCAGCTGCCAATAGTTCCTCAGCTAAGCTTGGGGCTTCCTGCCCATTTCCCCAGTTCTGTGCTGGGTTTTTGTCTGGTTTGAGTTTGCATGGTCCTTGGGCATGCTGTGACCATTGTGGTAACTTCTGGTCATTGTTCTGGTCATTAAGCTTTACAGCTGGGTTGGACCATTGGTTGGTTTTCTCCTTGGCACCTGGCATAGTGTCCTCTGATACCATGAGAGCCATTCTTCAGGGAGGAGCTTCCAGCTCGGCTCCAGGTCCATTGCTCCAAGTCCGGTGTTAAATTAGATATTTTAATATAGTCTTAAGTACAAGGGTCAGGAAAAAGACACACCCACGAGCACAGGCGTGGGCTTCTCAAAGAAGAAGCTGCTCCCTGTTTTTTGCAATAGCCATATAAAAGATTTTGGTGGGGTTTGAAGTTACTCTAATTAGGCAAGAAAATTAAATGAGATCACCAGGTAGTTCCTGAGGGTTCCTGACAGGATTATAATTGATAAAGGTAAAAGTCTAGCCCACGGAGATGCAGGAAGGTAGGCTATGTCTCCTGTAAACAAACTTAGCAGTTTTGTTTGAGGCAGCTGGGGAAAGGAATGAGGCCCACCCAAGGTTGTGCATATTCAGGCCTGGAGCCTGGTTCAGTGTTACTGGAACATGAAATAGCTGTGTAGGAAAGAAACATGAACCCTCTCAGCAATCTCTACAACGAATTGTGCTAAATTCTTGCCTCTCAGCTGGTGAGACGCTTCAACCAAATTCTAAGCCTTTCCAGAGCCCACTGAGCTCCTAAGCCCATGGCTCCATGATGAGGCGTTGACCTGACTATTCCATGAAGTGTGATTGGAACAGTGAATCAAAGACAACCTTGTCAGGGTGGGCGGTGTGGCTGGGTGCTGGTGGGGGGGCACTTGCCAGGCTTTACAAAGCTCTGGGTTCCAGACTCGCACATTCCCAAGTAAGAACTTCAAAAGCCTGTGTCATCAGCTGTCCTGCTTTCATTTCTGCCACTGTGATAAAATGTCCCAACAAAAGCCACTTTAAGGGAAAAATAGTTTATTTGGTTTATAATTTCAGGTTAGTCCATTACTGCAGGAAGTCAAGGGGAGAGCTTTGACTCTCTCTGCTCGTCACCTCTGCAGTCAAGAGCAGAGAGAGAGTGAATGCATGCCTGCACTCGGCTGGCTTTCTACACGTATGCCTGCAGTCTGCATGCCTGCACTCGGCTCGCTTTCTACACGTATGCCTGCAGTCTGCATGCCTGCACTCGGCTCGCTTTCTACACGTATGCCTGCAGTCTGCATGCCTGCACTCGGCTCGCTTTCTACACGTATGCCTGCAGTCTGCATGCCTGCACTCGGCTCGCTTTCTACACGTATGCCTGCAGTCTGCATGCCTGCACTCGGCTCGCTTTCTACACGTATGCCTGCAGTCTGCATGCCTGCACTCGGCTCGCTTTCTACACGTATGCCTGCAGTCTGCATGCCTGCACTCGGCTCGCTTTCTACACGTATGCCTGCAGTCTGCATGCCTGCACTCGGCTCGCTTTCTACACGTATGCCTGCAGTCTGCATGCCTGCACTCGGCTCGCTTTCTACACGTATGCCTGCAGTCTGCATGCCTGCACTCGGCTCGCTTTCTACACGTATGCCTGCAGTCTGCATGCCTGCACTCGGCTCGCTTTCTACACGTATGCCTGCAGTCTGCATGCCTGCACTCGGCTCGCTTTCTACACGTATGCCTGCAGTCTGCATGCCTGCACTCGGCTCGCTTTCTACACGTATGCCTGCAGTCTGCATGCCTGCACTCGGCTCGCTTTCTACACGTATGCCTGCAGTCTGCATGCCTGCACTCGGCTCGCTTTCTACACTGATGTGGTGTGACATGATGTGTGTGATGTGGTGTAGCATGGTATGGTGTGGCATGATATGACATGGCATGGTGTACTGTGGTGTTGTATGTGTGCCATGATGTGATAAGGTATGGCATGGTGTGGCATGGTATGTACTGTGGTGTGGTATGTGTGGCATGATGTGATGTGGTGTGGCAAGGTGTGGTATGGCATGGTGTGATATGATGTGGCATGGCTGTGGTATGGCAACAAGAGATCTGGACCCTCCAGGGAAGGACTGAATAGCACCTTGGGAATGTCTCCCAAAGGCCAAAGCCTCCTGGAAAGGCAGGCAGGATACTGACATCCTCGCCCTTATCTGCTTCCCTGTTGACACTTTCCTGGTCCTCGAGGACTCTGGGAAGGAATGGGAAGAATGGCCATAGCTTGGGAACACAGCCATAGGCAGCCATATCAAAGCCCACTTTCTCCCAGGCCCTGCTGTGGGGCTGAAACTGGTAGTGATTTCCTTCTGCTCTGAGGATGGAGCCCAGCCATGGCCTGTGTCGTAGTCCCAGGAGCTCTCACCAAGGTTGTCACCAGGCAGTCACCTCACAGAGTCCAGCTCCCTATGTGGTCCAGTGCCTATATCTTCATCTTTCTTTTTTAAAAAAATGTTTTTTATTGTTTTTATTTTATGTGTACGCATGTATTGCCTGCATGTATCACTGGCTACATCACACAAGACCAGCTGATCACAGGGTTGTCCTGCTGAGGAGCTGGTCCCTCAGCTTCCCCAAAGCAGCCTCCTCATCCACTCCCTGCACTGCCAGCACCTTTTCTAGAAGGTTCAAAGGCTACAGGAAGAGGTAGCCCCCCTCTCCCTCACGCTCCCCTGGCCTTTAGAGCAAGGACCACATCCACCTCTGGGACCTCGCCAGGCCCAGAGAACATGGCAAGTTAAAGTCAATATTGATCAAATGAATCGGATTAAAACAAGACACGCTGGAAAATGAAATGAATTAAGAAGAATCATAAACAGAGTCCAGGTGTTGGAAAGCTAAACGTGACCTCCAAGGAGACATGCCACATCCTGACCACACTTGGAATAAGCTTGTATGTGTGTGTGTGTGTGTGTGTGTGTGTGTTCAGGTACATGTGTGGGTGAGCATGTATATGTGTGTATGTGCATGTAGAGGCTGGTCAGTGAACCCCAGGGGTCCTCCTGTCTCTGCGTCCCCAGTGCTGGGATTACAAGCACATGCCACCATGCCCAGCTTTTCTCTGTGGGCTCTGGGGATCAAAATCATGCTTGCACAGTCTACACTGACTGAGTGTAAAGTAAGCACTTTATTAACTGAGTGAGTCACTTGGCCCAGGATAAGAATTTCTGCTGTAGTTAAGGATATTGTTAAGTTTTTATTTATTTGTGTATGTGAATGCATGCATATGTGTGGGCAAGCACATACATGGCACACAAGTGGAGGTCAGCAAACAACTTTCATAAGTCAGTTCTCTTCTCCACGTGGGACCTAGGGATCAAACTCAGGTCATCAGGCTTGGTGGCAAGTGCCTTTACTGGCTGATGCCAGCCCACGTTAATGACCTTGAGGTAAGAGTATCCTGCATTGCATGGTGGGACCCCAAATCTGTGACAGCATCCTTCAAGGGTACCCACAGATGAAGAAGAAGAAGGCCTTGTGCTGTGGAGGTGGGGATGGGAGTGAGGGAGACACAAGCCTGGGGCCGCAGCAGCTGGAGAGAGTCTGTCCCCGCCCGGAGAGGATGCCTGGGCCTCCAACATGCCTTGTGTTCTGATTTCTGGCCTCCAAAAAGTGAGACGATGGATTTCTATAGTTGTTGGCTGTCAAGTTTGCAATAATTTATAGCAGCTGTGGCAGATAAGTGTGGGTGAACAGAAAGAGGCAGACGTGGGTACAGACGCCAGCCCTGCCTCTCACTGCCTTGGCAGAACCCCCTAACCCTGAACACTGCTTGCCAGGGTTACACGAGGACTCTAATTCCTATCTCTAATGGTCACTGTGAGCAGCCAAGGCGTGATTGCTAGTCCACAAATGTCTGGGTAGACTGTGCTATAGGCTGGCTCCTCCCTGGACTCCAGCAGTTCCGGGGTGGGAAATGGTGTTCTCCATACCTCAGGGGTTCATGGCCTGGAGAAGATGAACCATTCCCATGAAAGCAGGTGAGAACTGGGATGGAGGGGCTACAGGAGTTGAGGAAAGAGCCTCAGATTCATTGCAGACAGTCAGAGAGGGTCACTGAGGAGGTGGTGACCCAGTTGGGTTTTGAAGGGTGCAGAGGAGTTTGCTATGCTGAAATGCAAAGGGTATGGGTTTAAGGCAGACAAGAGCAAAGGCTCAGGCTGTGGAGACTGAGGCAAGGTGAGACTGTTAAAGGGATATGAAGTAGGTCATGTGAGCTCTTGACACAGAAGGTGGTCACAGAAGCTCACTATGAGGTTGGCATTTGCTGATTGATAGCGACCCCGGCTAGAGGAGAGAACAAGCCTGGCCTATCCTGAGCTCTCAGGCTTCCTGTTTAATGGTGCGGGCCACCATCTTATGATGCATCCATTGGATCCTCACCTGAGTTGAAACAAGCACCGTGTCCTTGAACCTGCAGAACTGTGAGCTGAGTAGACCTCCTTCTTTTATAAAGTTAGCTTGCCTCAGGCATGTCATTACAGGATGCTAAACGCACACAGGAGTGGGCTTGTTACTGTACTGAAAATATGGAAGCAGCTTGGAATTAGTCCTAAGGCTGGGTAGAAGGCTAAACTTAAAAGTGATGGACAAGTTTATCTGGCAGGGAAGTTGCACAACGAAGCATACAGACCCCAGCATGGCTCTCGTTGGCTGGCTTGGGTCAGATTTACAGTGAGACCCAGGAGCAAGAGAAAGCAGTTTAAAGATCTGCAAAAACTCTGGTGAGGGAAAGAGGAAAAAGAAAAACCATGGTGAGCACAGAAGAGAGGGCCTCACTGCTAACGTCGGGACGTCTGACATCTTGGAAGCTGCCTCCCCCACCAAGGGACAAGATGTGCACATGGTTTTCAAGATCAGAGCTTGCATCCCCTCTTTCGGGACCCCTGTCCAGGACCCCCTCAGGGTTCTGGATTTGGCAATGTCTCATGACCGCTGTGGCCATGGCTCGAGCAGGCCAGGCACACCTCCTGGTGACAGCAGGCCTCTGTGACATACACTGGATCTGCTCTACAAGTCTGCAGGAGGCCAGAGTGGAGTCATGAAGTAAGGCAGCTTTCCCACATGTCAACAGAAAGTGTAGGAGGCTTTGAAGAAGGCACTAGAAAGCTGGAAACTCCACAGAGAGGCATGGTGACATTCAGTGAGACTGTGGGAGTGGGGCTGCAAGGAGGAGTCCAGAAAGGCTTAGGACCGGTGTCATGTCCCAGCTGCCTGGGAAGGTTGCCCAATCAGCATAAGACGCCAGAGGTCAAGACCCACAACCAGCAAAGTCTTGTGGTGAGGCTGTGTCCCGGGGCTTGTTGCTACAGTGTGCTGAACTCAGGTTTGGTGTCTGCCTGTGAGGCTGTCTGGCTTTGGACTAGTTACACTCTACTGCGTGTCTGTTTTTCCCTTTGGAAATCAGAATGTCTCCCCTGTGCCTGTTTTATATGTGAATCCTGGAAATATGTAACTTGAAGTTTTTATATTTAAAAAAATTTCTCTCTCTCTCTCTCTCTCTCTCTCTCTCTCCTCTCTCTCTATGCAATAACCTGTGAGTGGAGGTCAGAAGACAACTGTGGATGTTAGTTCTTCCTTCCATGTTATGGGTCCCAGATCAAATCCAGGTCATTAGGACATTAGGCTTGGAGGCAAGTGTTTTTATCTACTGAGCTATCTCACTGACACTTTAATTTTTATTTTACAGTCCCATAGCTAAAAGATTTGGCCATGAGTTTCAGAGGACACTTTAGACTTGGACTTCTGAACAGCACTGGAAGGAGTTAAGACTTTGAATGTCAGGGGATGGGATGAAGACGGTTTGCACAGCACGATGGACATGAATCTTGGGGACCAGGAGCAAAGTGATATGACTTATATAGCTGTTAACTGCGTCCCCCAAGAGTTCGGGTGTTAGAGGCTTGGTCTCCAGTGTGGCACTGGGGATGAGTGGAGCCTTTAGGAGGTGGCTTCTGGTGGGAGGACCTTAGGTGACTGGAGTGCTGCCCTTAGAAGGAACTGAAGTAGTTCTCATGGGGTCTGTGTCAGCCATCTTAGCAAGACAGTGAAGGGAGCAAACCTGGCTCACCCCCAGATGTCTGCATTCCTGTTGTGCAATGTGCTCTCCTAAACACACACACACACACCACACACACACACACACACACACACACATTCATGCACCAGTGTGACACAGCAAGTAATCCACACCAGAGCCAAACTGAGGCCAGCACTGTGCCCTTGAGCCTGTAAGATTGTGAGCTAAATAAATCTCCTCCTAAAGTTTAAAAAATAAAGATCGTGGCCTCAGAGTTGTGAAGCCGTGGTTTGAATGTCCAAACCAAAGCTCATGTTGAAGTTTCATCACTGTGGTGAGGTGGTCATGTTGCCCGTCATTCTGCTCTCACCAGACAGAAATCATGCCAGGCCTGGTGTGGCAGTACGGTGCACACCTTTGATTCCAGCACTCAGGAGGCAGAGGCAGGCAGATCTCTGTGAGTTCCAGGCCCCGCCTGGTCTACACAGGGAGTCCCAGGCCAGGCAAGGCTACAAAAACAAAAACAACAGCAACAATAAAAAAGATATAAATCAAATGTAGGGGAGGAGAGGCTCTGCAAGGGCTGGTCCCTGGGTATTTGACAGCAGTGAGCAGTGGCCACCGGCAGACGGGAGCGAGCAGCAGCATAGAGCGCCCTTTAGGGTTACAGCTCTTCTTAGCCTCGTGTTCTGCGGGTTCTGCGTTCCTTTGCATGACAGCTCTTTTCTAAGTCTAGGTGGTGGGGATTCCTCAGCCCTTGACAGCATCCAAAGTCACAACTCCGGGGTCTGCTTCCTCCCGCTGCTATTGTAGCCCCCTCTCCTCTCCCGTCACCACCACCTTTGCTGCTGCGGCCCTCAGCGCTGCCTCTGCGGCAGTCTGGGCTTCCTGGTGGGACCTGTCAGGCCGCCAGACGGTCGCATCTTCTGTAGCTCAGCCTGCCGGCTGCTTTCCACAGCCCTGCTTCCTCCTGGGCTGTCCAAACATCCGGCTGCTTTGCTGTCACACGGCTCCTCCACTGTCTCTACCACCGCCACATCTTCATGCTACGCCTCAGTCTGCTCTAGTCAAAGCTGACAAGAACAGACCACTGAAGAGAGGCTTTTATCAGGCCTTATGTTCTTGCTACACCAGGGGAGGCAGTGTAGGGGTTCCCAGCTGACCCAGAAAGTCAGCTGAGCAGCCTGCTTATTTAGCCAGAAAAAAAGAGTATTTGCACCAATCACAGCAAACCTGTTATGCAAATGAAGGTTTGTGCATCCACCAATCACGGTATCACCAGTTCAGCAATCCCTCTGCTAGACCAGCAGAGAAGTGTGCTCTCTCTCTCTCCTCTCTCTCTCTCTCTCTCTCTCTCCTCTCTCTCCTCTCTCTCTCCTCTCTTCTCTTCTCTTCTCTCTCTCACTCCCCCCCCAATAGAAAAGGTTGCCAAGTCATCTAGAGTTTGCTGAGGCTTGTGACAGCAAGAGGTCTGCAGCTATCACAACTGGGGATTGTGTTTTAGAGCCACAGTGAGCAACTGCAGTCTCGGTGTAGCTGTGTAGCTTCCTCCAGGGTTTGAAATAACCGGTGCTGGTGTAAGGGAGACTGGCTGCCTGCCTGACAGTCCTCAGCCCAAGACAGTCGGGCCATGGATGGAGAGTCTAACAGCCATCAAGTAGGAAGTCCAACTGCCTTACCTCCACTCCTTTGTGTTTATTTACCAAAAAATCAACATCAAAAGGAGTACTTAGACCCAATATGGTGTTGCATATTGGATGTGGGGTCACAGAACATTGGGCAACAGTAAAACGTTTCTGAATGCACAATGACCAGAACTTAATTCAAAATCAAAGTCTAATGAATCTGGGTGTTTCTGTCTGGAAGCACTCACCTGATTTGCCACTCACGACCCAAAGCTGCACTGTGTATTTTGTAGGCTGTCACGCAGTACCAGTAAATGCTGCCTGAAACAACTTGGCTCAGATTCTAGATGATTCAGTGTGTTATGAAGTGCGGTGTTTTTACTGAACACACAGTTTTCTACGCTACAGAAACTGGTTTAATTACAGAAAACGGGCTTTTAACATTGTCCTATTGTCATCCCTCAGCACAAATTATATCAAATTAGTGTATCTTTAGATTCTATTGTGTTAAAACATTTTGTTTTTAAAAAAACCTCTGTTTGAATTGCAGACTTGAGTTTGAGAGATTTTTTTTGAGAGATCTTCCTGTAGCCCCAGCTGGCTTGGAACTCGCTATGTAGACCAGGCTGGCCTCGATCTCACAGAGATCCACCTGCCTCTGCCTCCTGAGTGCTGGGATTAAAGGTGTGCACCACCACACCTGGCTTTTTAATTGTTATTTATGTGTATGTGTGCAGGAGCCCACAGAGGCATCCGATGCCCTGGACCTGGAATTACAGGCAGTTGTTAGCTGCCATGTGGATTCTGGGAACTGAACCTGGGCCCTCTGCAAGAACATTAAGTGCTTTTAGCCACCTTTCCAACCCCCCGACTTGAATTTTATAAAAAAAAATATCATCAACTGAATTTTGTCTTAGGGAAGAATTTCCAATAATTTCAGAAATGGCTCCAGACATTCTTCAGCTTTTATGTCATGTTACATGGAGCAGGTCCTCAGTGCTGATGATAGAATCGTCAGTGTGCCCCCTTTGCCTGTGGTGATCTGCACCTCAGCTTAAACTATCGGTCATGACCCCACGTGGTGTTGTACACTGAATGTGGGGTCATGGAACACTGGGCCACAGAAAAAGGTTTCTGAAAAGCCTTGAAAACGCTGCAGTGCCTAATACGTGCTCAAGGGTTAATTTTTAGATAAAAATAAATAAGCACACCCATAGCCTTAGCATGCAAATTTGCTTTGGTGAAATGATATGCATACCAAAAGAATTGTGGAGGTTTTAAAAAATTTTATTGTATTTATTATTATGGTATGTGTATGGTGTGTGTGTGGGCACACATGTGCCAAGGCATGCGTGTAGAGTTGTCAGAGGACAACTTTGTGGAATTGATTCTCTCCTTCCACTTTTAAACGTGTTCTAAGGATCAAATTCGGGTTATCATTTTGGGTGGCAAGTGCCTGTACCCACTGAGCCAGCTCGTTGGCCACCAAAGAATTGTATTAAAAGAAAGTTCTTTCTGGGCATGGTGGCACACGCCTTCAATCCCAGCACTCGGGAGGCAGAGGCAGGCGGATCTCTGTGAGTTCAAGGCCAGCCTGGTCTACATAGTGAGTTCCAGGCCAGCTGGGGCTACAGGGAGACCCTGTCTCAAAAATAAATAATAAATAATAGATAGATAAATAAATAAATAGATAGATAAATAGATAAATAAATAAAGTAAAGTTCTTTATGATTATTGTCAGTGTTTTACTTGTACATCTATTTTGTATGCGTATATACATAGGGTTGTGCAAACATTTCTTGGGCAAAGGGAGAGGTGAGTGGATACATTTAGGAAGCTTGTCCTGTGCCACCTTGGGGCTCTGCAGAGCATTGCTGCCAATAAGACTCTTACCAGCTGCAGCCCCTAGACCTTGAACCTCCATCTCCAGAGCTGTGAGCTGCATAAACCTTTGTTCTTTACAAGTTACCCAGCCTGCAGTATTCAGTGATAGCAATAAACATCAGACTAAGACACATGACTCCTGACCAGGCTTCAGTTAGGACTGGCTGCTCCTGGATCCTTATAGAGGAAGCCCAGCTGCCAGCCTGTGGCTTGGCAGAGTCTTTAGGGAGATTTCCCTTCCTGATGACTTCCAAGATCCATTTAGTTTGGCTTTGACAGAAGTGCCTCCATTTTGGTACTGACAATTTCCACATGGATGAACAGACAGGTGAAGACATGTCCAGGAAAGGCATCCGGGGAGGGACATGAGCCCCCATGCTGTCTCTGGGCACACCTTCCTCCTGTACTCCCCAAACCAGCAACCCAGGAATTCGTTAAGCAATCTGGTCTTACATGCAAGTATGTGTGCATGTGTTCATGTGTACGTGGGTGCTTGTGTGGCTGGGTGTATGTACACATACATGTGGAGGCCAGAGGTCTATCTCAGTTGTCATTCCTCAGGAGGGTCCACTTAGTTTGTTGAGACAGGGTCTCTCACTGGCCTGGGGCTTACTGTTTGGCTAGGCTGGCAGGCCTGTGATCCCCAAGGATCTGCCTGTCTCCCCTCCTCAGTGCTGGGATCGCAGTGTGCACCGCCACAGATAGACTTTTTTTTTCTTAATAAAAACATTTATTATTTTTTAAATTTTATACAGAAGAACCTGAAGTCTGCATTATGACCGAACAGTTAACCAGGGGTTTACAGTGTGTCCATCTTAACAGTGTGGTTCTGGGGTTTGGGTTCCACACAAGCACAGGCAGGAGTTTTGGGGGGAAGGAGGGGTATAACAGGAGTGTATTTTAATCCTTTCTCAAAGAAAAGGCTTAGTCACCGAAAACCTGTTCAGATGGGGCTGGTAAATAAACACTATACTGTGAACTCTGAAGAGAAAGACATTGATAAATAAAGGAGCGTTTCCTATGGCAGGGGAAGAGAAGGAGAGGCTTTATTTTGAATCCCCTCAGCCCTAGCCTAGGACCATCTGATATTCAAGGGGGACTATGTCCAATCTTGAATCATATCTCTGTTGAAAAGAGAAAAGGCTAAAACCCCTGGGACCAGACTATGAAGGGACTGGTCTTTCCTGAGCCTCTATTCTATGTGTCACAGACTATTAACAGGAGATAACAAGGTCAGAGGGTAGTGGCTTATGTTCCATGGAAGTAAAAGGCTTAGTTCACATTAAGTATTGATAAAAAGCAAACGACCAGGAAGACCACAGATGAGACAAAGCTGCTGAAAGAGGGCCCTAGCAGAGACCAAGAGGGGAGATCTGGAGCATCCTCAGCTTGAGGTACAGTAGGTGTAGAGAGTCTGGAAGGAGGTACTGCTGTAGTGGGAAACCGAACACCTCCAGACCGTAATTGTATTTTATATTTATTTTTTGGTCTTTTTGAGACAGGGTCTCCCTGTAGCCCCAGTTGGCCTGGAACTCGCTACATAGACCAGGCTGGCCTCAAACTCAGAGATCCTCCTGCCTCTGCCTCCCAAGTGCTGGGATTAAAGACTCGCACCACCACGCCCACAGACCTTAATTTTAGTGGAATAACTTAAAAAAAGAGAATTGAGTCAAATTCTGGGTGCCAATCACAATAATACCATGCATTTATGGACACCTGATGACATAAAAAAAAGTTACCAAAGCATGTCCAGCTAACCAATAGGTCTCACTAGGAGGTGTTTATATATGAGAGGCCCCATGGGGTTTGACCCAGCTGATGATCCAACAACTGATTCCTGAGGGAACAAAAGGAGCACAGCCCTGACCTGCCGATCTAGAGGGAAAGCAAACGCTCCACAGTGACTGCAACTTTCTTGTAACCTGGTTTGACCTAAAGAAAGAGGAACCAGACTCACTCTAGAGATGGTGGGTAACATCTCTAACCCATACCACATGCATTAGTCCTAGGCATCCTACAGCTGACTGATGGGCAACTCCAGGCAGGTAGGAAGGGAAAGAGAGCTGGTTAGGGAAGAAGGGTCACTTTTCATCTTTTTATTTACATTTTAACTTCAAACTTATTTTCAGTGCTTCAAATACAGTTTAATCTTATGTCTTTAAAGGCCCCCGAAACAAAACAAAATTATACTTTATTTTTAAGCTTTCTCCAATTTCTTGTAGTCAGTTTCTCCCCCCAATCTCCCATTTTACCCTGACTTGGAGTCCACAGATTTCATCAGACCATTCATGCTCATGGACTTGGGCCTTTCAAAAGGGCAGCCTAGGGCTCGGCTACAGATGAGCTGTGTAGCACACCCAGTGCCCGAGATACCCCAAACAGGACTGTGTAGTAATTCATCTCCGTCATGCTGTAGTACTGAAGCAGCACCCTACTGTGAGCATCTACATTGGGCCAAGAGACTTTTTAAAAAATATTTTATTATTTTTATTTTACATGTATGCGTGTATTGCCTGCATGTAGTTTAGTACACCCGTGTTATGCAATGCCCGCGGAGATCAGAAGACACTGTTGGATCCCCTGGAACTGGAGTCATGGACAGTTGTTAGCTGCCATGTGGGTGCTGGGATTCAAACTTAGGTCTTCTGCAAGAACAACCATTGTTCTTAACTGCTGAGCCATCTCTCCAGCCCCCACAGACTTTTTAACATGGAATCCTTACACAGTGTCCTAGTTTCATTCCTGGTTGCAGTGATGAAACACCCCGGCAGGAAAGTAGAGAAGAGAGGGCCGATTTTAACTTACAACTTCAGATTGCAATCCATTGTTATGGAAGTCAAGGCAGTGGCCACTTGAAGCCACTGGTCACATCCACAGTCAAGAGCAGAGAGTGAATGTGTGCATGCTCAGCTCGCTCCTCTCTCCTCCACATGCGTGGACTCGGTTCACCTCTTCCAACCCCTTTCCAGGGAATGACGCCATCCAGGTGATTCTGAATTGTGTCAAATTGACAATTAAAATTAACCATTACACAAGGCAAATCCTTTACCAACTGAGCTTTCTCCCCAAGCCCTCTTAGATGAGTTTTAATAGTGATTAATCTCCTCTTCCGCACTTGTCATGGATAGCCTTGTCAACCTGACACAACCTAGAGTCAGCAGAGAGGAGAAGCTGCAGTTGAGGAATTTCCTTAATCGGGTTGGCTTAATCCTGTAAAGGACTGCCTTGACTACTTCCCACTGTGGGCAGCACCATCCCCTGGCAGGTGGGCTGTGTAAGAAAGCTGGCTGAGCACGAGCAAGTAGGTGAGCCAGCAAGCAGCATCCCTCTGTGGTTCCTGCCTTGAGTCCCCGCCCTGACTTCCCTCAGGAGGCTGGACTGCGACCTGGAAGTGTAAGCTCAAATAAAGACTTTCCACTGAAGCTGCTTTTGGTCAGAGAGCTTTATCACAGCAGCAGAGAGGAGACTAGAACAGCACCTTCCCAGAGGACACTGGTGGGGAGGGACATTCCAGCCTCCAGTGTTTTGCTGGCCTTTCTGAACACCAGCTCCATCCTGAGGCCATTTGGGGCTCTGCCTTGAGCCAACTCATTAGCCCAGATTCAGGCTGACTTTGGGCTCTGTGGGAAAAACAGAAGACTCCCATTGCTCAGAAAATTCCAAAGGCTTCTAAGGAGCTCCACGAATGACAGAGCCAACACAACTCCTATTTGAGCACAGGGCCCCACATCTGTTCCGGAGATGGTCCTCCTGCCTTCCCGCATTGCTCTCTCTTCCAGGAAGATGTGGCATCCTTTGATGAGGCTTGCTTTAATGAGCACCTCCAGCTCTTTTTTCTCTGCCTGGTTCTGTGCACATTTGCGGTCCTGCTGGGCATTCGAGTCTGTATCCTTTTTCATGGTATAAGCATTCTTCCAAGTTAGTATAAACTCTTCGAACGCTTTCCTGCCCGCCAATATGCCGTTGTTTATTTAAGCAGTCCCTTACGGTTAGACATCCAAACTATCTCTAATTTGTTTTTAACCACTATTTTTAATGTTGTAATCACATCATTATACAGAAATCTTGGCCGCGTCTCTGATTATTTCCTTTGGAGAGATTTTTTAGAAGTGGAATCACGGAATGAAATGAGTCTTTTGGAAGCAGCTGGGAAACATGATCAAATCACTTCCCCAAGGAGACCACAGCAGTGGGAAAGAGTGACTGTTTACATTGTGGGTTTTGAGGCAGGATCCACTGTGTAGCCCAGGCTGGCCTGGAACTTGTAGTCCTCCTGCCTCAGCCTCCTATGTGCTGAGATGACTCAAAGGATCGACTTCTAACAGAGTCTGCAACATTGACAACTGTCTACCACTTGAGTAAAAGCTAATAACTTCCTGGGCTGGAGAGATGGCTCAGTGGTTAAGAGTGCATATTGCTCTTGTAAAGGACCCAAATTTGGTTCCCAGCACCCACATCAGGCAGCACACAACCACCTGTAACTCCAGCTTTTGTGTCTGGTCTCTTCAGGTGCCTGCACTTGTGCACATATCTCCACACATACACGTAATTACAAGTAATAAAAATAAATCTTTAAAAAGTAGAAACTTTGGTCGGGCGTGGCCACACACACCTTTAATCCCAGCAATCGGGAGGCAGAGGCAGGTGGATCTTTGTGAGCTCAAGGCCAGCCTGGTCTACATAGTGAGTTCAGGTCAGCTGGGACTACAGGGAGACACTGTCTCAAAAAGACAAAAAAAAAAAAGTAGTAACTTCTAGGCAGGTGCAGTGGAATATGCTTATTGATCCTCTGGAGGCAGAGGCAGGCAGATCTCTGAGAAATCAAAGCCAGCTTGGTCTACATATTGAGGTCAGCTGGGGCTACAGAGAGCCCCGTCTCAAAAAATCAAAAGAAAACAACAACAAAAAACTTCCACTAATTTGAAGGGGAAGAAATGACAGTTTTTAAAGTTTACTTAGAAAGTAACTTCCACTAATTTGAAGGTAAGAAATGTCATTTTTCAAGTCTGTTTGTGTATGTGTATGTGTATGCATGGGGGGGGCGCATGTGTGGAGTACAGAGGTCAAGCTCAAGTGTCATTCCTCATGAGCCATCCACCTTAGTTTTTGAGACAGGGTCTCTCACCAGGGCCTGAGGCTGGCTAGTGAGCCCCAGGTACCCTGCTGCCTCCACCTCCCCAGTGCCAGGATTACAAATACACACTACCATGCCTGCTCTTTATGTGGGTTCTGGGGATGGAACTCAGGTCCTCATACAGCAAGCCCCTTATTGATTGAGCCATCTCCCAAGTCCCAAGAAATGACATTTTGTATCAGCTTGTATTGGTTTGATCACCAGGAAGTAAAACAGTATGATAAACCAGTAACTTATCCACCCATAGGCCTTGTCGACACCCTGCTCCCCACCTCCTAAAAGCATAGCTCCAGCTTGGTGGCTCCTGCCACCAGCAGAGAAAGGGCCTGTTGGAGGAGGGTCATGAGCTAGCCCAGAGCATAAATCCTTGCCTCGTCAGGACCACAGTGTACAGTTGTCCTCACAGGGGCAGAGTGCCAAGCACCACAGGGCACCAGGGACTCTCTTGGCCTTCAGTCCTCTTTTGTGCTAAGAACAGATGGAGCAGGTGGAGGGGGCCATGCAGCTCCAAGTCCATGAGTGCCAGGAGCCCCACAAGCTGGCAGACGAGGAAGGGACTTCCCCAGAGCCATCAGCAGGAGCATGGCCCCACTGGCACCTTGACCTTAGACCTCTGGCCTCTGGAACAGAACAACTTTTAAGCCACCTGTTGGTGGTGTTTTGGTCAGGCAGCCACAGCAACTTGTCAAGGCTTACTCCTGTGGGAGAGTGAGCCAGCCAGAGGCAGACCAGGCCACTGGGAGACTCCAGTCCTGTGCAGATGAGCGTGTCAGGGAACTCAAGCTCTGCCACTTGGCACTGACAGCTGGGCTACATCTCCTCTCTGTGCCTCAGCTTTCCCCTTCTGTAAGTTAATGATAGTAGCAAGTGCTTCATAGTGCTGTTATAGAGGAGGACTTCAGCCTGGCACAGGTCAGTCACCCCAACACTGATCACTTCCGTTTCCTTTCTTGGTGCTGTGATTAAATGCCCTAACAGAAGCAACTTTAAGAGACAAAGAGTTTATTTGGCTTACAATTCCAGGCTACAGTTCGTTACTGTGGGGAAGTCAAGGCAGAACTTGAAGCAGCTGGTCACATCACAGCCACAGCCAAGAGTAGAGAGAAAATGTGTGCACGCGTGCTTGTTAGGACTTAGCTTGCTCTTCTCTCAGCCTGGGAACCCTGCCTAGAGAATGGTGCTGCCCACAGTGGGCTGGGTCTTCCCACATCAAAGAACATAAAACAGTTCCCCCCAGACATGCCCACAGGCACCCTGATCTAGGAAATCCCTCATTGAGACTCCATTCCCAGGTGAGTCTAGACTTAAGTTGACAAAGCTGACCGGCACAGTGGTATTTCTCCTTCCCTCCCTTGCTTCTCTAAGGACAGGCCTTGCCTCAGGCAGCCCTGGTTCCAAGGCCAGCTCCACACGCCACAGCCCTGTGACTTGGCGTGTCCATTCACCAAAGGGGCTGTAGAGAGACCAAATGGAGTGCTATATGTTAACACCCTCAGCACATTCCTGAGTTCCCGGATAGGGTTCTGAAGAGGTTGTGGTTTTAACCAAAGCTACTACATGACAAAGGACAATAGTCCTGCAAGGCCCTGCTCCTCAAAGCTGACTCCTGAACCACAGCATGGGCTCCACTCAGGAGATGACTAGAGACAGAGTCCTGGCCTACCTGCCTCTGCATGCATAGCAAAGGGTTAGATGCTCCACTGTCAGGAGGTGGCCCCGAGCAGTCACCTCTCTATGACACACTCAGAAAATGGACTGGGATGGAATGACAGGTGCTTAGGTCCCTACCCTACATGTAGTGTCATGGAGATCCATGGCAGAGCCTAGGAAAGCTGTACAGTCAACAAACTTCCACAGAGAGGGGGGCTCTCTCCCTGGGTAAAACTGGGAGGTACCTCACCAAGCCTTCCTCAGCAGAGGGAGTTGGCTAGGCTGGCTTGAAAGTGGAGGTGGGCATTTCACTGATGGTGGTAGCCTAGCTGATTGGGTGGGCATGGCAGCCTAGGCAGGTGATTCAGAAGCTCGGACAAGATGACAGATGGTAAAGTGCCCAGTAGTGGTCAAAGCTGAGCATCCCCAAGCTGACCAAATGGTAATGGAACCTGGAGAACACAGGATTTCCACGAATGTTCCAGCCCACAGAGGCCCAAGGAAAGCCTGCTTTCACCTTCTACCTGGATTCCCCCAGGACGCATGCTAACAGGTGCAGGAGTCCCCAACATGTGGGGCCTCCACACCAGCCTCAGAAGCCCTGTCCTCTCCTCTAGGTCCCTGAGCTCTGGGCCAGCTCCTCCCAGATAGGTAGTCCGAAATCACCTTGCAAACCTGTCTGCTGGAATGCAGACTCCCTGCAGTTGGAACACTGGTGGGCAGCATCTGGCATGTTCCAGTCTCTGCCTCCATCCTCGATTCCCCTTTGATAGAAACCAGATTGTCTCTCCAGATACACTTCCTTGACATAAACCTTATGAGCTAAAGGCAATTAAAGATGAGCAAGAGGAAAAAGGCCTCCACCCTCCCCTTCCTCCCCTCCAGACCGGATGCCAACCCACCTCCCTGCAGTCAGTGAGCAGAGGGCTGGCCCAGCCTGTTCCTTGGCCTTGTCCTCACAGGCTCTGCCTCTGGAGGCCGGAGACTGGCCCCTTTGTCCTGTCCAGTCTCCAAAATGTGTTCCTTTTTCCCTGCTAGATACACTGGAGAGCCAGACTCCCAGACCACGCCTTCAGTTAGCTCTTCTTCCTCCCTTAGACCAGGTACGATTGTGCAAGGTGTGCTGCATGACTAATGAATTTGCTTGCTAATCTATGTTTTGTTATAGAAGTCTCCAAACTATGAACTTTGAGGGTTTGAGGGGAAATGGCGTGTCCGTCCCCCGTCCCCTGTGTTGTGTTGTGTCCCGCCTCCCCAAACCTCTCCCTCTGCCTCTTATTGAGAAGGACTCTGGTGAGACACACCCCACTTCAAGGTTCTTACTGTTATTGCATCTGCAAAGGCCCTGGTGCCACCTACGGTCTAAGGTTGGGACACGATCCACAGAGTTGAGCCAGCTGCCTCGAGGGGCTCACAGGTGGCTCTGCAGGCGGAGTGCTCACAGCAGCAGTGGCCTGCTCGATGGAGGAGATGGGAAGGGAAACCTCCCAAGACTCTGGCAGTGGGAACAGGATAGGCTGCCAAGGGCCCACAGAGGGATGGAAAGCAGGTGTGGGGCGTGGCCAGGGGCACCTCACAACCATGAGCAAACATTCCTTGGGGGATTTTTCTTCTTTATCTGAAATGTCCCAGTCTATGCCTTCGCATCTGTATGCTATGGAGGTCATGCCTTCAGCACAGGCCAGGCACCAGGCTCCAGCGTGTGGGGGAATCGGGGAGGGATGGTGGAGGCCCATAGGCCTGTTGTCAATCCAGCAGTGAGATGAGAGAGGAGGCCAGGGAGCCCAGGTCCCTGGTAGAAGGACAGAGGCAGGGAGGGATGACAAGGCCAGTGTGTACCTGTGTGCCTAGAGCGAGCCCTGAGGGACCACGCCACCTTGGTCCTCCCGTACCAGCCCCATGGATAAGAGTGTGACTGCGTCCACCTTAGGGAGCACAGACAAGCCTGTCTCCTGTCTCCAACCATCCTCTGACGAAGGTGGCAACGATGGAAGCAGGCAGCTGCTGGGCGCACCCCAAACCACCGGTGGCTTCTCAAAGCCTGGCCTGATCCCAGGGTAGCGACCATCATCTCAAACAAGTGAGGGAGCGAGTCACGGCCACATACTGACACACACTCACCCGGGGAGAGGGAAGGGCACACAGAGAGCAGCTTGGAAATGTAGCTCAGTTGGTAAGGGGCTTGCCTTGCAAGTAAAAGAGCGTCATCCTCTAAACCCACGTGAAGAAGGCCAAGCAAGGGATCTCCACACTGTGGTGGTCATCACCTTCCATCCCAGGCAGGAACAGTCAAGCCTTTCTCTTATCCCACCCACTTCTAATTATGGAATAGTAAAAATAAATTTAAATTAAACATCAAATGAAAATCAAAATCTACTTTTAAAATAAATTATAAATAATTTTTTAAAAGCCAAGCAAGGCTGTGTGAGAAGGCTATCCCAGTTCTGGGGAGGCAGAGACAGGCAGATGCCTGAGGTTCACTGACTGGCCAGTCCAGCCTGCTGAGCCAGTTCCAGGCCAGTGAGAGACCCTGGCACCTGGGGAAAGGCACCCAAGCACACACACAAATAGGTCTGTTTATTGCCAGAACAAAACCACAAAGGGTATGAGAACCAAGGGCTAGAGGCCCATAACAGAAATGGTGGTGTTCTAGAACATTCTCTCTGAAGGAGCGGTTGAGGTGATTTAGTGTGGAGGTGTTCAGACCCTTCTCTGGTACAAAGGATCAGGCTGGAAAGAGCATGGGGTTGAGGAGGGTTTTGAAGCCCATCTCAGCCAGGAAACACCGCCACCGATGCCACAGACCTGTCTGGAGCACCAGTCAGGTGGGGGCAGACATTGCCAGAGGAAACCAACAAGATGAGAGAGAGCAGGCGCTTTCCCAGGATTCCATCAGAGGTCAGGGCGGAGCCAACGGTCACATAGGCCGATCAACCCACAGCTTATGGGGCTTCCTCCTGGTCCTCCTGGTCCTTTCCACTCTCGGTGTCAGTTCTGGGGACAGTCCCTGCAGCAAAGGGCTGGGAAGCAGGGCTGCTCACCCTGTGGCTGGAGCCCATAGCCCATGCATGTCCGGGTCGGCTCTTTCTCTACAATGAAAACTGACACCAGCTTCCAAAACATGACTGTAAGAGCCTGAAACCACAGGGCTGGGAAAACAGACATTTCTAGTCTGCTGGTTTCCAAACCGAAGGTTTCATGGAGAAGAAATTTCAGTGATGGAAAACTAAAAAGCAAGAAAATGCCAGGTGATATTTGAAAGCACTACCTGGATGCCAAGCTCTGAGCTAAACACTAGGATCTGTCCATTCTGGGGAAATGGGTAACTTAGCTGACCTAGAATGCTGATCCTAGTAACAGATTCCCTTGTTGCTTTGGCCACTAGGAATTTCGTGGCTACAGACAGATCTCCTTGTATCAGTGGCAGGACCATCTGTGCATTACTTTGCCAGGGTTGCCATAGCGACGTACCACAAACTGAGGACTCTGAACAACAGCTGCTGATTGTCCCTAAGTTCCAAGGCTGGAAGCCAGATCAGAGCATTAGCTATGTTTCCCTAAGGGCCTGAGAAGGGTCTCCAGGCCTCCTTGTTCTGGTAAACTCTTGGTTTAAGGAGCAGAACTCCAGTTTTCCCATGGTATGTTTTCTCTCTGTCTCTCTGTCTCTCTCTCTGTCTCTCTCTGTCTCTCTCTCTGTCTCTCTCTCTGTCTCTGTCTCTCTCTCTCTCTCTCTCTCTCTCTCTCTCTCTCTCTCTCTCTCCTTTCTTTCTTTCTCATCCAATTTCCCCTTTCTATGAGAATACTGTTCATAGGCCGGGCGTGGTGGTGCATGTCTTTAATCTTAGCACTTGGGAGGCAGAGACTGGTGGGTCTCTATGAATTCAAGGCCAGCCTGGTCTACATAGCAAGTTCCAGACCAGCTGGAGCTACAGGAAGACCCTGTCTCAAAAAGACCAAAAAATAAAAAATAAACAGAGAGAACAAAAAAAAAAAAAAAGTTCCTATTGGTTAAGGGTCGGCCTGCTCCAGGGTGTATTTTTCCTGACTGGTGGTATCTGAATGACTGGTTTCCAACGAGGTCACATTCAGAGTTGGGACTTCAGCACAAGACCTGCTGTGGCATGTGACCGTCTGTGTTCCCACACGGCCAGCACTTGTGACGTGCTCACAAGGAAGACATGCGCTAGCTTGAGTCTCTGCTCATAGTGTTGGGTCAGGTCTCACTGCTCTGACATCATGAAACTTTCATTAGTTCCTTAGAGCCCTCATCTCCAAACACAGCTGCCCTGGAAATCAGGGCTCCACCTATGAATGGGGGGCGGGGCGGTCACAAACATTCAACCTGGAATCATCCATAGCAGCACTGTTGTATGTTCCTGTGTGGCAACTGTGCTCCTGACTCAACTCACAGGTATCTGTTTCTTCTTTGTCTCAGCCCCAGAGATATTTAGAAATACAAAGGTACACTTGATGCCCAGTCTTCTTAGAGTGAGGTGATCTTTATAAACAATAAAGCAGGGCTGGGAGATGGCTCAGTCGGTAAAGTTCTTGTTGCACAAGCATAAGGACACAAGTTCAGGTCCCCAGCTCTCATGTAAAAAGCCAGGCACAGCAGCACACACCTGTAATCCTAGCATTGAGGAGGCCTGAGACAGGAAGATCATGGGGGCTTGAAGCCAGCTAATCTGGCTGAACTGATGAGCATCTCAAATATGGGAAAGAAAAGGCCTGTGAGAGCTCATGTCTTTGTAAGTGACCCTCTAAACTTTGTTGACAAGCCCAAATAAATATTCTTATTCCCCAAACTGTAACTTAAGAGAAACATTGTGATGGTTTAGTTAGAACCACACTCTCTGGGATCCCAGGGAGTGTGAGCGTGGGTCTCTCAGGAAAAAATTTGGTGCAACACACATGCACAGACATACAAAGACATACAGTCACAAACACACATACACAACATAGACACAGAGACACAGATACAGGCACAGAGATACATGCACATAGAAATACCTACACAGATACAAACACAGAGATACACATGCACACAGATGCATATATATACAGAGAGATACACATATATACACAGATACACATATATATACAAGCTAATCTGGCTGAACTGATGAGCATCTCAAATATGGGAAAGAAAAGGCCTGTGAGAGCTCATGTCTTTGTAAGTGACCCTCTAAACTTTGTTGACAAGCCCAAATAAATATTCTTATTCCCCAAACTGTAACTTAAGAGAAACATTGTGATGGTTTAGTTAGAACCACACTCTCTGGGATCCCAGGGAGTGTGAGCGTGGGTCTCTCAGGAAAAAATTTGGTGCAACACACATGCACAGACATACAAAGACATACAGTCACAAACACACATACACAACATAGACACAGAGACACAGATACAGGCACAGAGATACATGCACATAGAAATACCTACACAGATACAAACACAGAGATACACATGCACACAGATGCATATATACACAGAGAGATACACATATATACACAGATACACATATATACACAGATACACATATATACACAGAGAGATACACGATATACACAGAGAGATACACATATATACACAGATACACATATATACACAGATACACATATATACACAGAGAGATACACGCAGACACAAAGACACTAAAGGACGGTTTTTGCTCCTTGCCCTCCACAGTCGATTAAGTTCCAGGGGACTATGGAGCATCTCTCAAAATGTCCTGTAACTGTGCTGAGTCACCTGTCCTCTTGTTCAGGAAGGACACACATATATACACAGAGAGATACACATATATACACAGAGAGATACACATATATACACAGAGAGATACACATATATACACAGAGAGATACACATATATACACAGAGAGATACACATATATACACAGAGAGATACACATATATACACAGAGAGATACACATATATACACAGAGAGATACACATATATACACAGAGAGATACACATATATACACAGATACACATATATACACAGAGAGATACACATATATACACAGATACATATATATACACAGAGAGATACACACAGACACAAAGACACTAAAGGACGGTTTTTGCTCCTTGCCCTCCACAGTCGATTAAGTTCCAGGGGACTATGGAGCATCTCTCAAAATGTCCTGTAACTGTGCTGAGTCACCTGTCCTCTTGTTCAGGAAGGACCACACCAGATGGACTTGAACAAGTGTCCAGTCTACAAAGAGGAGGGTGATCTCAGAAGAAACATTTCCTCCATTCTTTCAAGTGAAGCCATCCACAGTCGATCAGGACCTTTGACTTATCTTCACATAGTTGGAACCGGTAAAAGAAAGGAGCCAGGGGCTCTTCCCAGGGCCACGTGACCCCTGAGGAACAGATCTTCAAATGACCTTAACTGTAAAAATAAATTGATTTATTGGGCTTAATTGACCTTAAGTATAAAAATAAATTGATTTATTGTATGGCCTTAAACACCCAAAAGGAAAGTATAACCAGAGTAAAGTCATCAGTATATTTCTTTAAGAGTTCAAGGGATTACACTTCCCAGACATTAGGCTTAAGTCCATATAAAATGTTATTTAGACAATTATTTCTCATTGATGATTTTGTTTCTAATCAGAAAGTGCTGTTCAGATGTAAGACTTCAAATCTTGGTCTCCAATACTGTAGTACCTGCCTGTAACAGGAGACAACCTGCTATTGTTCTAAAATGGTGGATAAATTTGTTTTCTCCCCCCATCTAGAAGCCTTAGCGAGAACTGACACTGATTCTAGCCACTCCAACAGCTATCAAAGTGCCTGGAAACAAATCCTGAATCCATCACTCTCGAGTTCAGCCTTGGCAGACGGAAGAAAAATGAGGAGGAACCCAATAGAGGGATGCTTTGGGAAGCTCTCGTCAAGAAATTCCAATGGACTCTAATATGAACATTTGAAATTTGCCCTCTTCTGACTTTTTTCTGGTTCCCTGTGTAGAACTTGTAATGCTAACTAGTCTTGCCCTTACTTCTCCTTCACATCTCCTAGGTACCAGTCAAGGACTTTCTTTTCTCCCTACAGTTAAGAGTTATGCAATTTGGGAGTCTTTTAGATAGGCCCAATGAAGGGGTACCCCAATTGCCTCACCCTGCATCCCTGTTCAGCATGGAAGAAGTCAGAGTAGTCTGCATCCCAATTCCCTATTGGCAATTTGTGTAACCCCTATAGAGGATGCTGTGATAAGAATAGGAGGTAGGAACTGGCTAGGCAGTTAGGGTAAAAAGACCCCCCCAAAAAAGTAGCCAGGTTCTTGGCTAAAAGTCAAAATGTCCTTAGGCCTCTTAGTAACATACTCTGTTCCAAAGGCCAAAAATGTTTGGGAGCTCTCTTATCTAATCCTTAAAAGATTTTAGGGTTACCTCTTCAGAGGGAGGAATGTTAGAGTAGCCAGAAGTACCAGTAAAACAGGTCTTTGGTAATAGTAATAATAAAAAAGAAGGAGTACATGAAGTTTTTCAGGAAAAAGTGATGGGGAGACATGGGAGGAGTTGGAGGGGAGGGAGTGGGTATGGATTTGATCAAAATACCTTATATGCATGTATGAAATTCTCAATAATTTTTTTAAAAGTTAAAAAAAAGAAACACAGACACACATGTACACATAGACAGGCACATACACAGACACACACATACATGCATATACGCAGACACATACAGAGATAAAGACACAGACAAACACGTATGCACACAAACGCACAGACACACACACACACACACAGACACATGCACACACAGACACACGCACACACAGACACACGCACACACAGGACCAGGACGCCTGCTCTTGTGAAGCACAGGCAGACAGACATGGTGACTGCCCACAGACACACGCACAGACACACGCACACACAGACACACGCACACACAGGACCAGGACACCTGCTCTTGTGAAGCTCAGGCAGACAGACACAGTGACCGCCCTCAGACACACAGACATGCACACAGACACACGCACACACAGGACCAGGACGCCTGCTTTTGTGAAACACGGGCAGACAGACACGATGACCTCCCTCCCAGCGTTCTCCCCTTTCCACAGCTCAGTGGTCTTCCTGGGAACTCTTGGAGTCCTGGGGTCCCATGGAGGCCCCTCTGGGTACAAGGCTGGAGAGGGAAAGAGAGACAAGGGGCCACAGACAGCGGGCGTAGAACGGTGTCCTGTCAAGAAGAGCATCTCAGTGTCTATGGCTCAGGACTGGTCAGGTTTTCACACATCACGTCAAGGCACCAGGGCCAAGCCTGTGGGAACCCTGGACAAAAGAAGCCAGGGAAACTCAGTGGCACTCACCTCTGTCTCTCCAGTGACTGATATGGGGGTCCACAGGGACAGGCCACCTTGTGTGTTGCTATGGGTTACCCACTATGGCCACCGTGGGAGTGGTTCAAAGCCACTGACTGGCGGGTGTCAGCCAGGGAAGGGCCTGTAATACATGGACACATGGTGGGGGGTGTCTCCCCAAGAACATGTTCCTGGGAAGTCCCATGTAGAGAAGAGGGGGTGTGGGGGACCCTGGAATGAGGCTGATGGGAGAGCACAGTACGGCCAGCCTCTTGCCTCTCACTTTCAGTGGATTGCTCTATGGTTACCAACAGGATGAGCCCGGCCTCCCCTGGGAAGCTTCAGGTTTCCTCACTGGTCCATCTCCACCTGCATCTCAGGCTCCTTTGAATTGTTTCTGCTCTCCCGGAGGCTACTTGTCCTTCCCTCTCTTTCCCTCCTCCTTCCCTTCCGTCCCTTCCAGGGTCTCCTGTGTCACAGGCTGGCCTCAAACACACGATGACCTTGAACTGATCTTCCTGCTTCCACCTCTGAGTACTGGGAGTACCGGTGTTGCCACCCCGTCCAGCTCTGTTTGGTGCTAGAGAGAGAACCCGGGCTTTGCGTGTGCTTGGTAAGTACTCTGCGAACTGAGTTACATCCCCAGTCCTCCTCCCTCCTCCCCCTCCCTCTCCCTCCCTCCCCCTCCCTCAGTGGGTCTGGTCCCCTCTGGCAACGGCATTTACTTCATTGAGGCTGCTGCTTCCAGTTTGGTCTCATATCTGTAGTTTAGCTGACGTCTTTGCTGTCCAGTTCCTGATTCTTAAGGCCAGGCAGGCATGTGTTCTTACAAATACTGATGGCTGTTTGCCTGTGGCTGCTTCAGTGTCTCCTCCACTCGCCTTGCTGGAGCTCCTCCTCCCTCCCTCTCCCCCTCCCTCCCTCCTTGTCCCTCCCTACCCCCTCCCTCCTTCCTTCTATCTTTCTTTTTTGACAAGGTCTCACTTTGTAGCTCAAGCCGGCCTGGAGCTCATGATTGACCTACTTTAACCTCTAATGCTAAGGTTGCAGCTGCACCACAGTGCTCGGCTCCCAGAAGGTTCTTCCTGGAGGTGGACCGTACTGGCGAGCATTCATTACCGGGCTGTCGTAAGGCAGAAGCAGGCCGAACATCTCCTTGTGTATTTTCATGTCGCTTTGTCCACATGTTCTGGCGTCTGAAATGGAAGTGTGCGTAGAACACGTGCAAGTATCTAAAGTTACACATGACAGAATCTTGAAACTTTCCCTTTCCTGTCACGTACATTAGAGAAAATAGAGTCTTTGGGGGAGCAGGGATCGAGGGGCAGTCACAGCAGTGTACTGAAATCGAAGCAGGCTGACGACCCCCCGAGCAGGGCACCCTAGCTGCCCACGTGATCAGTGCAGCAGCGTCCTGAGTGGACTGGGCATGTCCCAGACACCCTGACTCCTCCCGTAGTCACGGAGAAGCCCTGGGTCCTGAGACTCCCCAAGTCCATATTAGAGGGAGCAGTGTGGACTAGGGGTGGGGGCCTCCTGGGAGAGCAAGCCGCTCCCGAAGGACTCTACACTATCCCCAGCCTAAAACTGGGCCAGATGCTGTTTATTTTTCTGCACCCCTCACTTCAGAAAGAACGTGACATTGTAATTATCTGCATACCCATGTGTGGTGTGAATTAGATTTTGAGACTCGACATACTTGAGTCCCTTGAACATGAGGAATTTAATTAGTTTGCTGGGCTGCTGCCACAAAGAGGCACAGACTCGCTGTTCTAAATACCAGGAAAGCCCACTTGACCATTCACCCAACACCTGAGGCTGGAGACCCAAGCAAGGCCAGGTCAGGCTGGTTCTTTCCGAGCGCTATGGTGGCATCTGGGCCCTTAGGCATACAGAGGCTGCATTCTCATCCTCAGATGACAATCTTAAAGATGCTGTGTGTATGTGTGGCCAAATGTCCTTCTTCTAAGGACACCAGTCACTGGAGCAGGGTCCTCCTCCAGTATGGCCTCATTTTTACTGAAGACTTCTACGGTGACCCAATTTCCAAATAAAGTCACATCTTGAGGTGCTGGGGCTGAGGGCTTCAGGGTAGGAATTGGGGTGTGATCCAACCTACTATAGTAACTGACTTTTACTTGGGTTTCATGTCAAATTATCACAGGTCATTTGAACAACTGTAATGACTGGGAGTGTTGTTTACCACAAATGCCATCTCCACCCTGCATCCACAGTGAGTACTGTGTCTGTTATGTGCTGGACACTGCTGCGGGCTAGGGAAGACAGCAATGAGCAGAGGGAGTGACACCCCAAGAGAAAGCAATGAGAAGATGTACCAGAGCCTGCCCTGTGGGCTCCTCCTGGCCTTCTGGGTCATCGTTTCTAATCAACATAGTACCTCCTGTGAGGGGCACACAGGCTCTACAGCTACACCTTGCAGAGGTGGGAAGCGAGGGAGGGCCAAGGTCAAGGTCCGAACTCAGAGCCCCATGCTCTCCAACAGTGTCTGACCTCAGTTAAGTCAGTTGTCTGTGGTTACTGTTCTGCCATATTGCCTAATCCAAACCCAGGCTATGGGGCGGGGGGTGTGAATCATTGGTATCTCTTGCTAGGCCACCAAGGACGCTGGATCAGAGCCCCACCCCCATGACATCATTCAAATTATATGGGGAGGGGAACACAACCCAGTCTTTAATAACCACTATTTGGTTCCAGAACTGTTCATCATCCTAAACAGAACCCTGTGCCCATTAAGCATTCATTTTTCTATTCCCTTCTCCTACCCGGCAGTCACATGTCTGCCTTCTGTCACTGGTTTGCCTGTTCTAGACAGTTCCCACAGAATCATGTATTTTCACAGTACATGGCTCTGTCTGTCTGGCATCACCTATGAAGCACAAAGCTCACATGGCCTTTTTTTTTTAGTGCTGGGATTGAACCCAGGACTCTGGGCATGCTAGGCCCCCTGAACTACACCTCCTGTTTTCACACCTGTATTTTAAAGCCTTTTTCATAGCTGGAGTCATGGAGGCCCAAGGTCACACAGCAGTTAGGTGGAGGTCCCTCCTGTGAGCTGGGAGGGCAGGGACCCGTGCTGGGTTGTCCATGAGGGTGCCTCCAGTGTATGCACTAAGAGATGGGAACAGCACCTAACAATCTTGAAAAATCACTGAGCATGTGGCTTCCCCTTGGGGGACAGGTACCTCCAGGTGGGACAGAACAGCCAGCTCCCCACAGGCTTCCCAGAGAGCTCAGGGAGGCTAAAGTGTGCGAATGTGCTTTGTCATCTGCAGAGAGCTGTGAAGATGCCACCAGGCCCAGGCTGGAGCTCCACAGGCGCTTTAGCATTTAAGGCCAACCGGTCAGGCAATGTTTGGGGCCATTGTGAGTGATGATGCTGTCACCTGCTGGCCACAGGGAAACTTGCACACAGCAGCCAAGGGGAGGGTAGAAGGTGAGCAGGGCTGTCACAGACACCCTCACATTGAAAGGACACAGAATGGACGCCTACATAGGCATTCAGAACGATGATGTTAACA
>NW_008338348.1:241881-323109 GCF_000622305.1 Nannospalax galili | reverse complement strand
ATAAGCCCTGTAAGACATAAAATTGAATGAGTTTTTAACCTTTAACAAAGATCTCCATTTCATTTTAAAATATACTGTTTCCTACAGAAAAACTCATGCTTAATGCTACTAACACTTACATGTTTGCACATGCGTCTCTAATCTCTATGTATCTGATTATTACTAGTCATAGTTGGTTACACTTGGATCCTTGGCACCTGAGCATGGATATAAAGTCATTAGGTAGATTTCAATGGTAATGTTTTTCATATCTACTAATTAACATGAATCAAATTTTTATGCTTCTTCTTCAAATATAACTCATTTTTTTAATTTGTTAATTTTTTTGTGTGTATTTCATCAGAATATCCCAAACAATCTTATTCATCTATATACCCACTTCCCAAATGGCATCCTCCCATACCCCCCCCACTACTGGTACCATATACTCTGTCATCCCTGTTACTGTTCACTATGTTGTTGCAGCCCCTAGCCATTCCCCAGTTCTGATCCATCCGCTTAGTCTAGTCAGCCTATCTAGAGTTACTTGTTTTAGGAAGAACAGCTCTTCCTCATCAAGCAGCCATCAGTTGCCAATATTCCATGGCCTCCTTGATCAAGAGGACAGGTGACTCACCACAGTTAAAGGACGTTTTGAAAGATACTCCTAGTCCCCTGGAATGTAATTGACCTTGGAGGGCAAGGAGCAAAATCTGTCCTTTATTTGCCTCTGACCAGATTAGTATAGGCCTCAAAGTATGGCTGTTAAACATCCAAGAAGGATAGTTCTACCAGTCTGGTAGACTTTAATCTTTGGTTATAATTTCCTTTTGGGTGTTTAAGACCATACAGTTTGACCAGATAAACCAATTTATTTTTCCTCTTAAGGTCATTTGAGGATCTGTTCCTCAGGGGTCACGTGGGCTTGGGAGGAGCCCCTGGCTCCTTTCTTTTACCAGTTCCGCCTATGTGAAGATAAGTCAAAGGTCCTGCTTGACCATGGCTGGCTTTGCTTGGAAGCATGGAGGAGATGTTCCTCTGTGTTGACCCTCCTCTTTGTAGACTGGACACTGGTTCAACTCCATTTTTCTGTCATCTGCGTAACACAGATGAGGGAAGCCCTGCTGTCCCTGGGCACTGGACAGGGGTTAAGCATTGTTAGAGTGCTATTAACATCTATTAAAATTGGTATTAGTGTCAACAGTAAGGTTATTACATTTATATTAGGCACTCCTGACATTTACTTTCCTGTAAATAAGCAAACTGTTGGGAATGGGGCGATCTGACTCCCTAATTAGCAGCTATTGATCTCTTGCTGCCTGGGCTGTCACAAGCTAAAGGCTGGCCAGTCTGAGACCAAACTGAATGACCCTGGTGCCAGCACCAGCTGTCTTGAACACTCCACTGAACATTTGGAATAGCTGTGTAGGGATGGCCCCTGATGCCCCTGGCTCCTGAAGGAGTGGGCTCAGCCAGGGGTGTCTGAAGCAGTTTGTGCCAGCCTTCTGTAATCACAGCCTTCCTGAACCATTTCTGTCTTGGCCATGATTGGTCCAAAATACAAGCATTAATGATTGTGATGGGTGCTAAGAGGTAAGGCTGGGATTAGCCCAAACACTCCCTTCCTGGGTTGTAGAAGGAGGCTTCCCAGGCCACCGGTGAGCCGGCTGGGAGCTGCCCTCCTGTGCTGCCTCCCCCTGGTGTTGAAGATTAGGTCCTGGTGTGCCTTTGACCACTTTCCGTAGTTGAGCTGGTTACAAAATGACAGAAGCAGCAGAGAGTGGTGATGAGCACAGACATGGGCAGGGCCAGTCGGTGGCAGCCGTGGCCTGACAGCTGAAGGTGGCCAGCAACCTTGGAGGTAGTCCCCCTGGCTTGGCTCCCAAACAGCCTTGCCTGTGGCCAGAGCCCCGTTTTCAATCCCTAGGGCCTGGCTTCTCTGCACAGTACATATGAACGCCACTCGAGTCCTGCAGAAGCAGTAGGTGCCTGGATGCCGCTGAGGAGCTGGCCACAGAGGCCTCCCACGGGCAGCACAAGTGTCAGCTACAGCTTCGGACCCCTGCCCCCCACCCGCCTCCACCCCACCTAGCCGGTGTCTGTGGATGAGTGATCCCAACTTCACCTGACTAGTTCTTGACTGGCCCACACAGGGCACTGACTCCCAGACAGCGGCGAGTGCACCAGCTCACACCCTGTCCTAAACATAGTACCCTTACTTTGGGAGTGGCCTCAAAGTTGTGGAAAGGTCAGACAGTCAAACAGTTGGTGAGCGGCCAGGACAGGAAGGAGAAAGGAAACAGAAGTAGAGAGATGAGAGCAGATTGCTGATAGATGGCTATAAGGTCCCAGAAGAGTTCCAGAGAGCTGTCAGGTCCGAGAGCTCTGATACTGGCCTCTCTCTGCCAAGGCTCCCAGTGCTGGAGGAGGCCTTGGTGAGGACTGTAACGCTAGAGGACACCTCTTGACATTGCTGGCCTGGCTCCCCAAGCCACTGAAGGAAGGCTGCTGGAGAGTGCATCTGGAGAGCCTCTCCTTGCCTAGTCAGTTTCCATCTGACTAGCAAAGGAACCCTTGGCCAGATGACAGGTGACATACGTGTTAGTACTTAAGTGGTTTAAGAAGAAGAAGTTACACTAAAACAGAAGGCTGTAAGATGCTCCGTGTGCTACAGCTTGGATCTGGACTGTCCCCTGAGAGCACATGTGTTGAAGGCTTGGTCCCCTTTGTGGTGCTATTAGAGGTGGTTGAACCCTTAGGAGACAGAGTCTAGGAGGAGTAAGTTAGGCCATTGTGATGGGCCCTTGAAGGGGATATGGGGACCCCTGTCTTTCTCTCTCTCTGTCTGTCTCTCTCTCTTGTCTCTCTCTGTCTCTGTCTCTGTCTCTCCCTCTCCCTCTCCTTCCCCCTCCCCCTCCCCCCCTCCCCTATGAGGTGAGCTACCTTCTGTTATCGTACTGTGATGTTCTTTCTACAGATTCAAAGGCAATGGGGCCAAGTGACCATGGACTTCTGGAATGGTGAACCCAAATGAGCCTTTCCTCCTTGTAAGTTGATTTATCTCTGGTATTTTGCAGTGACGGCCAGCTGACTATACCCTACAGAAGAGTGAGTTTCAAGTTCTGTGTGCGTCATGGCAGCAGAATGTTCTTTCTGGGCCTGTCATCCCCCGGCAGGTGAGCCAGCCTTTCATCCCACTTGGCACTGACCATGGCCGTGGGCTTTGCTGCCAAGGTGCCCTGGGACCAGTGGGCCTTAACTCTGTTATTTCCTGGCTGGATAGTATTAAGTTTCTTGACTCTCAGGGCGTCAGTTTTCCCATCTGGAAACATGGCAATTGTGAGATCTACCTCATGGGGCTGTTAGGAACTGTGAATGAGTTGGCATGAGAAAAGGATTCACCATCATGCCCGGCACAGGACGGGCAGGCTCCGTATTGTTGTAGTTAGGCAAGTCCCATGCCAGGGCCCACGTCAAGGTCTATACAATGAAGAAAGACTAGGTCAGCATCCTCTCAGGTCCTGTCCTGGCCCTGACTGCCTCTGGATCTTGTAAAAAAAAAAAAAAAAAACTTGTTCAAGTGACCTTGATTCACAGAAGCAGCACTTGTAAATATCCACATGGTTCATAGACTTTACAGCTGGGCTCACAGAACTCCGAGACCCCCAGAAACAGGGCGCATTTCTAAGGTTCTTTCCAGCTCAGGCACTATGGTACTGGGACTCTGATGATCTCCCCAGTCTCAGCCTCTGCCCCCATTTTGCAACAAAGCCAGTGCTTGATCCTGACAAGATCCATAGGAACTCGCCACGGGCTGCTTGTAGAGGGTCACAGAGCAATAGAAATGAAATGTCACCGCATCCCGTAGTATTCTGGGGTGCTGAAGACCAGCGAGGAAAAGGAGTAGTTTGTCGCCTGGTCAGCAAGTGAAGGAACCCAGAACACAAGCCTGGTCTCCTGACTCTGGGATCAATGGATGTGTGTACACACATGCACACAAATATACACACAAGCATAAGCATACATACACAGAGTAGATGGCTTATGCTGTGTGCTCATCACAAAATCAAGGTCTTTTCATCTTGTCTGAACATTTTTTCATTTAGTGTAAACCTTGGGAATAAAGTGACAAAGGGAGACCAGCAAGGGACAGGAAGTATGTACTTAAAAGCTTTGGTCTCCGCCCCCACCCCTTTCCTATTTCTTTTTGAGATGGAGTTTTATGTATCGCAGGCTAGCCTTGAACTCACTATGTAGTTGAGGATGAGCTTGAGTTTCTGAGCCTCCTGCCTCTACCTCCCAAGTGCTGAGATTATAGGCATGTACCCTAATGCCTGGTTTTGTGTGATGCTGGAGATGGAACTCCATCTGGAATGTGTGCTAGATAAGCATTTTACCAATTGAGCTACATCCTCAGTCCAGCTTCAGTTTTAATTTTTTCCCTGAAGTTTTAGTCTATGAGATCTAATTATTGCCCCCATCAAGCAAATTTATTCCAGACCACTTACTGAGGCCTAGGCAGGTCTTATTCTTTGAGTCTATGGGAGAGCTGGCGCCTGAAGTCTTTCAATGAAAGTTCGATGGCTTGTACGGGTTTGGGGTGAGCAACTAGAATGGGATGGTGTTTAGAGAGGTGGTAAGAGTTGGGGAGAAGCGTGTGGGAGGAGGCAAGCTTAGCCCTGGAGGCTTGCAGCTTGAGATGTCCACTGGTCAATCAGACACAGATGCTGGAAGGCAGCTGCGCACAGGGGAACTCTGGGGTTCTGAGGAGAGGCCCAGGACAAGAGGGACATAGCACACGGGTGCACCAAGGTCACTAGTGGTGAGGAGGCCTAGGGGGTGGGCAAGAGCAGAGCATCCAGGGCCTGAGCTCTGGAGCACCTCATGTTTGAAGGTGGTTGGCATCGGCAAGGAGGGCGTCTGGTGCTCAGCCTCGTCATTGGAGCGGACGGCGGTGCTAGGGAGGAGGAAAGATCCATACACTGCTCAAGTGTATGGCCTGAAAGTCACCTCAGACGGGGACTGAATTGCAAAGGTGAGGTCATTGGTGGTCTGACAAAAGACGTCTCATGTAGCAATGGGCTGAAAACCTGAATGAACAAGATTGGGGGGCGGGGGGAAGGAGGATCAGCCAGGTGGACCAACCAACATTTCAATGAAAAGGTCTTTCAGAATGCCTCCCTGGGTAAGTGTCAGGCACTGCTCAGACAACCTTGAGCTTACAAACAAAAAGTGTGCTCAAGGGGGCAGCCTAGGGACAGCACAAGGGGTTGGGGGTCTTCAGTGAGTTGGGGTACTACAGATGCAGACACAGGCTGGGGGTAGCGGGGGTTGGGGGAAAGTTCCCGTTTGTTTCCGCATTCTGATGGCAAAGGGAGTTGAGGTCATCAGTAGATACAGTAGCCCAAGGAGCTGGAGGACATGCAGGACAGCACAGTGGCTGTGGGATGTGTAAGGGCTCAGAAGGGCTGTGTAGAAACCAAAGTCCAGCTGCACACAGGGAGGAAAGCCGGGCTGTACATCAGTGTGATGGATGATTGGGAAGAGAGCTGTGGCCTAAGGACTGTGGCGTGTTAGCCTGACTGGAGAGCTCCGTGGGGATGAGCTGAGGGATCATGGGAGTGTGTGACACACGGAGGTGAACAGCTACCAAAGCTGGGAGAGGCAATGGGAGGTGGGAGGGAAGTGGGAGGGCAGCAGGGGCCAGCATCCACTGACAACCATCATACTCCAGGTTCAACGCAGGCTGGTACCACACAAGGTAGCTCCGGCATGTCCTGGGGCAGGCCGCCCAACCCTCAGGAAGCTCTGGCCCTGTCCGCTGTGCCAGCCTTGGGGGACCATGGCAGTCAGAGGCTAGGGAACTGGGAAGGGAACCTGGATTGCACTCATGGACGACACCGTGCCGGGCTGCCTGTTCGCTGTGGAACCCTCACAGCCTCGCCGGGCTCTCGAGGGGCACCGTGTATTTCTGAGCTAGTTGCTAACATGAACATTCAAAGGTGCTCTCAAGCATTCTGACAGAGATCCACACTTGCTACAGAGGGCTGCATGTGAACACCCATGCTCACCTGGACATCCCAGCGACAGCCCTGTGGACACATGTTCTCACAGAGGCCCTCAGGTTCTCAGGGAGGTGAGAGGTCAAGGGCAGAGGCTGCAGGAGCTTCCAAGTGTGTCAAAGTATGAGCTCTACAAGATGCTCACCTCACACTGAAGTAGGCAGTCAGGAAGACCTGGTCCCAGGGGCCAAGAGGCTGGTGGAGACCCACCCAGGGGTGTCTGCTGGGCTGTTCTGACAGCTCTGCACCCAAGGCCAGGCTGGCGGCCCCACTGGGCCCAGTGCTTATCCTCCCAGCAGAGTTTTTGATACCGTTTTTGGGTGGTGCTGAGGATCAAACTCAGGACCTTGTACACTGATACTGTTTTTTTTTTTTTTTTTGGTCTTTTTGAGACAGGGTCTTCCTGTAGCCCCAGCTGTCCTGGAACTCACTATGTAGACCAGGCTGGCCTTGAACTCACAGAGATCCGCCTGCCTCTGCCTCCTGAGTGCTGGGATTAAAGGTATGTGCCACCACACCCAGCCCTAATACTTATTTTTATAGTGCTAGTCGTCAGATTAGCAAAAATGCTGGCAAAAATGACACAAAGTTGGATAGAAAGGCGAGCCCGTTTATTCACATTAAATTACAAGTTTCATACACAAATAGAATCTGTGGAAATATTTAAAAATATAAGATGCTAAAAATTTCAATCTTTTAAAATGCAAAAATAGTACCTGTATTATTATACATACATCTGTCATCTACCAGGACCAAACTGCACAGTAGTTGACACAAGGTATCTGTCTGTCTTATGTCCACCAGCTGTCTCTCACACCGAGGCTGCCAGGAAGCAAGCTCCGCCATCGCCATCCTCATCTGCCTCCTGGGGTGGGGCGGGTTCCTCCCAAGTTCAAGCTTATGGTCCTTCAGTTATGAGTGATCATCAGGAGGAAAGTCATCCAGCCGCTCTCCAAAGCTAGAGGGGAGCATCCCGAGCAGGACACTTCTCTCCTGTGGCTCAAGACCCAACGGACAGTGCTGGGGACACCAAGGTGGCATGTCACTGCTCCAGCTCATTTTCATTCTGCAGCGTCTTCATCGCCAAACCCCAGAGAGTCATACTGGAGAAAAACTGTCCCTCGGAGTTCCTGTATGTCACCGAAGGTGCCCGGCCACCCAGAGGGTCAGCGCACTGGTTGTCCAGAGCGGCCAGGGAGGAGCGGACCATGGCCGTGCCATCAGCCTGCAGGTGCTCTCCGCCCACCGAGGAGTCCACATCTGAGTAAGTGTAGGCCTGAGGCTGGCTCTGTAGCTCCTGGGGCTTGGCCAGCTTGGTGGGATCTAGACTCAGTTTCTCCTGGTCATTCATGCTAGGAGTGTGAAGCACAGAGCGTAGCTTACAGTAGGAGCCAGCAGAGTGACTATCAAATTCTGCCACAGAGCTCTCCACTGGGTGGACAGGAAGCTTGACTGACACTGGCATCAATGTGACAGACATGTCCTGGGAGAAGGAGTCAGAGCTCTGAGACCTGTCCAGGTCAGAGGTCTCGATGGCCTGGCTCAGCTCATCCAGCAGGGCTGGGCTCCTGGCGTCAGCTTTGCAGTGCATCTTCTTGTGTCTCCGGAGAACCGCGGAGCGGGTGAAGCACTTGCTGCAGATCTCGCAGGTGTATGGCTTCTCCCCAGTGTGCGTGCGGACGTGCCTGCGCAGGTCACCTGAGCCCCCGAAGCATTTCCCTGCACAGACAGAAGGAATGCTTTAGAGAGCCTTTCTAGAAGGATCTCTCCTCCCTCTCCTGTGATACTGACTCATCTAAGGGGAGCGGGTGGCCTGAGATCATCCTCACTTTGGGGAGTTGCCTCAGATGGGCCCTTGGGGTCTGAGACTCTCAGCACAAGTCCTCTAGGGCCTCATGGTCAGGGCCTGGCCACATGGCCAGTGCACCTGCTCCCACCTGGCTGAGGAGCAGCTCTTCCTCACCTGGTACTGAGCATTTGTGGTTGTTACTCTTTGAGTCTGAAATGGTCCCCCGCCAATGATGCTCTCTGGGGATGGTGTGCAGTCGTTAGGGCTTCACTGGTGAAGGCTCTACCTGCCCCTGTCTTCTCCCTTTCTCTCTGTTCTGACCCACTGTAGGTCGAACAGCCTCCACCACATACTGCTGCCTCCAGGAACAGAGCTGCTCCAACGCACCTTCCCCACCTTGATGAACTGCAGCCCTCTAAAACCTGGAGCCAAAACAAAGCTTTCCTCCCTTAAGTGGATTCCGTGAGGAGCCGTAGTCACAGCAATGCAGCAGTAACTACAGTGACAGCATGGCCCCGCCCACCTGGAACTGAACAACAACTTTCCTGAAGATGTGAATGTGGCCAGCTTCTGCCAAGACTCGATTCTACTCCTCAGGCTCTGCACCTTCTCTGTGTACATGGACTCCGTAATTAAAACAGGTAGGGCGGTGATGAGAGAGAACTCAGTAGATCCCCATGAAAGGCCTAACTTTCACAGAGGGCTACCTGAGGTAAAGCACCCGCTTTATATGGGACACAACTGGAACTTCTCACTCGCTGGATGTCACTCCGAGTGGCTCAGCTATGCAGACCTTGCACTGTGTGGGGGTCAGGGTGGGGCAGGACCCAGAAGAAAAGCCTTTGGATAAGCAAACTAGATGGGACTATCCAGACAACAAGCCGTGGATACTTCCACACAAAACCTGAAACAGCACCCACTGCAAATCACTGCCTGTGATCCTCCACCATGGTTTGCCCAACACCAGGCTCAGTGTCTTCAGGGATCGTCATAGCTACATCTGCCACACACTATGAATAGTGATGTTCCCCACCAGCTCTGGGCATAGTATGAATGCTTTGTCTCTCACTGAGCCCTCAAGATAACGCACACCTACAGAATTACGGGGCCATCTGGAACCACCATCTCTTTCTTTCTTTACTTTTTGTCTTTTTAAGACAGGGTCTCCCCGTAGCCCCAGCTGACCTGGAACTCGCTGTGTAGATCAGGCTGGCCTTGAACTAAGAGACCCACCTGCCTCTGCCTCCTGAGTGCTGGATTAAAGGCGTGCGCCACTGCTATTTCTAGGGTCCCTAGTGTACACGAACTAGTCATGGCTGTTACCTCTAAGACAGAACTGAATCCTGATCTCTTTTTGTTTTTGTAAGACAGGGTCCTACTATGTGTCGTAGTCCTGGCTAGCCTGGCATGTGCCACCACGCCTGGTGAAAGCTGATTTCTTGGAGTGATGGTGTGGATTTGGCTAATCTCCAAGCTGTCCCTGGCAGTGTTCCCAAAGCCTGTGATAAGTAAGATGTCCAGCGCAGTTCCAGCACTCAGTAGTGCCTGATCCAGGCTCCTACACAGGACTCTGAGCACCTCATCTGCTCTAAACAGACCATCGTAACGAGATCAGTGTCATTTCTCAGTCACCTACAACTCCATCAGCGTCGCCAAGCACTTGTCCTGGACACACACTGGTACATAGGCACGTGTCCTCCTCAGGGGAGAGCCTGGGGGTGTGTGAATCTTGATCCAACACTGTGGCCACAGGCTGTCGGTCTCCATCTGTAGCAAGGCACCTGGGATGAAGGGCTACCTGCTCACCAGTTTCCATGCTCAGTGCCCTCACTGAGGCCGAGACAGAGCCCCTGCTTTCTAATCTGTGACTCAAGTACCCAATGTGCTCTCCACACACTCCACACTTTTCCAGGGCCTACTCCCTCTCATCAGGACTGGGGTACAGTTCCTGATACCTCAAAGACACGCTGTCTGATATGTGGCATCATTCCTATGAATGGACTACGTGAGGAGGCAAAGACAGTATCACTTCCCCATGAGCAAACAAGTGACTTATGGAAGACACGGCTCAGCAGGCAAGAGCGGGCAGACTCCAGCACATGCGTGATGGGAGGCCCACCGGCTGGCAGCGGCAGTCAGACTCACCGCAGGCGGAGCAGCTGTAGGGCCGCTCGCCTGTGTGTCGGACACGGTGCTTCACCAGCTTCCTCTGCATGTTGAAGGACTTCCCACACTGGTCACATGTGAACACCTTGTCAGCTGTGTGTGTCTTTTTGTGTTCTTTCAGGTTACTGAAGTTGCTGAAGCCTAGAGAGAGCACAGGGTTAGCGGGCAGGACAGCTGCCTCCTTAAGCAGGAGAGGACCGGGCGTCCCTCTCTTACTCGCCTATACCTCGGCCGCACGTGTCGCACAGGTGTGGCTTCTCTCCAGAGTGAATGATGATGTGACGCTGGACATCACCAGAGGCCGCAAACCTGCAACGGCAGTGGAAAGTTCTATTGGGGCCTGGTGACACTGCTGAGACCTTGACAAGTGAGGTCATGCAGAGGAGACAGTCTATTTCTACCCCAGTTCAAATGGAGCCACATGTGGCCCGCCTTCCTCTGAAATGAGCACTAAACCCTGCCTGTTTCTGTCTTAGGGAAAGAAGAAAATGAAGCCAGCGTTCTGTTCAAACCCTTCTGCGTGCTTCATCACACACTGTCCCACTTGACAGCACAAGACCAGACTTCCTACAGCTAGGGAGGGACACAGAGTCTTGGAGTTCATTTTCCCTTATCTCTTTGAAAAATCATATCCATTTACTTAGTGTATGTGTATGTGCACCGTGGCTTGCATTTGGAGGTCAGAGAAACCTGGGGACTCTGTTCCTCTCCTCACACCCCATGGTCCCGGGGATGGAACTCAGTTGTCAGCTTGGTGGCAAGTGCCTTGACTCTGCCCCATCTCACCAGCAAGTCTCACAGCTCAGAGGACAGTGAAGCCCTATGGTGCTGCCATCTTGTTGGAATTATCTGGCTTGAAGGACAGCACCCATGTGGCAGTGCCGACCAAGGCCCATGCTGAGGGCTCAGGGTGAGTTCTGCCTAGCTGTGGCAGGGGCCCGCTGTGCTTGTTCCAGGGTAGAGTGCACAGAGGAGCTCCTTTGTAGACAGGGGACAGGCTGCCCTCCTGCACTGCCCTAGAGAATGGGCTTGCTGATCTCCCCAGCCTCACTGGAGACTCGCACATCTGTCCTAAAACGGGACACAGGGAACTGGCTGAAGAGGGACCCAGCCTTCACTTAGCACCTACTGCCAGCCCATAGCACACCAGGTATCACCTTCCCTCTCTCCACACACGGAGAGATCCTTTCGCCCCATCTTCTGATAGGAAACGGAGCATGTGCCAAGATGCCCGGAGTCTGGGCTGACAGTCACGCCCTCCTGGCCTGCTTTCCTGACTGCCACTCAGGACAGACACCGGGCTACATTCTGAGAAGGTGCTGCACAGAGATGATCTTACATGGAATTCACGGGATCCTAATTTTAAACACTGTGCAAAAGACACTCAGGGGCCCACAGCGAAGTGACGGTGTGAGGCAGCAGGTCCCGTGGGGCCGGGCCCCTAATGGGGCCAGATGATGGCGACTGAGCCCGACCTGACTGCTGAGGCGGCTGCAGCAGAAGGGCTGTGGTGGGTGGGTCAGCCTTTGTTCATTGTTTCCCACCTCCGTGGAGGCAGCCATATTCCTGAAGCCAACTCAGGGCTGGCATCCCCCTCTGCTGTGCTTAAAGCAGGTGCTGCAGACTGTATTGGAGGACTCTGACTCTAAGTGTCCCTGTACCCATCTCTGACCCTGAGGAGCTGCTGAGTTGAGTGCAGAGGCTTAGTACCTGCACTATCCTCCCCTCAGAGCACTGGGCAGACGGTGGGAGTAACAAATGCAGAATGATCAAGTAGTGAAATGATAGACTCTAAGCACGATGTGACGGGATGCCCACCAGGCTTGTGTGGTCCTGGCTGCTACCTATAGCCCAGCACAGCGGCTAGATGGTGAACTACAAGGGCCCTGGCTCGTTATCAAGAGGGGAAGGAGGGAGGGGAGAGGCTGTTGCCTGTGAAGTAATCACCTATCACACATCTCAACTCACCAAAAGAGGAAGATTCTCTGTTGCCATGTCAATGCTCACTTTCCAGGTCATAACCTACCTGCCAAGGCCATCCATCTGTCCTGGAGGCAGCAGGCCCGATCAGAATGGTGCAGGCCCCTTCTGCCACCACCTCTCCTGAGGTCTAGTCACTCAGGCTGCAAGCACTGATTCCCTGACTGCACAGTCCCCTCCTTCGAGGTCTTACTATCATGGGCATTTTTAAGATGAATGAATGTTTTAGCATAAGCTAATTTGTTTCGTGTGAAGTCGCTTTCCTTTCCCGAAACTCCTGTCCTAGGTTTTCTTTGCTCTTGTATGGGGCATGAACAGTCAGAGGTGCAGAGTGAGCCCTTATATGCCAGTGACATGAAATTACAACATTCTTGGACCACACACGGTCCCTCACAAACAGCACCAGGAGCCCAGCACTGACCTCTTTCCACAGACTTCACAGATGTATGGCTTTTCCCCAGAGTGCCGGCGTAAGTGAGTCTGCAGGTTACCTGCCTATAAAGAGAGGAAAAGAAAAACACCAATAACGAAAGCCTAGAAAAGCGTTTTATAAATTCAAAGGGGAAACTGACGATGTAGTCAGGTTCCCACAGAGCTTCAGATAAAGAGCAGGTAGGCTTAAGTCAACGGAAGCTCTGTATAAGGGAGCCAATTCAACCTCTGCCCAGCCACCTGCTGCACAAGGAGCCCTGGCTGTTGTCTTCCCAAAGGCTGCTGTGGCCCCCATAATAGGCTGCCATTGCCCCCCACAGGCTGCCATGGTCCCCGACAGGCTGCTGTGCTCCCCAGAGGCTGCCATGGCTTCCCACAGGCAGCTGTTCTGCAATGCCTCCTCATAAATGCACCTCCAACCCTGGGGAGGAACTCCAGTTCCCAGGCTTGTTTTTAACAGACCCTGATATATTTTACCTGGACCACCCACACACAGCATCATCTGGAGAAGAACTTGGACCTGCATATCTCCCCACTCACTATCTCTTTCTAAAACACATGCTTTCATTCAAAAGAAGGAAAAGACATTTCTAGAAAGTGTTTCCTCTGGCAGTGAGGTTGGCTCTGGCAAACTTGTCACATTTACTTTTGTATAAAAGCACATCGCTGGAGAGTAACAGCAGCATTATGGGTCTTTGTGTCCCTAATTTGTGCAACTAGCAGGGCTCGAGCCTGAAACAACTCACCAGATAAGTTCCATGTAACAATAACTACGAAATCAGCAGCAAACTAGGAAAGTACAGTGAGGTTACAGTGCAAATGCCTCCATATTTAAAAGGCTACGTGGTAACACGTCTGATTAAGGCTGGGAGGCAAAGCCTTCCGTTGCTGCAGTTGAATAATCTCAAGCTGTTAAAGTCCTGTTGCCAAACAAACCCACACAAATAAACTAATATACCCTCTGGCCGCACTCCCGCAGTGCGCAAGAGTCGGGAGGGACACTGAACAACAGACTAATTAAATTGGCTCTTTGTAAAATCTGTGAGTCATATCTTAAGCAAAATGCAAAGACAGTTATGGCACGAGTCCACCTGCAGGTCACAGATACAGAGATGTTGTCTGTGACCCCACCAAGGAAGACCTGAGTTAGATACCACATTTGAGACTCTGACAAACAGCTTAGAGAAAAAAGGGCTTTCAATAACCAAAGAGAATTTAGCAGAAGTTTGGGAAATAGCTGGCTTTTAGTAGAGTGGAGATTAATAATAAAATAACAAATGACAACAGCAAAATCCACTTGCTGAAATTCTAATTAGGCTTTTACACGCCACTGGCAATTGGTGTTCTATGTGCTAGCTGGAAAACAGATTTGTATGCCCAGAGCGGGTGTCCCAGTTACATGTTAGGCTGAGGGCTAGTAGCCTTGGTTCTTGTGAGGCTAAAGTCTCCTCTACCGTGGTGGAGACCAAGAGAGACTGCTCTGCTCCTGAAGTCAACATGACCGTCCTCTGGCAGGGACACAGCTCTGTGGACAGCTGAGGTTTCAAATACTAACTGCTTTAGTCAACTTCCAATTTCACAAAAACCAATCCTGTGTACCACGTTTACAACACTCTGAGCAGCGCACCTGCTGACCTGTTGAGTGGATCTCTATCTACGGTGTTCTATAAATATGTACTGTGATGGAAATGCAGTCTGAGCCAATTCTTAGCGAGGACCCCTCCCCCTGTAAGGTGTCCCTTATTTTCAAAGTAAACATAATCCAGCAGTCTTTCACCTTCTAGTGTAATAAACAGTAGGATGTGGTGGCGCACACCTGTAATTCCAGCGCTCAGGAGGCTGAGGCAGGAGGACTGCCCTGAGCTGTAGGTCAGTCTAGGATACATAACAAATACCAGGACAGCCAGGGCTACGTACGGAGACTGTCTCAAACAAAACAAAACACAGCGAAAGCAGCAGCAGCAACCTTAACAGTTTTCTTTTCCTGTTTCATACTGGAAATACATAACGAAAATAATGATCTTTTCCTCAGATAAAGTAGCGCACATATTGGGGTGATAAACAGTATAAACACAGATGAAATAAAACTGATCCAGACAAAACCACCAGAAACAAAACTACAGTGCACTTAGATAACTTACAGCAGACTGCATGGGAGACCCAGGCCTACGTCAGTGGACGCTAGGCAGCCTTTTGTTTTTGGTAGACTGCAGCCACACTGATGAGACCCCAAGTCACAGACCCGCAGCTGTGTCTGCGGACACTGCACTGAGCTCCACTAGCAGCTGTGTGCACGGCTCTGCTCCATCACTCATGGCTTGTGAAGCTCTATTACATTCATAGAGAAGTGAGCTAAAGCTCAGAGAGGGCAGGAAGTGGCACTGGCCTTGGGGTCACGAGCCTGGGACTGAATGAGTTAACTGGGTTTAGCTACTGACCTAAAGCAAACTTTGCTGAACATATATTTGTAAAAAAAAAAGGAATTTTATTTGTAATTACTTTTAAATTAAGGTAGAATTTTTTAACAGAAAACTCTACTAGAGGAAAGAAGTTAACATCTTATGGGCCAGTGAGATGGCTCAGGGCTAAAGAAGCTTGCCACCAAGCCTGGGAACCCCCGGGACCCACAAGGTGGAAGGAGAGAACCAACTCTCAGGAATTATTCTCCAACCTCTACATGAATGCAGACTCCCCCCACCCCCCAACAAATAGATAAATGAAATATAAAATATTAAAAAGTAACATCTTAGTTGAATATTATTATCAACTTTCTGGTACAGATGTGAACATCAATGTTTGGCCATAAAGAACCCTACCTAGCCTCCCTTCCCGCCAATGGTGGCTGAGTGCTATGTGACAATCAAGGGCTCACAAACCCAGAGATGGGAGGCACCTTGGACATTAAAGTCATCTAGTTGATGAGTTTCCAGTCTTTAGGATTTCCAATAATAGTAAAATTAAAAAGAAACCAAGGATTAACACATTTCCCCTAACAATATTATACTGACCAAATGCCAGGACTAAATGCACGCTAAGTGTGGGAATGGCCTAAACTGAAGGTTTAGTAACCCAGGACATGATCACCCAGATGTCCTGCTTTTGCATTTTTACCAAGAATGAGGGTGAGTGGTCACTCTGGCATTAGCCCAGCACCCCAGGACCCTGCCTCTGACTGCACCAAAGGCTTCTGGAACACACTGCCTGGTCCTGGGGAGCCGTCCCATCTAAACTCTCCAGTAGCTCTCTGCCTCTTAGAACACTCCTGCACCAGCTGCCCAAGGCTTGTCCTACCCCCCTGGGGAGAATAGCTCTGTTCTTCTCCAAAGGCAGCTGACACATGCTAGGCTTCCTCTCTCCTGTGGTTGTCCTAAATGTACTGGGTCCTTGTGTGCCTCACAGGAAGCACATAGACTCAGCCACACCCTAGGTGACCAGCTGTGGCATGAAGACCTTATGAACAGCTGAGCGTTCCATCATTGCAACTCAAGATGATAGTGGCTGATGGGATACAGCGCTGGTTAACTCATTATTAAAGCTGTGGTTAGCTTCAAATAAACAAAAAGACTAATCCTTCTTACTACCAAACCTTTAGGAAACAGGATCAGATTCTTACCAGAAAATGTTTTCTAATTTTTGAATTTTTAGCAAGGAAAGTCCTTTGGAGCTCACTAGTACTGGGCTCTCTGGCAGACCAGGAGGTGGCACCCCAATGTACTGTGACTGCCTGGTGCTCCTGTCATCCCCAGAGCATCTAGGTACCCCTGTGCAAACAGCACTCTCACCTCCTGCCCTGGCACACCGACGCTAGATGATCTCCAAGGCTCATCCAGGCACACTCAAGTGCTGCCCCAGACTCCCCACCTGCTAAGTGGGCATGACCACCTCTTCTCTCTGCCTGCACTGTGCCTACACATGCTCTGAGGGGGCATGGCAGCATGTCACTGTCCTTGGTCAGTCAACTTCTTCCTCTAAATGTTCCATCCCAACACGTGGCAGAGCTTACGGGCAGCTCAGCAACACTGCAGATTACAACACACACTCGCTGAATTAAGCTTTTTTAAAAGTTCACTTATGGGGGCTGGTGAGACGGCTCCATGGTTAAGAACACTGGTTGTTCTTGCAGAAGATCCGGGTTCAAATCCCAGCACCCACATGGCAGCTAACAACTGTCTGTAACTCCAGTTCCAGGGAATCCGATGGCCTCTTCTGTCCTTCGTGGGCATTGGACGACACGGGTGCACTTACCTACATGCAGGCAATACACTCAGACACATTAAAAAAAAAAAAAGTTCACTATGAAAATAAAACAGCAAGACCCACTTGAAAACCACAGCTAAATACAACTCTGCATTCATAAAAACCAAGAGCAAACACCGTCCCAGAAGAAAGCATGGGTCTGCCAGACAGAACCACTGGAAAGGATTCAGACCATGGGCGTGGACCTAAAGCAAAGTTCTCAAGCTTGGCTGCACATCAAATCACTGAAAAGTAACAGTCAGGGCCCTATACAAAGCAGGAACGAGGCATGTGGGGTGGGGGAGGCAGCTGCCAGGGTCCCCAAGGGTCCCATTTACTCTGCTGGCCCAGGGGAGCTACAGAAGGGTTCTGAGCAGTTGGAGGGACTCCCAAGTACAGGTGAAAGGGACAAGACTCTCCCACCTGCCTTGTCACCTCATCTTCCAACAGCCCCACAACGTGGCACTGTGAGAAGAGGACCAGGCCCAGGAAAGTGAAGGCTGCTGAGCACCAGTGCTCATGAACATAGACTCAAGGCTTTCTCTATTTTTCTTAATATTTATTTATTGGGGGAGAGGTGGCATGCACATACCAGAGCACTTATGTGGAGTTCGGAGGACAACTTGCAGCAATCAGTTCTCTCCTTCACCGTGTGGTCCCAGAAATTGAACTCAGGATGTCAGGCTTAGCAGCAAGCCCCCAGTGAGCTGTAGCACCAGCCCATCTTAGGCCATATCAAAGTGGCTAGGATGGAAATGCTGGGGGTGGATGGGCCACAGAAAGACTGGGGTGCAGAGCCATGAGGGAGGGCAGGTGAGAGAGCAAGGTGAGGCCCAGAGCACGTGCTGTGTGGAGCCTGTTCTAAAACCTGGCCTCATACACTCCTTATTCTCACACACTCCCCAAGACAAGTAATCCTTTATACTTGTCTATAGAACAAGAGACCATCTCATCTAAGGCCACAGGGCCATAAGCCCTGACAGAAGAAGTTCAAATCTGGGCCCCTCAGCTCCAGAGGCCAAGCTCTGCCCCTCAGGTGCCTGGGTTGGAGGCAGCAAATGTCTCCCCTGGAATGGTGGTAGAGAGATTCAAACTGAACATGCCAGGAGCTAGGAACTCATGATGGTGCCGCGACGTGGTGCTGTCCCTAAGTCATCACGTAGGGAGGACTGGGCTAACCACATGAGGCCTCGGAGCCAGTGAGGGCTGAGAGTGAACCAGGTGCGTGGGAACTTAGAACTGACATACTTGGTGGACACAGGGGACCTGGGAAGCTCTGGGGGAAGGGATGTATGACAAGATAGCGCTTACCACCCTATATTCTACAGGGTCTGCCCTCTTAGCCCCACCATACCACTCCCCAGTGGGACCAGCCCAAGGCCATTTCCCTGGCCAAGCAGAATTTCACACAGTACTACCGTGGATCTACAACACTGAGTGGACAGCAAGTCAGGCTCTGTCCCCTGCAGAACGCTGCTCTGGAAACCTGGGGTCCTGACCGTGGCCATGAACAGGACACTCAATTTCAGACAGAAAAGTAGGTGCCAGCCACCACACAATGGCACTAAAGATTTCCTGTGGGGGTGGGGACAACCCTGGATGCCTTTGAGTCCAGTCTAGCACAGCACCTGCCACAGGAAAGCAGATCGAATGTGAGACAACCCCAACGTGCCCACATGGCCTTCCTAGAGGTCAGCTAAACAGCAGCAGTCAGAGCAGGAAACAAAACAGACTCAGTCTGTTTCTGTCCAATATCCTACCTATAGTCCCCATGATAACAGGACTGTTTGACTTGAACCTAGCCCAGTATACTGTGTGGCTCCAGTAAGCCATGCTGGGTGTGGATCACTGGAAACTTCATGCACAGAAGGCACAGACTGGGGCAGGGCCATCATCCGTGGGGAGAAATAAGAGCCTACTAAGGGTTCACTCATATGACAAATCCCCCCATGAGCTACAGGTTTGTGTTCTTCAAAGCTACTTCCTGGTTCAGTCTAAAGTCTTGAAGTTTCTCTCCCAAGTACAAAAGTGAGTCTTATTAGTAATAAAGATAAGCACCGGGTTCAGGTTTCCAATTATGAACAGTAAATAAGAGTATTCCCACCTGAGAGAAATGTTTCCCACAAATGTTACATTCAAAAGGTTTCTCACCTAAAACAAAACAAAAAAAACAGAAGTTTGTCAAGTCAGTACTAGAATTTGCACAATCATTTAAAAAAAATTTCATCTCTTGTCTTCCTTTCAAAGTCAAGCACTGTGTTCTTTGGTTGTTGTTTCGAGACGGGGTCTCACTCTGCAGCCCAGGCTGGCCTAGAATGCTCAGCAATCCTGTCTCAGCCTCACCAGGGCTAGGATTATAGATGTGAGTGATCACTCCTGGTCCATGACATTCTTGATCCCTAGTCGGGGCACCAGAAACTTCCACTTCCTTCCACTTCTCTCACCCTGAGATGCTCCAGAGGGATAAAACTGAAATCTGTGTGTCTTACTCTGAAAGTCAAATGGTTTTCCAAATACAAACCTATAATGAAGTCAAATGCATTGGGTTACATTCAAAGAATGCCCAGTTTTCCTTCGGTAATCAAATGTTTTCCTGTTGCACGAACTTGCTCACCTATCTTCAGCCTGACTACATGACCTCTCTGTCTGACTCCTATAACACAGTGGATGGTCCCTTTACAACATGTGAGCTGTGAACAGGGGAGCCCAAAGGGCAGGGCTCCGGTGGTCGGAGGAGTGGCCCCAGGGGCACTGCCTCCCAGCTTCGGGTGAGAGACTCATGGAAGGAGTGGATCTCACCGTGACAGGACAGGTGTGCCTGATTTCAGTGCTAAGTCATCACACTGACAGTCAGTGTAGACTGCTATAAGCGGCAACAGCTGTTCTGGACAGAGCCAGCAAAGGGCGCTGCAAAAGGTACTTTAAAGGGCCACCTTTAGTCCATATGACCCTAATAGACTTTCAACTGACATTCCCAGCCCATGAACCTAATGGCCTCACTGAGACCCTCTTTAAGAGAGCCCTCTGCCTCCTACTGGACCACTAGGGCTCAAGACCTTGACAGCACAGTTTTGTGGGCTCATGCTAAGCTGGCCTTTTGATTTTTTTGTTTCCTGGCTTCTTTGGCCCTGAAAGATTGTAATCATGTAAGTCTGTGTTCTGAGACTGGCTTTGTGTCTATAATTACTGGGTAATAGAAAGCAATGATAAGTTCAAGCTCCCATAAGAGTGGGTTTAAAAAAGAAGCCATGGGTCACTGGACACAAGGCCAACAGCCCTACACCAGTGGCACTTAGACTTTTTAGCCTCAGCTCCCTTGACACTGTTAAATTGAGGCTTTACAGAGCTTCTGTCCCTGTGGGCTGTACCTATCAATACACACCATGGAGATGAAGGCACAGTCAGTTTGAAGACACAGATCCATACTTCAGTGGCCATCAGAGCAACACCATCACACACCATGTAGCCCTGGCAGCTCCATGGCTCATGAGAAGCAAAGGCTAGCCACGCCTTGTGCAACTGTGAGACAACTGGCTGCACAGACCCCTGGGGTTCCCAGGCCACTCTGCTGCCATCTCAACACAGCTTTTATGTCCCTGAGTTTCTGTCTGACTATCTTTGTCACTTGGAGATGTTCTCCCAGAATAAGCAATTTACTTTTGCTCCTTTAAAGCTAAATAGGTTAAGTTTCTAAAAGAAAAAAAAAAGCCAAAGGTTGGAAGGAATTGAAAGAAACAAAAGGACTGAAATCAAGTGTTTTTTTCATAGCAAAACTGAGTCCAGGATGTCTTCACATGGTCTAACTCTGAACTACTAGTAACTAACAACAGCCTTTACACTAGAATGCACCGACGTTTATCATGACGTTTCCACTGACACAATAAGGTAGAGATCCCCTGAGCCAACGCGGGGTTCAAAGAGTCAAGACCGCCACGGCAGTGAAGGCAGCTGGACAAGCTGCAAACACGCTACTCTGGGAATACTCCACTGTGTGCCACGTCTCGTGACTCTGCAATAACTGTCACTAATTTGTAATACATAATGAATGCTGTTGTATTTAATGACAGGGAGAGTAATGCACAGGCATGACACAATGCGATGTGCAGGTACTGTGAAGCACCTTTTAAAAGTCTGTGGGGAGAGGCAAAGGGTTGAATTAAGAGGACAGAACTGCAAGTTCAGTATCTTGGAGTGGAGAATTTTCCGCTGTAACTATCAAATGGGGAGTAGTGCTGGGATGCAGCTCAGCAGCAGAGCACATGTCCAGTGTGCTTAAGGCCCTAGGGTCGATCACAGTACCACTAAAAACAAGAACACAGCAAACGGTTAAAGCTGGTTCTTATTTAAAAGTTTATCTCCTACCCCCCAAACCACAACTTTTCAAATAAACATTCAAATTACTTTAGAGAGAACTCTGAGAATGATTTAAACTGTTATACTTCACAATTATCAGTCTACATTATGCTTTGACAAAATAAGCTTAATCTACTTCTAGAAAGATATCTGTTAGCCTGAGTTAGAAACCCTTAGCACATCAAAGTAACTGACTACACTTTAGAGACAGGCAGCTCACCAGACAGCCCTGGAAGTGAAAAACAAGTGTCACCTTTTAGGGCAGCTCCGCACAACCATGTACAGAGCGTGGGGACGAGTTGCCAACAATGCAGAGTAAAAAGCAGCCAGCACCCTCCAGTCTCCATTCAACCATCGGTGGCTCCATCAAGGAGGAGCCAGGCTTCTTACAGACAAGGCAGGTGGGGCACAGGGCTGCTTCCTCCTCTGTGCCTGCGGCTCGGGGCAGTGTACCTGTATGAGACCGTTTGTGCAGCTCCAAATTGCTTGGGTGTTTAAAAGGTTTCCCACACAATTCACACGCATACTGTCTCTGGGACTGTAGGGCCTGGGACTGGTCTTCCAGGACGGCCGGGGCTTCGAGAGGCTCCACTTCGCTGCTGGTGCAGCCAAAGGTCTCCGGGCCCAGGCCCTCCGTTCCCTTTTGCTCAGGGCCTCGGCTTCCAGGTTGATGTCCTGACCCTTCCTCAGCCGACTCCTCCTTCCTTACTGACCCGTCATCTGCGGTGGGAAGGGATGTGTGCTCAGCTGACTGCTGTGACTTGAGGAGGTTTAGTTTCTTCAGGTGAATGGCCTTCTTCAGCCTCATCTGCTTGGTAGGGAGCTGGCAGGCTTCTGCCTCAGGGTCAATGCCCGAGTCCCTGGGAGGTGGGGCCAGGAAGGCGGAAGGCAGGTGCTGCGAAGACTCCAGGATGCATTCGGGATGGCTGTTGCCAGAAGGCTGCGAGTCCGCCGTGGCCAGGTCTGCGGAGGCACTGAAAGGGAGCGGCTGGCCTGCGGCACGCTCGTGACTGGAACAAGCAGCTTGTTTGTAGTACTGCTTGCTGTACAAGGCTCTGAGCTTGTAACAGTAGGTAGGCTGTCTGTAAGGCAGCTCTGGGCAGCTGTCCCCTCCAGTTTCCGGGGCCGGTTTTGACACTTCTCCTGCGGACCTATGAGGACCGGCTGACAGAGCAGGAGGATGCAGTGCACCCAGAGCTTTAGCAGGCTGGGCCTCTGCTGAGCACTCCTGCAGTGAGGACGGAGAGGAGGGCTCATTCATGACACAGGTGGCATCCGGGCTCAGTGTGCTCTGCAGGGAGAACAAACCTCCACAGGGCATGCTAGGCGGCTGCTCTGTAGAGGTTGACTTCAGGAAAGTGTGGCAAAGATTCAGAACATTCTGGACTTGCAAACACTGTGCTGTGTCCAGCATCACGTGTATATTGTCCTGGTTAAGATCCAGGTGCGACGTGTACATGAAGTCCAGGATCTGCCCTATGCCACTGACATTTTTCACATCCAAGTGAAAAACATCATTCTTCTGGCTGGAAGAATTCTGAAAGAGGCTCCTGTCAAAACAAAGAATATCCTTACAGCGTGAGCACTTCACATCCTGCCAACTTTTTCTTGTCTGTGTGCATGCACATGTGTGGACACATGTGTGTGTAGAGGCCAGAGGTCAACCTTGGCCTGTTGTTCCTTAAGTACCATCCCTTTGTTTTATGAGAAGAGCTTCTCACTGGCCTGGAGCTTGCCAAGCAGGTAAGAACGGCCAGCTAGTGAGCCCCAGGGACCTGCCTGTCTGTCTCCCCAGCTCTGGAATTACAGGCAAGTACCACCATGCCCAGCTTTTTATCTGGGTTCTAGGGATGGAACACAAGTCCTCAGGCTGCACACTACAAGCACTTTACTGAACGTAATCTGCATTTCTGCAAATGTAGTTATTCATATATATTAACCTCATCCTAACAATGTAGAAAACTAAAGGAAACATTATATATTTCAGTATTTCATGTTTAATCTGACAATGACAAATTCATGCCATAAAACACATACACAAATATTTATATATCTAAGTGCCTTAAAAATGTCTAAAAATAAAAATAGCTATAATAACCAAGCCTTATCTTCACTGTGTAACCCATAATTTGGCTGGTAGGTTTTGCAGTAACTCAATGGTTCATAAATCAACAGAATGAATGCCCCATGAGTTAATGAAGAGGAAAAAGGCACCCCAGGGCCCAGGCTTTTGAAGGAACTGGAGTTGGGCACAGCTTCAAAGCTGAGATAGTTAAGGTGCCTCACAAATTTGTTCAAGACATTTTGTCAATACAGACATCTGCTTCCCCAAAGCCTTCAGTACTGCTTTTACTTCAGTTCAAAACAGAAAACAAATCACTGCCAGAGCTAAGTGCCCTAGGAAGACAGAAGAGTGAAGCAAGCCATGGGCTAGAGATCCCTGACCTGAGTCATCATAGTATATAATACAGTGCATAAAAGAATTGAGGCTTGGGGCTGCAGAGATGGCTCAGTGGTCAAGGGCATTGGCTACTCTTGCAGAGGTCCCAGGTTCAGTTCCCAGCATCCATATGATGGCTAACAACCTCCTGTAACGCCAGGGGATCCCAATGCCTTCTTCTGGGCATTGTACAACATGGGTGCACTTAAATCATGCAGGCAAAACACTGATATACATTATTTTAAAAAAAACAAAAAAATGCCGGGTGTGGTGGTGCATGCCTTTAGTCCCAGCACTTAGGAGGTAGAGGCAGGTGGATCTCTGTGAGTTCGAGGCCAGCCTCGTCTCTACAGCGAATCCAGGTCAGTTGCGGCTACAGGGGGACCCTGTCTCAAAAAAAACAAGAAACAAAAAACCAAACAAACACCGAGGCTTAGTCCACGGATGTGGGATTACCAGGGCAGGAGTCATCACGTTCTACGTACTGCTTACTAGAGGAGGGAAATATGCAAAAGGAGCCTGGCATTCAAAGAGCAACAGACCTGTTAACCAAGGAGCTCACTTCTAAAGGGTACTCAACTGTGTGAAGGTCAACTATATTCAAACACAACTGGTAATCAGTGTATGTAACTAAATCACAGAGCCAGGATAGTGACAGGGAGAATTAAGATGAATTTAAACCAAAGGTTGTTGTGGTTTTTCGTTTTCTTTTACAATGAGAAACACAAATTGAAATGCTTTAACTAGGAAGGAAGGTAAAGGGGGAGACAGAAGGGAAAGGCAACGCATAAAGAATGCTTTCCTGTCTTATTTCTCTCTCTCCCCCTCCCTCCTCTTCCTCTCCGTCCTTCTGTTCCTCCTTCCCCCTTTCTCTGTCCAGACAAGATCATCCCTGTGCAGCCCTGGCTGGCTTGGACTCTCTATCTTCCTGCTTTGGCCTCCCAGGTGCTGGGACGACAGACACGCACAATGTCAGTCAGCACCCCTCAGTCTAATTTCTTATTGCAGAACAACCTCCTGCCATTAGATGCAAGTCCTCACTCATTACCCTGAAAGGAAGAGAGATACAGATAGGGGACTGAAATTATTTTCAATTACCCCAAATACACTTTAGCTAAGACTCTCCTTTCATGTTATTCTAAACACAAAACAACACTAAGTAAACTAGAAGTTGAAACAAATATAACTCCCTACAACTCCCCTAGCAAAATCCACGAAGATGGTGAAATCGGGCCCACAGTCAGCATGCTCCTGAGGCACTTACCTGAAATACTGGCTGAAGGCTGCCAGCACGTTCTTGTGTGCTTTGAAGCAGACTCCCCTCACCACCAGCATGCAGTCACAAAGCAGGCCTTGGATCCGCTGCTCACGAAGCTGCTGGAGGAGGTGGCAGCTGTGGGTAGCAACAGGGTCCATGCTAGACCATGAGACCTGCAGAGAATGTGGGTGAGAGACTCTCAAGGACACCACTGGGACAAAAGGGGCCCCATGCAGGAATGCTGGGGTGTCAAGGTGTGCATCCGGGTTACAGCTTAACACACACACGGACTCTTTAAACTGCTTCAGCAGCACCGAGACCAGAGCTGGGGAAGTAATCATCTGTAATACGGAATCGCCTCCTCCCACCGCTTCAAGACTGGAGCAGACAGCCACGTGAAACCCTGAGCGCCTGAAATGTCACCTCACAACACTCAAATGGCCTCTAGATTATGGCAGTGATGGTACTAGATATATTTCTTTTTTTTTTAAAGAAATATTTATTGTATTATATTTATTGTATTTATTATTTTATGTGTACGAGTATATTGCCTGCATGTAGGTAAGTGCACCTGTTGTGCAATGCCCGCAGAGGACAGAAGAGGCTGTCAGATCCCCTGGGATTGGAGTTATGGACAGTTGTTAACTGCTATGTGGGTGCTGGGATTTGAACCTGGGTCTTCTGCAAGAACAGTCAGTGTTCTTAACCGCCAAGCCATCTCTCCAGCCCCCCAGATGTATGTCTTTTATGACCAATTAGGAATAGCCAAATTAAAAACTGATGCATGGGGGCTGCAGAGAAGGCTCAGCAGTGAAGAGCACTGGCTGCTCTTGCAGAGGACCTGGGTTCAGTTCCCAGCACCCACATGGCAGCTAACAGGCAATCATAACTCCAGTTCCAGGGGATCCAACACCCTCTTCTCACCTCCAGAAACACTGCATAACACAGGTACACTTAAATACATGTGGGCAAAACATTCACACGTACACAATAAAAATCAATACATTTTTTTAAACTAATACATATACATAAACATGTGTAAACCTTAAAAAAGTCAACGAGTTAAGATCAAACCCATATTTAGTGAACACCTTGTGGTGCCTAATCTTGACGGTCAACTTGGTAGAATTTAGAATTACCAAGAACACATGGCTCTGTCTGTGAGGCAGCTTCCAGAAAGGTTTAGCTGAACGAGGAATACCCACCCTGGATGCAGCACCGTCCTGTGGACTGGGGTCCTGCTATGCATAAACAGGAGATAGTCTCTGGCCCCGGCACTCCTCCCTCAGCTCCCTGACTGCAGATGCTCATGCTCTGCTGCCAGGCCTGCCCCACCATGATGGACTGCATCCTCAAACTGTGAGACCTGATAAGCCCTTCCTCCCTCGAGCTGATTTTCTCAGGTGTTTCATCACAGCACCAAGTCACTAACACACAGCTATACATAGTCAGTGAATTCAAAGCCAGAGAAAACTGGGAGTCCCGTGGGGAGACACGGTACAAGCTGAAATAACCAGCGACACCAGACAATGAGCCAAGAACAGTCACAGCAGCATGCTGTTCAGGGGTGCCTCTACCTCTGAGAAAAGGCTACCCTGGCAGACCCGGACGAAGCCAGGGTATGAGTGTGCAGGTTCGGGTGTGTGTGTGTGTGCGTGTCTGTGACCAGCAGGCATGGGGGCCCAGGGCAGGAGCTTGCTGGACTTCAGAGCACAGATGAGTAAGGAAATGGCATACCAGAGAGGCAAGGGTGGACCACACTGAGCCTCACAGGCCTAGGACACCCTTGACTCTGACTCTGAAGGAGACAGGAAGCCTGGCTATTGCACATCTACTTAGCAAGAGATGTCTATGCTAAACTCCAGGGCAGCAACAGTGAATGTAACACACAGGGTTCCATTCCCCGGAACCATAAATTCTAGTGGGGACAACACAAAGTGCAGAGCACACAGCTATATCCATGTGGTAGCCACGGAGCACACAGCGAAGTAAGGAGTGGCCTCTAGTGTCCAGGAAGGCAGGCAGGAAAGGGAAGACCTGCAGAAGAGAGTGGTGGGAAACAGAAACAGACCAGGAGGGCTACGGGGGTTTCAGTGGCAGCATGGTACACTAAAAATCATGGTTTTCTTACACTTCCTAGTCAGTGTGTAAACACTACTGACAAAACCACACTCTACCAGGCAAACTACACTTTTGTGTCTTGTTACTCCTGGTGTAGTTTGGATATGAGATGTCTCCCAAAGACTATACAGTTAAGGCTCAGCCCTCCATGCAGCACAGTTCAGACATGGGTCGTGACAGGTGGTTGGGTCCTGAGGGTGTGGACTTGATCTGTGGGTTAATCTACTGACGAGTGCATGGCTGAATGGACCATCAGGTAAGGCCGGCTGGACACACAAACCTATGCTTTCAGCAGATTGTGTCCTTCCTCCTCCTCTTCCCCACTGTCTTCTCTGCTTTCTGGCTGTCTCAAGCAGGCATCCTATGCTGTGCGTGCCTGACACTACAACAGTCTGTGTCTCCTTAGGCCCAAAGCAACGGATCCAGCTGACCTTGGCCAGAAACCTCTTAAGCTATGAGTCAAAAAACCCCTTCCTTATTTTGTTTTTTGTAAAATTTTGTTCTATTTGTTATGTGTATGAGTACTTTGCCTGCTTGTATGTAAGTTCACTCGTGTTGTACAATGACCACAAAAGACAGAAGAGGGCTAAGGCTCCCCTGGAACTGGAGTTACAGATGGTTGTTAGCCCCAGGAATCCTCTTGTCTCTGCCTGGGATTCACAAGAGCCTGCCACCACAGTGGGCCTTCACCTATTCCATTCTGTTCTCTAGAACCTCAGCATTTGATTGCTGATTTGATCAGTGTGATAATTAGGTTAAGACGAGGGCCCTAGTCCAATCTGACTGACTTATATAAGAAGATCTGGATACAGGCAGAAATGCCAGTCACCGTAGGAGCAGAGCAAAGGGCATGTGAGGGTATGATGATGGGCACCCACAAGCCAACACTCCTCAGAAGCAAGCAAACCTGAAGACAGCTTGATCTTGAACTTCCAGCTTCCAGAACTGAGAAAACAAATCGGTTGTCTAAACTACTCCATTTGTATCCTGCTGTGGCAGCCACAGCAAACACACACACACTCTCTTCTCCTCCCTCTCCCTCTCTTCCTCCCCCCCTCCCCCCTCTCACTCACTCACACACACACACACACACACACTTGCTATTCTAGGCCAGACACTGTTCCCATCACTTACAAAAGGAAATGCCAGGGTCGAAGTTTCTCGCAATACTCTGTTCATTGCCTGTTCAACCGTCATTCACTTGTTTAAGCAACAGTGACCACTATCGCAAACCAGATGCTGTCTTAAGGGCTGAGAACGTTTATTGAACACTTACTAATGGCAGATACTGAGCAAGCCCCTTACATGCACCTACTCACGAGGTCCTACAAGGTCCCGAGGAGTGGGCACTGCTGTAATACCATTCTGCTCAAGCAAATGGAGGCACAGGATGCTGTACAGGATGCTCATACCGTCAGTGAGGCCGAGACGGGCTGAGCGCTGCGATCTGAAGGCCACCAAGACCACGGAGATGCAGAGACCGCGAAGGGTTGGGCTGTAGCCCGGGGTGATGATGGTGGGCGTGGTGGCCGGGAGGCCCGGGGCTGCAGCAGAATGGAGGCCCGGCCTCCACGCCCCGTCCGGCTCGGCGTCTAGACGCCCGGTGCCCGGGACTCGCCGTCCCCTGGGGTCCCTGCCCCGCCGCGCCCCAGGCCCGTCCGCCCCGCCCCCGAGGCCGTCTTACCCCCGGAGGCCGCTCCTGCCCGGCCGTTCCTCCTCACTCGTCCCTGCCGGGGCCTCAGCGCCAACGCCCGGCTTCTAGCTGCTGCGGAACCATTCTGACGATCCCCCGCCCCACCCCCTCACCCCCGAGCCGAAGGCAGTCAGCGACTTCCGGTCCGTCACTTCCGGGGGGCGTGACCTCCGTTGCGCCAGGGCGGCTCGGTGTGAGTTTTGCGCGCGGAGCCTGGAGAGGCCGGCCGTGGCGGCTGCACTGGGCGAACGGGGCTCCACGTGCTGCCCGCGGCCCGTTGGAACCGTTGACGGCGTCGGCTGAGAGGTGAGGACGGCGGCTCGGAGCCAGGGCCGAAGGGAGGGGGCGACGGCGGCCCTGCTTGCCGGCACATGGGCCCCTCGGTCCGATCCGCGCGCCGGGGAGGCGGCGAGTCCCGGGCTCAGGGGGACCATTGCGTCCGGACTTGAAGTCAGAAAGGCCGGCACATTCTGGGATCTGCTCCCCACCTCACTGGGCCTCAGGCTGACAGCCTGTGGGGACGACGCCCCTCTCGGAGTCTCGAGAACTCAGTCCCTAAGGAGGGGCCTTAGGGCTCATGGAGCACCGAGGACCAAGCATCCCATAACAGCGTGCGATTCCGTCTGCACCGCATGGCATGCAGGCCACTTAATCTCTTTGCGCCTGGCTCCACGTCTGGCAAAAAGGAATCATAGAGGACTGGTTGGGAGGACCGATTGGGGGGACTGGTGAAGACTGCAGGGCTAGAAACTTGTTAACCACCCACGCGAGGGCTTGGCGCGAAGTAGTTGCTCAGCAAACGTCAGGGCTCTCTGCAGCACTTGCCTCTGAGAAGGAGGTAAGGCAGTCGAGGACTGTGTGCTTCCAAGCCTCACTTGGACAGAGAAGGGTCACAGCACGGACTTGCTCACACTGTCAGCCCCCCAGTGTCTAGCAAAGTGCCCGATAGATGACGGTTGGTCAAGTGAGGCTGTGCTGTGTAAAACAGCACAGGTAGTGTGGTGCGGAGACCGGGGCTGAGAGGAGGGCATGGCTTAACTTATTTGAACATAGGTGGGGAAAGGTGTTCATGGGCTTCTGCAAGCAAAAGGTACTCTGTGTGTGGACATGCACCCATGGGTAAAGGTTTGGGCATGGTGCTGGAGGCAAGATGTGTGCTTCCTTTCTGCACTGTACCCATGATTTCTGGGAGTCCTGGAAGGGCCTGCATCCAGTCTGGTGGGCTGACCACTTGATTCACAGATGAGAGGACTTGAAGTATAAAGGGGCAGGCCGTGCTTGCTCAGTGGGACTTGGGTTTGAGTTACCAGCCTGACCTTTAAGGTGGGCTGTTTTTAGGATGGACTTAGTGAGTATACATGAGTAGAAGTATGTTAAGCATAGTTCAGTCTGTAAAGTGCTTGTCACACAAGCATAAGGAGCTGAATTCCATCCCCAGAACCCAGGTAAGAAGCAAGGTGTGGTGACGGATCTCGGGGCTCCCTGGCCAGCCAGCGGGACCAGAGCCCTTCAGGTCCCAGTGAGAGAGCCTGTCTTGAAACAAGGTGGATGGCTCCCAAGGAACAATACCCAAGGTTGACCTCCACATGCTTGCGTGCATGTCCATATACGAGAATAGAGTGTTCTTGGGGCTAGAGACATGGCTCAGAGGTTCAGAGTACTGACTGCTCTTGCAGAGGACACAGGTTCAGTTCCCAGCACCCATGTGGTAGCTAATAACTGTCTGTAGCTCCAGTTCCAGGGGGTCCAATGCCCCCCCTTTTTTTTGAGACTGGGTCTCCTTGTTAGTCCTAGTTCGCCTAGAACTCACTATGTAGACCAGGCTGACCTCAAACTCACAGAGATCCACCTGCCTCTGCCTCCTGAGTGCTGGGATTAAAGGCATGCGTCACCACGCCCCGCTCCAGTGCACTCTTCTGACCTCTGCAGGCATTGCACCACATTGGTGCACTTATATACCATGCAGGCAGTACACTCATGCACATAAAAAATAATAAAATGCTTAAAAAAAAAATAGAGTATGCTAGCTGGGTGTCATGGTGCACGCCTTTAGTCCCAGCAGTGGGGAGGCAGAGGCAGGCGGATCCCTGTGAGTTCAAGGCCAGCCTGGTCTACATAGAGAGTTCCAGGACAGCTGGGGCTACAGGGAGACCCTGTCTCAAAAAAGACAAAAAATAAAAGACAAAAAAAAGAGTATTCTTTATAAGAAGAGAATAAATACTGAGAGCAATGAGAAGGAATTTTTGAAGAGAACCTGGTGTGAGAGTTATATTTAAGGAAGCCAGAATCGCTGGGGACTGATAGAGTACCACGGGTGTAGGTGTTGCCAGGCCAGAGAGACCATTCTACAGTTAGGGAAGAAGAATGAGTCTTCCACACAGTGCTTTCTGATAAGATGTTAGACCTGTTTTTCAGATAACAGATTCACAGAAGTTAAGGCATCTTGAGGTTTTTAATGACTTTTTTAAAGCATTGGTAGATGCAGGCTGTAGCTCAGGCCCTTTACCCCTGCATCCAAGCCCAGCCCAGCAAAACATGACTGCCATCTTCCTAAGAGAAGACTCGGGGGGCGGGGGCCGGGGGTGGAGCAGATCCTGTAGCCTCCTGGGCATTGCCTTTCTCACGGACAAGGGTATGTGGTAGAACTAAGGTCCTGTGCTTCGGCGTCATCTTCCTTTCTGGGTTGTGGCATATGCTGACCTCAGCTGATTGGTGAGCTGAGCAGGCAGGTGAAGGCTGGCAGAGGCACACATCTAGGACTGGCCTGCGGGAGAAGGGGCCCAGATGTGTCTACACAGCGTGGCTCTGGCATGCGCTCATTGTTGGACAAGTGAACCCAGTTTGTCAGGCTTGGCAGCAAGAGCCCTTTTGCCAGTCCTTTTCTTTTTAACATGCACATATGTCTAAAGCACATGCAGAATTCCTTTGACTTTATTAGGACCCACTCTGCCTTGGGCACAGGGAAAATAAGGAAAGGAAGGGACAGGACAGGGACTCTGTGTAGTCCAGTCCGGCCTTGTTAAAAACAGCATCTTAGAGCCGGGCGTGGTGGCGCCCGCCTTTAATCCCAGCACTTGGGAGGCAGAGGCAGGTGGATCTTTGTGAGTTTGAGGCCAGCCTGGTCTACACAGTGAGTTCCAGGACAGCTGGAGTTCCAGGACCCTGTCTCAAAAAAACAAAAAACAAACAGAAAAAAACCAACACCATCTTATGCTTAGGGCTAGGTCGGAATGGATCACATCTAAGCCTAGTGTGCATTGTGGGCCGAGGGTCTTAATGCAGCTTTAAGCTCATCACATCAAGAGCACAAAAGCTGAGCGCAGCACAGAAAGCATCATTTGGAGTTTTGTTTGCCTTTTTGAAACAGGGTCTCACCACGTTGCCCAGGCGGGCTTCCGACCTGAAATCCTCCTGCCTCAGCACCCCCACCCCCAAGGACAGGACTTCAGCTGTGCACGGGCATGCCCTTCATATTGTCTGCACTTAGCCCAGGGTTCCCGTTTGCAGCCTGCAGCCTTCACATCTCTTAAGACGTGGACCCCTCCTTGCTCCGCACTTGAGCTGCCTTTGATGGTTCTGAGCCTTGATGTTCTTTGTAGCCCACGAAGAAGTTTTCACCTCATAAGTGAACAGTGCTTTCCCTAGGGACTAGGTTGAGTGTGAGGCATAGTCAAGGTGACTCGGGCTGGGGCTGGGCTGTCCCCTGGGCTCTAAATAAGCTCATTACGAGTCTTATCTCATTAGCCAAGCAAGTGGCCACAGCTGCCATTCATGTCAGTTGTGAAAAGTGCGAGAACGGCAACAAGAGCCTGTCCTCAAATGAGTACATAGGAGACCAAAGGAAGGTGATCGCTCCAGCTGTTTTTGATGGACACGTGGCCCCTTCTAACCCTCTCTGAATTGGTACTTGTACTGTGGCCGATCCACAGGCATCTCTGAGCATCTCTCTTGTTAGCACCACTGGCTTTCTTCAGGTCTTATATTTTGTGTCTAGGTATCCTCCTCAGGCCTCTTAATTCCTGATCTTTTGAGACACTGTCCTGTGGATCTCAAGGTTTGCTGAAGCCTGTCCCTCCCTCTGTCCTTGGTCAGAAAACGGCAGTCCTCGGCTGCAGAGGGTGCAGGCTGTAAGTGAAAGAGCGTTTTCTCTGTTGCCCTCACCGTGAAGATGCTTTCTGACTTCCCAGCAGATAGTTTAGCCCATTGCTGCAGCTGCTCCCTTGTCCACTGTGCATCTACTTCTCGGGAGTCAGCTGACTTTGCTCTTGTTGTTGTATAAACCGGCACCCCAAGACTAGCTGGCAAGTGAGGTGGACTCTTGTTCCAGCCTTTTCCTTCCTTTGGGGGCATCAGAGCTGCTCTTGTTGACGTTTCCTCAACTCCATCTGTGAAAATGTAAATATCACAGAAGGGGGCTGCAGAGACCTGACCAGCTCCTGGGCTCGATTGTCACGTGTCTATAAAAACAAGACAAGACAACTGCACTTATGCAGCCTGACGAAGCCTGGTCAGACATGCTTTCCTCTGGCTCAATGCGCAGCTGTAGCTGCCCGCATACCTTCTGCTAACCAGCCCTGCTCGCCAGCTCAGGAGGAAGACCCAGGCCACTGTAGCCAGGGCCTGTGGTTTGTACCCAGCATATGAGAGGACCTGAGTGCAGCAGTGCCTCACAGAGCAGGAGCCTGCCTCACCTGGAACACCCGGGACCTGCGGACAGGATGGACATTTCCATTCCAGGCAGAAAGGAAAAGCACAGCCCTTCCCTTGCTCAGGCATGACTGCCTCAGTGTGACGTGGTGGAGGCAGTGGTGATTCGTGCATGAAGACTCACTAAGCCAAGCATGGCTGGTGATTAAAACGTCACTGTGGCTCCTATAGCTTTGCAGGGTAGGGTCTGGAGCATCCATGCAGCGTTGGGCATCCGAGTACATGCAGATACGTCCTGCGAGGTGGGTCATGGGGTGGCTGGCAGACCTGGGTTTGGAAGCTCCTGTGATCAGCACTAGCAGTCCTGGACCCAGATGACTCCACTTCTTCCCGTGAAAGCCGTTCATTTGCTCCCTGTCTGCTGACGGGGCTTCCTCATTGTGACCCAGTGGCTCCATCACAGTGCACTGAGGAATCAGTTTTAGTCTCAAAATTTGTCCCTATCATCCCCTCACTTGTCCATGTTGTATTTGCAGTGATCACCTGTGGCGCATACCTACAATCCAGTTACAGTTTGATTGTGTATCTTTTATGGGGTATATAGCTTGAGAGCATTGGAGAAAAACGTATCACACAGCTTTATCTGTACCGTGTCTCCACCAGGCTCAAGTCCTGGTTCTGTTACTCGGGCCTGGGTCAACTTCCTCAGTTTCTGTATCTAAATTGTGAGCCATCCTTCCCTCTCATAGGCTGGTGAGAGCCAAGCACATGAATACTGTAAGCCCCCGAGAATAGTGCTGAGCACCTCCGCTAGCACTGGCCTTTGCCTCAGCGGGAGTTGATGTCCCTGGGCAGTGGAGTTCTGTGGGGATGACGCATCAACAGTTTTTGTGTGGGATTGATCTGTTGGGAGGACTTTGAGCTTACTGTGATAATTATCTTTAATTTTTTTTAGGACCAGAGTTTCAGCCTGTCTTGGATAGAGTATATTTCATCATTTCGCTAAAAATGGTATTTTTTACATGCAATGCATGTGGTGAATCAGTGAAGAAAATACAGGTGGAGAAGCATGTGTCTGTCTGCAGAAGCTGTGAATGTCTTTCATGCATCGACTGTGGGAAAGACTTCTGGTAAGTTCTGGGTAATTCATGTGGATCCACGGTCTTAGGAGTCCTGATCCCACAAAGCATGGGAAAATGGGAAGATGTGGGAAAAGAAGCTAGGAAGTAAACCTTGCGGGTTGGTTAAAAAAATCGGTGTGTTCTTTGTAATGCGCTTTATGAAGCCATGTGACTTTTAAGGGTGTCCTAAAGAGAAGCCTAGAGGGAGGCGATGAGGTCGTTAAAGAATTGGGGCCAGCAGGTTAGCTCGGTGCCTGCCACGTGGCATGACACCTGAGTTTGACCCCCAGCACCCAAGGGGGGAGAACTGACTCCAAGAGGTTGTCCTCCAGCCTCCACATGCACTCACACATGCAGTCAGATGTGCACATGTGCACGCGCGCAAACACACACACACACAAATAATAAATTTAAAGCAGTTCTTTGGGGCTGAGAATAATATGTCCAGTGTCAGAATTCTTGCCTAGTGTCTATGGGGCTCTAGGTTCAATTCCAACACCACCAAAATGTAATGATTCAACTACCTGCCCTGGAGTGAGCAGAGAAAGGCGGGGGGCGGGGGTGTTGCTTGGAAGAAAGGCACGTGTAAATGGGTAAGAATGACACGTGGTGCAGTGCCAGGTGTAGAATACATGGGCACGAGTGATGTGCTGTCGTTGGTGAGCGCCTCCAGCATGGGTGTCAGCCTGTGATGTGACGGGTCCCTCTGCAGGGGCGATGACTACAGACACCATGTGAAGTGCATCAGCGAAGACCAGAAGTACGGGGGCAAGGGCTACGGGGGCAAGACCCACAAGGGTGATGTGAAGCAGCAGGCGTGGATTCAGGTAACACTGCCACATGTCCTGTCGCTCTTCCATACCTGCTTCCTTTGAAGGCACAGTAATAAATGTGCCATCTATGCAGATGAGCCCCAGAGATACCATGGACTGGAAGAGGAGTGTCAGATCTTCATGAAGAGAGTTGTTAGTACGATTGAGGTGCTTTTTACCCTTGACCTATACGTTTTACAGGCTTCTCCCAAAAATATTAGAATTCCTGCTCGCTTTCTTTTGGCTCTAAAACCAAATCAATCCATCTAAGGATCTTTCTCTCCTACTGCTAATTTGGCTCTTACAGCTCCAACCATGTCAGTCTGTCACGTCTGTTACCAGAACTGAGCACAGTAGACACTTTGACAAAGACAAAGAATTGCTATTTAAAATGAAACTGTGCAGAAGCAGTCAGATCCTGGTTTGAGTGAAAAGTCCAGTTTCTAGCACACCACTGACCACCTGCAGGAGGGAAAGAAGGTAGAGATAGGTGGGCAGATGTTACTCCTGTGTAGAAACTGAATTTTCAGATGAGTAGTTCTGCATGCTCCTGGCTTGGCTGGTCTTCCCTTCAGGAAGGACTTGCAGTGTCTACCTGGTACAGGTTGAGAAGCCACAGAAACCTTTGCTTATGAGATCGGCAGGATGGCTGAGTGGTTTAAAGGTGCTTACTGCCAAGCCTGATGATCTAAGTTCAGTCCATAGGGCCTACGGGTTTTAAAGAGAGAACCAACTCCCACAGGTTGCCGTCTGACCTCCACGTAAGAACCTTTAACCCCTGAGCCATCTTGCCAGCCCCTAATACTGTTGTCTGTTATTTGGTGTCACATGTAAGAAAGAAATCACTGCCAATTGGGTGTCTTAACAGTTTCTTCTAAGATGTTATAGTTTTATCTCTCAAGTTTAGGTCTTTGATCTATTTTGAGATAATTTTTTGTATACAGTATAAGAATCGAATTTCGTTTCCATGTGAATATCCACTGTTCCCAGCACTGTTTGCTGAGAAGACAGTCCATTCTTCCATTGACTGGTCCTGACCTCCTTACCAAAAAAACATTCGACTGTATTTGCAAGGACTCACTTGTGCGTTTTCTGTTATTTCCATTGCCCCGTATGGCTGTAGCAGTACCACATGAAGCTTTATAGTGAGTTTTGAAATTAAAAATAAACTATTTTTTTTCAGATTATGTTGGCTATTTGGAGTCCCTCGAGAGTCCATGTGAATTTTAGGGTTGGTTCCCCTTGACCATGCATCACATAACTAGGTTTTGCCAGGGCTTTCAGGTTGATGGTTTAATATTAATTGTCAATTCATGAGCACAAAATGTCTTTCTGTTTAATTCTTTTACCTCTGGTTCTGGTTCTTTGTAATTATCTAAGTTACAAATGGAATTATTCTCTAGTTTCGCGCTTCTTCGTTCTTGTGTAGAAACGCAGCCTGTTCTTAGGAGTTGGTTCTGCCTCCTGCAGCTTTGCTGGGTTAACTGTTCTGTCTTTAGAAGTCTGTTGTTCTCCATGTGGAGGCCATACTTCTTCCAGTAGGCTCTGTGTGCAGGCGATTAGACCTGAGTTTGTCCTTCTGATCAGGAAAGTTTGGGCTTCCTTTTCTTCCCTGCCTGTACTGTTCCTGTGCTGTGCTGACTCTTTGTTGTCAATATCCTGTCGTGCATAGATGCAAATGGATAATCTGAAATTCATGTCATGTTGTTTATTGTCCTTTTTTTTTTTTATAGAAAATTAATGAATTAATAAAGAAACCTAACGTCAGCCCCAAGGTGAGAGAACTTTTACAGCAAATAAGTGGTTTTGACAACATTCCCAGGAAAAAGGCGAAGTTTCAGGTATGGATTTGGTTGGCTTTTCTGAGTCAGGGTATAGCCTATCAGTGACCAACCTGTGCACCTGTCAGAATGGGAAGGTGGGTCTTTCTGTTTTGCGTCCTTGCAGAACTGGATGAAGAACAGCTTGAAAGTGCAGAATGAGTCTGTCCTGGAGCAGGTGTGGAGCATCTTCTCAGAAGCTTCCAGCAGTGTGAGTCAGCGCCACTCTGGGTTTGCCATGTGACTGATGATCGTCGGTAACAAAATGGGATGCCATATGCCTGTATTGGTCAGGATGGCTGTTTCAGAGAGCCTCTCTGCACCTTCATGATTGGCACTCTGAGCTGAGTGTAGTTCAGGGGAGCTCCTGGTGACAGAAGGGGGCATGCCGTTCCAGTGTGGCCTTTGGGACTGACACATGGAGTGATTGGTGTGGAGGAGTGAGAGGAGTGACTGGGACTTTGCTGCCTGACAGACCTGGTTCTGGGTCCTCTGTGGCAGCTGTTAGGGTTCACATGTTACGTGCTGTGGGCAGAGGGGGACAGAGGTGCTCTGCTAGGAAAGCATCGGGGAAGCATCACTCAGGAGGGGCTGGGTGGGAACAAAGCATGGAAGACAAGCTACGGAGCTGTCGTGCGCCTTACATCAGCATCCTTGAGTCCTGCATCCCTCAGCTGTTTGGTGTCGGCGCAAGACCACAGCTGGAGACTTGGTTCAAGCCGAGTAGAAAGAAGGCTGGAGGCTCCAGCACAGGGATGTGTGCTCCAGTTTGGATGTTGAATGGCCCAAGGGCCCATGTGTTGGAGGCTCATTGCTGGCCTCTGGCACAACTGGAAGCTGGTGGGACCTTTAGGAAACAGGGACTAGTGGGAGGACATTGGGCCTTTGGGGTCATGCCTTTAAGGGGGGACCCGGGCCCCAGCCCCTTCTGTTGTTCTCCTTGCTTCCTTGTTCTTGAGATGACCAGTTTGCTTTGCCACACACTCCTGTCATGTGCCACCTTGCCTGAGGCCCAGAGTGTTTCAGTCTTGGGACCTCTAGACTCGTCATCCAAGACGAGCCTTCTCTAAGCTAGCAGCCTTGAGCATTCCTTACAGCAGTGGGAGCTGACTGACACATTCTAATAAGGCCAGAGGACACATGAGCAAGGTAGAGCTGAAGTCCTTGTCTCCTGGCTCTTTGTGGATTTACACCAGGTGTCTTTTCCCCAAAAGCTCCCTCACCCCGGTATCTCGGAACTAGAGTTTAGTTGCGCTCCTTCCCCTCGCTGCCCTCCAGACACTGAGAGCCGAGGGCTGAGCTCTTGCACAAGTGAAGGCATTGCAGAGAAGACTAGGTAACTTGTCGTCATCTTTCCTGTGGCAAATGGAGCGGGACTTGTAGCCAGTCTTGCAGGTGCCACAGCCCAGGACACCAGACCTTCAGTTTCGACAGCAGAGGCTCGGGGCTCACCATCTAGTTTGGTGCATTGGTTCCCACCCACCCTGTAAGAAGTTGCTACAGTGGAGAGAACAGCAGGAGTGGTGGTGGGAGTGGGGCTGTGGCCTTCTCATAGCGAGCACAGTCGGCAGGAAGTCTCTTAAACCAGTGCATGTCATTCCCTGGTTTGATTTGGTTTTGTCTTAGTCTGTTTACTGTGGCTATAACAGTCTCTGAGTCTGGCCATTTCATAAAGAAAAGCTTAGTTGGCTCAAATTTGGATGCTGGAAGTCTAAGATCAGACAGTCCATTCAGCCTCTGGTAAGCACAGTAGACATGATGGGGCTAGTTTTGGAAATGAGGCAGGAAGCAATCAGGCTCAGCTGGGCACTTGGCCACACCAAGGTCTCCAGGACTGGGGACTGAGTTATAACTCACTGAGGGCCACACCCCCAGTGACCTAACCTCCTGATTTTGAAGGTTCTGCCCCTTGCAAGACACCACATGGGGAGCCAGGCTGCATCAGCATCCCTGTGACCATTGCTCCAACCCCAGCAGTACCATTCTCCATACTGGTGGTTGTCCCTGACTGCCTTCTGGGGTGGCCATCCCCTCTGGAAAAGGTGACGGTGCCTTAGTCTAGAATGCCATCATTTCTAAACCACATGCTCAGTATCTGATGTTCAAAGCACAGAACACTCCTGGTGTCTACATTGGCTCTACGCCACAGTTTTGAAGAAATGGTTTCAGAGTGACCTGGGTAGCTCAAGGCAGAACTGGACCTTGACTGGATGTGCAGTCACACACCTTGATTTCCCCCAGACCTGGCGACTCTTTTTTCATCTAGATGAAAGGTGAATGATGAGCCAGAATCACATGGCTTTATCCCTTGTCATCCAGTGTCATGAGAGTCATCTGTTCCATGAACAGGGCTGAGGGCTAGGGGGTGTGGTTTTCTCCTCATTTTGCTCATTTTGTATGTGTTTTTGATGGATTTTCTCTGTGGGGTATCACAGTCATGAACTACGTGAAATAGGCCATGGCTAGACCAAATATTTCTTCTTTTGCTTGATAAGGAGCCAGCCAGTAAGGAACAAGATCAGCAGCCACCAAGCCAGGTGGCCAAGCCCCATGCAGAAATCCCTGCTAAGGTTCCGTCCTCAAAAACCAACGGCACCACAGAAGAGCACACAGAGGCGAAGAATAAAAGAGAAAGGAAGGAGGGGCGGCAGAGGAGCAGGAGGGAGAAGAAGGAGCTGAAGTTGGAGGGCCAGAAGCCGAGCAAGCACAGAAAGGGGCTGGAGGCCCAGCTGGTGGCTGACGGGGAAGAAGCCCCCAAGGCCAATGGCTCAGCAGGGAAGAAGGGCAAGAAGAAGAGGGTCCAGGACCAGCAGGCCCCAGAAGAGGGAGCAGACAGAAGCGGGGGCCCCAGGCACAGTGCTGACGAGGCCCAGGCAAAGACAGCTACGGGAAAGAGAAAGCGGAAGCACTCAGAAGGTGTGTGGCCCCTTGTGGGCTGGGTTCCAAGACTGGGCAGGCCATGTGCTTACGTAGAGAGATCTCTTCACATTTTGGACCAAATGGGAAAAACTGAAGCTTTGGAGGTCCAGAGGACCTTGCCTCTCAACCCTCTGTTGCTCATCATCCGTATGTGTGATGATGGATCCCGAGGGGTGAGGATCTGGAGAAGAAAGTGATCCTCTGGGTGCTCAGCCAGGTCAGGCCTTTGTGAGGGCAGCGCCTACCTCGACTGTCACAAAGTGACAGACTTCCTTGCTCTTCTAATCTGGAATCTTTCCCAACAGTTGAGTCAGATTGCAAGAAGAAAAAGGTGGTGCTGCCTGGACATCCTGAGGAAGGAGAGCCCAGAGACCACGAGGCTCCTGCAAAAGGTAGCGCTGTCTTTGTATTAAAGCACTACCGGGTGTGGTGGCACACACCTTTAATTCCAGCACTCGGGAGGCAGAGGCAGGCGGACCTTTGTGAGTTCAAGGCCAGCCTGGTCTACATAGTGAGCTCCTGGACAGCTGGGGCTACAGGGACACCTGTCTCAAAAAGACCCAAAACAAAACAAAGCAGTGGTTTCAGAGACTAGCGCACAGTCACTAGGCCCTGTTGCTTTGGGGCCTGTGGTGTCAGAACACCATGGTAGGGAGTGTGTGTGGAGCCTGGCTGCTCACATAACCAAGAAAGGGAAAAGAAGACACTGGGTCCCACTAACCCCTCTGAGGTCACACTCCTATGACCCGAGGACATACTAGTGCCTTACCTCTTAAAGGTTCCTCTGCTTTCAGCCACACCAGGCTCAACCTTTAGGGAACCCTCCAGAACCAAGCCATAATAATAGATTGGCCATGATCTTGGCAGTGAACCTACTGTGACTTTCCAAGGCTCGTTCTGCCTCACCCTCCCCTGCCATGTGGCCTCTTGGTATCCACCAGCATGGACAACAGTCCAGATTCTCCTTGTCTGTCTCTGACATCATCTCTGCCACGGCCTGTGGAGGGCAGAGTTCTAGCCCCTCTGTACCTCTGCCTGTAGTGGGTGCTGGTAGGGCTGTCTCCTCACTGAGCACAAGTGCTCTGGAGGGCAGTGGGTGCATGGGGCCCTGTGGGTGGGCGGGTGAAGGACTGTCAGCATGGCGCTTCCATGGCTTGTTGAGGTTGGCTCCTTTCCTGGGAATGGCTGTGCCAAAGTTGCTCCTTTGCCTTTGGGTGGCAACAGAAGACAAAACCAGGCATCTCAGGCATTGCGTTTTACATCGCAGGGAAGTTCAACTGGAAGGGAACGATCAAAGCAGTTCTGAAGCAGGCTCCAGACAACGAGATACCAATCAAAAGGCTAAAGAGAAAGGTACTTTGTGTCAAAAATGAGGCCTGGAATGGCTTGGGGGTGATTTTTAAATGTATACTTGTGCTGTTTAACTTAAAACACACAAGGGGTGGGGAGCCTTTCAGAGTTCCTCCAGTGCTCCTCCGTTAGGGTGTGGATTGGAACGCATCATCCTGCAGCCTCAACAGGGGTGACTTTAGATTCTAGACCTAAACACTGCACTGTCCACCTTTTATTATCTCGGGAATGAAAATTCTAGATGCTTTGCTCTTGTCCCACCGTGTGGGTCCTGGGATCAAACTGCAGTCCTCAGGCTTGCACCGAGCTATCTCGCTGGCCCTTTTTATTTCTGATACAGCTCTGACCTGCAGAGCTCCCATGTGGCCAGCCCAGCCGCTGGTTCTTCACAGGCAGTGCACACCTGTGTGAGCAGCCCCGGGGTATCTTTCACCTTGTAGCATCAGCCCACAACTGGGCCTTGGTTGCATTTCACCTCATCTCTACGAAAGAACTTGTAAAGGTAAATGGTATAGGGCAGATCCCACCATGACTTGCCCTCAGCCTCTGTTTCTCTTTGCAAAGGTTCTCAGTCAGTATCACGCGGTGACAAGTGACCATCACAAGTCTGAGGAGGAGCTCCTGGCCATCTTCCACAAGAAAATCAGCAGGAACCCCACCTTTAAGGTGCTCAAGGACAAAGTGAAGCTTTTGAAGTGAGGCCACCTCACATGCCCACTCCATCGACACCTTCCCTCCCTGCTGTTTGTAAAATGCCATGAATCATAACAGCCCGATCTTGCTTTCTAAAGCTGTATTTTTAAGTTAAGGGAAAAAAAAATATTTTTGTTAGAACTTTTATGAAAAAATATATTCTTTTCAAATTCTAAATCTATGGCTACAAATTATTATACTTTTATAAAAATTCCGAGGAAAACTTGAAAATGTACCACAGTGACAAAATTCCTTCTTTGATCAGGTTGAGAAGTACTCTTAGACAGCACTTTTAGTATTAGGACCCCATCCCAAATGGCTGTGACAACGAGCTGATCCTTTTTAGCCAGAAGTGACACCAGAGGAGGTGACTTGGACAGTCGGCCCAGGCACTGCTCTCCTTTCAGACATCCTGTCAGCATAACACCAAACGAGCCTGGCTGCCGGGAGAGGTGGGGAAGGGGAAGGGAGGGGATGGAGGCAGGAGGCTGAGTCCAATGTTCAGCGGCTGCTGCCCCAGCGCTGGTCAGATCACAAAGCTCAGCACCAGTATTCAATACCTGGGGAGAGGGTGCTAGAGGAGGCCTGTGCCCAAATCTTTTAGAACTACCCTTTGGTAGTATCCTTGGTAACTCATCCTAGGGGTGGAAGCCAGATGGAGACAGGACAAGTAACACGGGGATGGTGTGTTGCCAGGGAGAGGGCAAGGACTTGACCCTGTGTGGGCTTCCGCTTAGCTGCTGGGCTCACCGTGGGGATGGATCATGTGGCTCTGTCCTTCCTGGCTTGGTCCCTTCCCTGTCACCCTTGCTGGACCTTACTTCCCTCATCTGGACGATGGGAATGGAAAGGTCCCCCTAGGTTTGGAATGAATGAGGTAAGTTAGTACCCTATGGCAGACCTACAGCCCACTTGGCTGCTGCTGGTGTTTCCCTGTTGAGCTGGGAAAATCCTTAGACCTTCCAGAAAGCAAAGGGGAAGGTGGACACTGGCCCAGTTCACATCCCAGTGATAGTAGGAGCCAAATGCAGCTATGGTGCCACAGCCTGTGGGACATATCCTCCACCACTCGGAGAAGTGCACCCTGCTGTCTGCACGTGGTGGGCGGAGGAAGTAGCCCATAGAAATGTATGGACACCACAGTGCTTGGGAGCATTCTCAGTCCTGTCACCGGTCTGTTGCACTGTGACCCCTTCAAGGTAGATTTGGTCAAATGGGACAGAATTAAGCCATGTGATCCAGCCCTTTTCTCATCTTCAACCATTCCTCAGGCTCTCTGGAGTCAGGACTTACAGGCAGAGCAGCTCTCACAAGAGGCAGGAGGATGTGGACTCAGTTCCCTTGGAGAAGCAAGGCTGGCCATGTTGATTCTGGTGTGTGGCATCATGGCCATTGTCTCTGCTGGACACCACAGCTGGAAGGGCTGGCGGTGCAGGCACCCTGGGAACCTGGCTGCACGGTGAGTCCCCAGGTCAGCCTTGTAGGCTGTCCATTCCAGGTTTGGCAAGGGGGACTGCCTGCCTGCCTTGGACTCTTAAACATACATGACCATGAGGTTCCAGGACCCTTGAACAGTGAGTACTTCCTGTGAGGGCTCCAGCTCCGTTGTTTCCAAGATGATTTTATGTGTATGCCTGTGTTGCCTGCATGTATGTGCGTGCACCCATGTCATTGCAATGCCCGGGGAGGACAGAAGAGGCTGTCGGTCCCCAAGAGATGAAGATGTGTGGCTGTTGCATGCTGGGATATCTTTTGTGTTGGGCACGGGCCACTAGGAATTCTGGTGATCATCAGGCTCTGAAAGGTGAGTGTGGGAGCCAGAGGGCCAGGCCGCCCTCCCTCTGCAGTCGGGCCACAACAGCCAGACCAATGTAGAAGCAGAAGAATTTAAACAGTTGGCAGCAGAGAAGTGTTTATGTGGGGAAAGCTGAAAAATTACAAAATCACGTTGTTTTCCTTTAGCAACATAGGTTAGTACCTCTTAGGAGCCAGCCATTCCAGAGTCCTGTTCTAGTTGTCAAAAGTATTTTAACTGCCCTCACAGGATGATCACAAGAACTAGTTAAAAGTCAAGTTGCTTAGCATCTTTGCCGATTTGCACATTTTTCTGAATATCTTTGAAAAGCTCCCATATTGTCTTCTAAGAATCTCAGTTTTCTTTCAAAGTTAAGACTCAAGCTGACCAGGTCCTAGGTAAATGGTTTTCTTTGATAAGCTCCTAGCCTGGGATTGCCTCTTTCCTGAAATTTCCTGGAACACACACACACACACACACACACACACACACACACACACACACGAAACACAAATTCTTTAGGATTTGAAAAGCTTAAAATTATGTGTATGTGTGTGTCTGTATGTGGGTATATGCGCATGAGTGTGGGTGCCTGTGGAGGCCAGAAGAGGGCATTGGATCCCCTGGAGCTGTAGTTACAGGAAATTGGGAGCCACTTGATGTGAGTGAGTGTTGGTACTGAACTCTGGTCCTGTCTAAGAGTAGCAAGTACACTTAACCATTGAGAGAGAGAGAGAGAGAGAGAGAGAGAGAGAGAGAGAGAGAGAGACTCTCCTCTCTAAGAAAAAAAAAAAAAAAAAAAGAGAAATAAAAAAAGAGAGAGAGAGAGAGAGAGAGAGAGAGAGAGAGAGAGAGAGAGAGAGAGAGGCAAACACTTGCCCCTAAATAAGAGTTTTACACCAGTGTTATTCAGTTTGTCTCCATAGTGACAGCTATGGGTAGCTGCTTCCACTGGGAACCAACCCTTGCTGATTTTATGCTGCTTTGTCTCTGTGGTGAATTTGGACTCCAGGGTAGATAATTGTGTGCTGCCAACAATGGCAGAGCCCAGCTGTCACTCCATCCCTTGAGGCAGGAAACTGGAGACAAACTTCTGGCCTCATCTGAAGTAGGAGGAAAGGACTGTTCTGTGTCTCTGCCAGCGCCCATGGTTACCAGATCCAGAGGTGGCTGGGATAAGCCTTCTATGTTTCTGTTTGCAGAGCCCAGGAGAGCATATTGTAGTTCCCATTTACTAGAAAGTTAGTTTGTAGTGATTTCTTTTTGTGTGTGTGTCTGTCTGTCTGTCTGTCTGTTTTTTTTTTGTTTTTTTTTTTGAGACGGTCTCCCTGTAGCCCCAGCTGTCCTGGAACTCACTATGTAGACCAGGCTGGCCTCGAACTCAGAAAGATCCGCCTGCCTCTGCCTCCCCAGTGCTGGGATTAAAGGTGTGTGCCACTACTCCCGGCCAGTTTGTAGTGATTTCTAAATTGCACATGTTGGCAATGTCGTCAGTCCCTGGATTTTGGCAGACATTTCCCCCTCTCCATCTCAGAACCACTGACTGCAGCATGTTGGGGGGGTCTCAAACACATGTGCACACACCCATGCATACCACACACACACACACACACACACACACACGGAAAGAAGAAAAATTACCTAGAAGATGGAGAACATACAGTGTCTGCCACTGGCCAGGGCTCTGGCCCAGGGGAGAGTCGGGCACCTTGCTTTTCCTGCATGAGGCCCTTCCCAAGGGGGCTCTGCAGCAGGCAGGAACCATACAGCCAAACGGTAGCATGGCACTGCTGGGACGACGTTCTTGGATTTTGAAACAACGCTCTGCTTTACAGAGCAGGTGCAGCGATTTCTGGGGACAAACATTCTACTAGCTGTCAGACAAACCTATGCAGGCTGTCATTTTAATACAGGCGCCTTTTTAAAAGATTTGTAACCGAAACAAACAGTTCAGTGCTGCCCACTGAGTTCCACACAGCGCACACATCTGTGTCAGTAAATGCAAAGAACTAGATTATGCGGCCCAAGTGTCCCCTCAGCCTCACATCAGCCTGGAGTGGTTTTGACTTTGAAATCAATGGCATCACATGGTAGGCACGGGCTGTGCCTGGCATCTTTCACCCAACATTGCCTGCGATTCCTCCCCATGTCTCCGTAGAGAAGAGTTTACTCTTGTTTTATTGCTGTACAGCACCAATCCCCCCTGCTGTCGATGAAGCTTCCTTTTCTATACTGGGCTCATCAGGTGCCTGAACTGTATCCTCACTACCGAGTGACAAGAGAGGCTTCTTTAAACTTCATCAAAATAGCTCTGTTCTCGGGGCTGGAGAGATGACTTAGTGGTTAAGAGCACTGGCTGCTCTTGTAGAGGACTCAGGTTCAGTTCCCAGCACCCACAGGGCAGCTAACAACTGGCCTTAACTCCAGTTCCAGAGCATCTGACACCCTCTTCTGACCTCCAGGGGCATTGCATGACATGGGTACACTTACACACGTGCAGGCAATACACTCATACACACATAAAAATTAATATGTTTAAAATTTTTTTTATTTTTATTTTATGTATATATGTGTATTTGCCTGCATGTAGGTAAGTACACCCGTGTCGTGCAGTCCCCGTATTGGTCAGAAGAGGCTGTCAGATCCCCTGGGACTGGAGTTAAGGGCAGTTGTTAGCTGCCATGTGGGTGCTGGGGTTTGAACTCGGGTCTTCTGCAAGAACAGCCAGTGTTCTTAACTGCTGATCCATCTCTTCAGCCCCAATAATAAATATTTTTTAAAAACAAATAAAAACCAAAAGCTGAGCATGGAGCACATCTTGTAATCCCAGTACTGGGGGCAGGGCAGAAACAGGCAGATCCTGGGCTCCCTGGTCAGTCAGCCTAGTCTACTCAGCCAGTTTCAAGCCAGTGTCCCCCCCCAAAATGTAGATGGTGGTTGAGGAACAACACTCAAGGTTGTCCTGTGATCTCCACATGCACATATGTGCACCCACACACATGAACACACACCATACAAAGACACCAGCAGTTACTTGCTTAAAGATGGCATCTTCACCACACTACCTTGGTTCTGTTCATATTTACAGAAACTCTCCCTCAGCCCTTCTTAGCCTTCCACAGTTTAGCTTCTGTGATATGGGGCTGGGCCTAACTTTTGTGTGTCTTAGTTACAAAACAGGGAGGATTTCTGAGGGAAAAAAGTGTGTGTGCTAGAAGAGAGCCTCATTGTGTGCTTTGTGGGCAGATGTACTCTGCCTTCTTTTGTTATGAGATCCTGGCAAGCCTTAATTTATTCCCTTTGATACACTGCCTCTTTGGTACTTTAAAGTGTAATTGCTCAGTAAATACACGTTTGTGGGAGTTTAAAGGTCAGGCATCACTCAGGAGGCCAGGCCTTTGTTGGGCCACAGAGGAGCTATTGTAAGGTGCTGTAATTCCCCTTGCTCCTCTACACCCTTCCCCGTGACCTCAGGCCGACTTCTGTCTGAGGTCCACAGTTGCCCATATATTAGATTTCTCCACTGTAGATCAAAGGGAGGTGAAGAGCCAGCCCCAACAGCATGGCTTTGGGAATTTGTCATCCAGCCTGAGTCAGGAGACTGATGGTCCTGTCATAGGATAGACCTTCAGACTGTCACACACAGGGAAGAGTTAGCCAGCTGAACCTGAATCAATCTCTGGAAGGTTCCAGAAGAACATTAAGGTCATAAGACTTTTACAATGCCTGTGGGGTGTGTGTGTGTGTGTGCATGTGTGTGTGCATGTGCATCCATCCATACCTCTGCTTGTGGAGGCCAGAGGTTGATACTAAGTGTCTTCCTCTAACACTCTCCACCTGATACAGGTCTCTCACTGAGCCTGGAGTTTGCTGTTTCGGCTGGACTGGAGGACTGGCAGGACAGCAAACCTCTGGGATTCACCTGTTTCTACCCCCAGTGCTGGGGTCATAGATGTGTGCCACCAACTTGGCTTTTTTTCATATGGGTGGTGGGGATCTGAACTCAGGTCCTCTGCAAGTACTTTGTCCACTGAGCATCTCTCCAGCTCAATTTCCACAATTCTAAGGTGCCACTGCAGAAAGCCGCCTAATCCCCTGCGGTTGCGAGGTCCTGGCTGATGTGCTCAGGTGGCATTAGCATGCGTGACGCTCACTTAGTGGGCTTAATGCATGTGTATCGCATGGTGCTGCTCAGAGCCTTCCTGGCACGCCATCATCTGGACGAGCCTGAGAATCTCCGGCAGCAGTCCCTGTGCTCATCATGGCAGTGGCTACCATGCCTTAAGCACTCTGTGTCAGGGCCCATATGGTCAGCCCCTGAATTTGGTTTCCTCTGCACCACACCATAGCGTTAGTACTGTGGCCCAGGGCATGGGCACCTTCCTCGTACTCTCCTTGTCAGTGCCTGTCGTACATTGCGGTTCCACACCTACACAATCTTATTTCCTTTTCCTTTTCGTTGATATTTAGGGAGTGTGTGTGTGCATGTGGGAAGGGAAGTATCTGTGTAGGTGCATGTGAGTGTGCATGCATGAAGAGGCCAGGGGTCAACCTCACATGTTACTCCTCAGGAGCCATCCACCTTGTTATTTGAGACAGAGCCCCTCAGTGGGGCCTAGACTCACTGCAGAGGAGGCTAAGCTAGCTGGCCAGTGAGCCCCAGGGGTCCTTCTGTCTCAGCCTCCTCAGCACTGAAATTACAAGCACTCTACCACACTCAGTCTTTTTACGTGGGTTCTAGCTTGAACTCAGGCCCTCCCTCATGCTTGTGTGGAAAGCATTCTACTGACTGAGCCATCTTCTTAACCCCATGTTTTTATTTTATTAATTTTTTAGGATAGAATACAAACTTGTTTTTCTTTGACAGAGGACCAGAGGTATCCTAGGGAGCTATGTTGGTTGTCTTGGGGTGATGCCCAAAGGGAGTGTAGTAACTAATACACTTTCACATTGTTGTGACTGTGGTACCCATGATAGAAACCACTTATACAATGAAAGATTTCCTGGGGGTGGGGAGCTCACAGCTACAGAGGGTCTCAGTCCATCACGGTCAGGAAGAGGCGGGTAAGCTATCACCTTCAGAAGCCCTTCCTAAGTGACCCACTTCTGCCAAGCAAGCCCCTCCAAGAGGTGCCCCAGCCTCTCAAAACAGCGCCGCCCCCTGGTGAACAAGTGCTTACACACGAGCTGGTGGGGGGACATTCTGGATTCAATCCTAGCTTGGACAGCCCAAAGAAGCAGTCTGATCCCTCAGACTAGGGTAAATGAGCAAAAACTCATCTGGGTCCTATGATAAAAACATGCTGGGCCTCAGTTTCCTCATGCGGAAAATGTGAACCATAAGAGTAAAGACATCAACAGTTGGTGGACTAGAGAGATGACTCCACGGTTAAGAACACTGGCTGCTCTTGCAGAGGAACCAGGTTTAGTTCCCAGCACCCTCATGGTGGCTAACAACTGTCTGTTACTCCAGTTCTGGGGGATCTGACACCCTCTTCTGACTTGGCAGGCACATGTGGTACACATACATATATGCAGGCAAAACACTCATATACATAAAATAAATGTCTTTTAAAAAGCAGCTGGCATGTGGGAAATGCTCCGTGAGGCACAGTTTCATTGTGTTCCTCCTTCTCCTCTGTTTCCCACCTCTTCCTCCCTGCACTCACTCCAGCCTCAGCCCCTTAGGACTGTCCTGCTGTTTCTTGTTGCACGTAGTATTGACCATGAGCCACTCCCCGGCCGCCTTTCCCTAAGGCCTGGATTTCACCTTAATAGCCATTACAGTTGCTTCCCTTATGGAGTATCCCTCACATGCCAGGCACAGTGCTAGTCCCTTTGTGAACTCTTCCAACCCCCCTCCCCAGGGAGGGCGATGAGACAGCTCCTGTACAGAGCAGGGCTGCAGAGAGCTTGAGGGTCCCGTTACAGGTCACACTACAAGAAGCACAATCGACTGTCTGGAACTTTCTCTGCCCCAAATCTTCCTTAGGTCAGTACCCCCATCCCCCACCGCCCCCCCCCCAGTGCCAGATCTTGTCTCCTCTTGCCTTTCTTTAGCACAAAGGATTTAAATATTTGTTTTTGTTCCCCACTGCCCAGAGCAGAGGATCCAACCCAGGGCTTTGAGCTTGCTAGGCAAGCACTCTACTTAGCGCTGAGCTGAATCCCCAGCCCTTTACATTTTTATTATAAAGGTCTTCCAAGTGGAGCTTTTTTGTTTTGTTGTTGTTTTTAATATTTTATTATTTTTTTATTTTATGTGTATGAATGTATTGCCTGCATGTATGTGAGTGTACCCATGTCGTGCAATGCTGCGGAGGTCAGAAGAGGGCTTCGGATTCCCCTGGAACTGGAGTTAAGGACGGTTTGTAGCCACCATGTGGGTGCTGGGAATCGAACCTGGGTCCTCTGCAAGAGCAGTCAGTGCTCTTAACCTCTGAGCCATCTCTCCAGCCCCATTGTTGTTTTTAAAGAAAAATGACCCAGGCTGGAGAGATGGCTCAGCAGTTATGAGCACTGACTGCTCTTGCAGAGGACCCGGTTTGGTTCCCAGCACTCACCCGGTAGCTAACAACCATCCTAACTCCAGTTCCAGTGGATCCAACATCCTTTTCTGATATCTGCAGGCATTGCACAACGCGGGTACACTTACATACATGCAGGCAATACACTCACACACATAAAATAATACATAAAATATTTTAAAAAGAGAAAGGACCAAGCCAGGGTCACATGATCAGAAATCTCATTTTGTCATTGTGGAGTTTTTCTTTGTGTATGTGTTAGGGATGGAATCCAGGGCCTTGCAAATGCTCCCAAGGGCTCTGTCACTGGACTACACTTTCTGTCTTAAAAAATTTTTTTCATAGACAATAACAAGAGGTATGACCATTCAAAATTATTGAGTTTGTGTCTGTTGTGTACTTGTTAGTGTGGATGTACGCACACATGCATGTGTGTGCGCATGTGTGTGTGTGTATACGTGTGTATGTAGAGGCCAGAGGTGGGTGTTGGCATCTTTTCCTCAATGGTTTCCACTGTTATTTTTAATTAGATATATTTTTATTTTTAATTATACATATTTTTTATTTTTATTTTATGTGTATGCGTGTATTGCTTGCACGTATGTGACTGCACCCGTGTCGTGCAATGCCTTGGAGATCAGAAGAGGCTGTTGAATTCCCCTGAAACTAGAGTTAAGGAAGGCTCATAGCCACCATGTAGGTGCTGGGACTCGAGCCCAGGTCCTCTGCAAGAGCAGTCAGAGCTCTTAACCACTGAACCATCTCTCCAGCCCTATTTTTAGTTATATTTTAAATTGGCTTACAAAGGAGTGGTTTTTGTATGGGTTTTTCATACAACCTTAGTTTTGCCCACCTTTATTTTTTGAGGTAGGGTCTCACTGAACCTGAAGTTCAGAGGTTTGGCTAGGCCGAGTGGCCGGTGAGTTTCAGGCAGTCGCCTGCCTCCATCCCCACCCCCACCTGCAGTGCTGGAGTCACAAGCACATGCTGCCATGACTGGATTTCTGCGTGGATTCCAGGTAGCTGAACATGGTTTCTTATGCTTCCACAGCAGGTTCTTCATCCATTAGGTCATCTCCCCAGCCCCAGGGATTTTTTATTTTTATTTTTGGAAGGGAAAATTAAGTTTATTCTGTTTGGTCCTGTGCACAGGACTGGCCTCAGCAGCCCGAGGTCTGGGTGTGTGGGGAGGGTCCTCAGGCAGGGCACACCCTCATATCCTTTAGCTCTGCCAGCCCAACAGTGGCTCACAGCTTGAATAGAAGTAGTTAACAGTAGAAACTGTCCTTTCACAGAACTGGACACCAGATTGAGCCAGAAATCTTGGGGGCATGTAGACAGGAGTGCCTGCCCAGCAGACCTCCCTGACCCCCAGTTTCCTGTTTCCCATCTCCTCCTTTTCCTTCTAGTGTCAGGAATGGCCTTTTCCCTCTCTGGTCTGTCAGTCAAGTCCAACACCTTCCTCCTGAAATGGGAGCAGCCAATGGAAGCTGCCATTTTTCTCCCCAACATCTTACTCCAGAAACCTCCTGCCACCTGACCTGGGGGTTGGTGCTGCTCTGCCACTGCAGCTGGTGTTTCCAGGCTCATGGCAGTTTGTCTCCACCTAACCACCTGCGTTGGGTGTATTCACAGAGAACACCACCACCCCCAACCTTGCCTGGTAGCGCATGTGCTGAGAGTCAGATGCAGGGCTGTTAGGGACTGAGATGACTGGGCCAAAGGAAGACGCTGGTGACAGACCATAGTGCTCTCACCATGAGCCAGTTCTGTGTTCCTGCAGCAGGTGCAAGAGCTGGGAACACCCTCACTCCAGCCTGATTAAAACTATTTTTTTTAATCTTTTAAAATACTTCAGAGGAATCCCAGTATATTTCCTTACAAAGTTATACATGCGTTTTATGACTATAATGTTTACTATGGTGGTCATTATCATTATTATTTGCTTACTCTGGTTGGAGTTAGTTTTAGTTGTGGGTTAAAGACTGTCTCCTAATATAGCTAAGCAAGTAACTAATGGGAAGTAAAGAGCACGTTCATGAAGAGTGTCTATTGGTATTTACCACATATTGTGTCCCTGAGTGACACATAGCACTGCCTCCTTATCCATGGGTGATATGTCCCAAGACACTAGGGATGGATGCCTGATGCAGGTGCGATTGAGCCCTTACGTTCTTCCTACATGTGCCCATGTTAACTATTAGTCTATGTTAGGCACAGTAGGACACTACAATGACACAACAGTAAAACAGAACAATTATAATAACATATTGTAATACAAGTTATAGAAATCTGACTCTTCTCCCCAGGGTGGCGAATGTATACAATGCAGATATGCTGAACAAAGGGGTGATTCATATGTCCTGGGCAGAAGGGGGTGGATGGTGCAAGAGTCTACTGCTTGGAAGGACAACTGAAAGCTTAGGAACTGTTTGGTCTGGAACTTCCATGAGTATTGCTGGATCATTTTTGGCCACGGATGAGTGAAATCTCAGAAGGTGCAGCCACAGATCAAGGGGAGCTATTTCTTCCTAACCCCCACTAGGCATGGTCCGTGCACTGCCCTTTTCCACTCTGACCCTTCAGGTGAGCAAGCCCAATTAGATGCTGTTCATCACAGCTCTAAAAGGTGAGAAACAGCTTGCGACTTAACATGTGAAGATGATTGAAACGATAAACTAGGAACATATACGTGGTATTCAAATATATGGTGATCCATGAAAATAAGGAAAAGTTACGTGTGTGTGTGTTTGTGTAACCAGTTAATGTGGAAAGTACGTTGCAGAGAAGAGTGTTAAAAATCACAGCTTTTATCAAAATGGTAAAATTTCATTATTGGTGGAAAAGCTGAAGCCGGCGTTTCCTGCCCCCTGCTGGTGGGAATGTGAAGAGCCAAAGCCTGGGCTTGGGTTAGTCTATTTGACCCTGCCATGACTCTAGTTTTCATCAGGGATATGATCACATAAGTGCATGAAAAGAGGCGCACACTTCATTCATTTTTATGAGTGAGACAGTTCTTAGTCAAGCTTTCTTTTTGGAATGAAGGGCTGTATTAGCTTTTTTGGGTGTGCCTCAGTTTCTGTTCATTTTAAATGGGGCAATACAATACTTACCTTATGATAGAATTGTGCAGATGAAATGACATTACGGATGTACTGTGAAGTGACAAGCACACGTGAGCCACCATTGTTTCATCTCTTGACACTGGAAGAGGGGTTATAGAATTTTGGCAGGTAAGGACCTCAGTCCTCGGCTCATGAAGCAGCACCAGCAGAAAGCACTGGGGGTTGTCGGTCTCCGTGTGGTCATCTTCTTGCGTCCCAATTCCTTGCAGTTGTTGTTCTGTGCAGACCTGGCAGTACTTGAACCAGGTATTAGATATTTTATTTAAATATTTCCATCAGAATCTCTTTCCATTACGTCCTCCCTCTCCTTCTGTGGGAAGCCCATTTTATCTCTTCTCTTTCTGTTGTGAACCCAGCCATGTTAACTTTTACTGAGCAGCTTCCATGTACCATATACTTAGCTAAGAGCTCCACATGCATCAATTTCCCTACGGGTGCTCACAGCCCATCTGAGAATCAATGGCACAGCTCAGGGCCCAATGAAAGCAGAGGGCAATATTGGTCTGGCCATGGGATTTTACGGACCAGAAAACCACTCTCATTTTTCTTATTGTTGGGACAGAATAGCTAAGAGGAATGACTTAATGGAAGAAAGATTTATGTGTGACTCATCGTTTCAGCCCATCCTTCACAGAAGGCATAGTGAAGTTCATGACCATGGACCATGCATCAGAAAGCAGGGAATGGGACCTGGACCTGGTGTAGGGCAGGCTAAAACCTCAAAGATTCTCTCCATCAGATATGCCTCCCATCATAAAGGTTCCACCACCTCCCCTGACAGCACCACCACGTGGGGACCAAGTGTTCAGACTCATGAGCTCATTGGGGGACACTTCATACTCAAACCATATCAGTCAAATTAACAGCTAGGAGTGGGATGAGATGACCCCATTGGTAAAGTGCTTGCCTCACAAGCATGAGGATCTAAGTTTGATCCCCAGACTCCATGTTGAAATGCTGGGCATAGTGATGCATGCATGAAACCCCAGCACCGGGGAGACAGAGACAGGAGGATCATTGGGACTTGCTGGCCAACCAGTGGACTTATTTGTCAAGTTCCAGGCCAGTGACAGACCTTGTCTCAAAAGAGGCTGTCACCATTCCTGAGGATAACACCAGAGGTTGTCTTCTGGCCTCCATGTGCACCTTCATACACACACACACACACACACACACACACACACACACACACCACACATTTTGTGTGTGTGTGTGGGGGAATCTGTGAACTCTCAGATATGGATAATGACAACAGCTAAAATGTATTGCAAGTTTAGTTGCCAAGCATTTTCCTCTCTATACGCACTAATACTTTTTATGTTCACCCCATGCTGTGAGGCAGGTGCTACTCTGAACTCCTTATTGCAAGTGAACAAACCAAGGCAAATGAGAAGGGAGAGTCATAAGGTTGAAAGACAGCAACGACAGAACAGATAGCCACAGCCAGTGAGGCTTCTGGCTCCAGAGTGCATGTTCTTAACTGGGTTAACTGGGGCTTGGAAGGATCCATGAGCTGGAACAAAGCTATGAAGACCTTGTAGCTTGCCTTTCATAGTGTCCTTCTTAGACAGGGCCCTCATGTTTCCAGCACACAGCCCCAAGTCCACCTCAATCTCACAGGCCACCATCCCAAAGCAGCAGAGGATGGCTTCCCAATGACTCAGCCCAAGTCCCAGGGACTGAGCAGTCTGCCTGGGTCATGTTCTCTCCAGCGGCACAGGGGAAGACTCCTGAGAACTGAACAGGACCAAAATAGAAAGGACGAAGGGAGAAAAGTTACCCGAGGTCAGGCCAAACTAAAAGTTGGTTATGGAGTTTGTACTATGTGCTAGACACTTTCAAGGCATTGGGGACATGCCTGTTCCCCCAGTCAACTGAGGAGAATGATGATAAAGCTTGATTTTTCCTGGAAGAGTTACATGAATGCCAAGGATCTGGGGTCCAAGGGCATGGAAACAGACTAAGAATTGAGCAGGTGTCTCATGGATGGGGTGCATCTCAATGGTTAGAGCACTTTTGTGGCATGTGCAAGACCCTGGGTTCAATCCTCAGTGCCAAACAACAACCCTCCCGCCAAAAAACAAAAACAAAAACAAAAACAAAAAACAGTTGTCGATCTTGCAGGCCGTCAAGACAAATGCAGTAATAAATGGCAGTGAGCACGGTCTGGATGCACAGGCCACACAAGGCATGGAACTAAGATATCTGTAAAGACTAATCTCCACCTCAGTATCTGCTAGGTGAATACACTGATATTTATCATTGTGAAATAACTTGCCCAAGAACTCACAGAAATAGAGACAGAATTCAGTAGTCTATAAACACGTGGACTTAACCAGATGGCTAAGGGGAGGCCAGTAAAGGTCACAGTCAAATTCATTTTCTCCCACAAGAAATTACATTGGAAACGAAAATTTCTTTGTTGGTAGCAACCTGGTATCACATATCTATAATTAAGGTGTCACGGTGAACGAGCTTATGCAATGGGCCCCGGCAAAGATGTCATTAAATGCTGGATTTTTTTTCCAACCAGCTTTTAAGTATCATCAATATAAAAGCAGTGCCATTAAAAAATATCAGGGGAAAAAACTGGAGGGATTTCAGGTCTAAACACAAAGACCCTGAAACCACCCAAGGGGAAACTTGACCTGACCTGAACATACCATGGAAATTCTGGAGTGGCTGGGATGCCCTTGGGAATATTCAGTTACAAGGGAGACCCAGCGGTGACCCCCCCTTTCAAGGAGACAAACAGAAGTCTGTATTTGATGGGAGATGGGAAGAGCACACTTTCCTTTTAACAAGACTTCTAACCTGCACAAGAAGAGAAAAAAAAGGAGAGCACAGAAGAGATGGATCTCGGTCTTCAGGAGTCTGGAAAGAAAACAACAGGAAAAAAGAGTTACTGTTTTGGTTTGAAAGGCCATATGATCAGCTCAGCTCTTAGATCTTATGCTCTAAAGGATGCAGAAAGCTAAAGCAGTAACAGAAACAAATTCTAGAGGAACTTGACTCGTTCTTGAACATTTTTTATACTGTCCCTTCACAAGTCCCCACAACATATAGATGCTCTTAAAGCCTCTAGTGACTAATGAAAATTTTCCATCTTATGCAGCTTTCTGGATGTGCCACCCTGTATTCAGTTCACTCCCCTGGCTTCCTCCCACGTCCCAGGAAAGCAAACGACCCTTTATTCTATACTCCCACCACCCCATGTGCAGTGTTTCTATTGTGCCCTTGTGTGGATGTTGTCTGTACCACTACATTCGTCACTCTGTCCCCACCATCCTCCTATAGGTATCTGCTCAGAAAACGCTGGGTTAATGAAATACATCTGGCCTTTTGTAAGTGTTGTATTGCACTGTCTTGATGTCTCTGAGGTCAAGTGCAAGGTCAGTTCTTACTCCTCTCTATTTCCACAGCTTGGCATGATACACAACAGTTCCTAGCAAACAGCAGGTACAGTAAACGCTTGAATGATTAAGCACAGAATTTCTCAGCTCATGACTCACGAGGGAAAGGGAAGAATAAACAATAGGATTATTGATAGAGGAAAAGTTCAGTTCCCCGAGTCCAGAGAGGACCGGTGTTCGCAAAAAGGGAGAAGAGGGCTCACAGGAACACAAACCTGTGGTCTTCCCTAAACCACAACAAATCTACAGGCAGATATCAGGTAGATGAGGAAACAGCACCAGTGAGCTTCCTTTCTCGCCCAAGGTTACCCAACTGGCATCACCAAGACTCAACGGATCCACCTCTCGGTGGGAATCAAACAGAACACCCAAAATAGCTGTCACAGCAAAATTTAAGGGGGGGAGGGGACTGCTTCTAGAACCGTGACTCCCAGGGCACAAATGGCAGGTCATGTAGAAGGGAAGGTGTATCATCACGTGCCCGGGTGGGACGGACCCTGATGAGTCACAGTCGGGCTGCATGCGGCTTCATACTTCCACGTTGTGAAACCAGGATGTAGCTCTTCCCTGGGTGGGGAGTTTGGGATTATACCCAGGTAGTGTCCTCTCAGTCCCGGCTGCATGCTGCTGGGGTAGCTTTCTGCACAACTTTCGAAAGTTTGTTAGAGACACCACACAGGGCGCTGCCTGGGGCCTTGTCCATTCTGCTTGCAGGACACCAGCGGGGAGACCCCTTCCACCTTCCTGGGTGCTGAGCGCAGACGCAGGGACCCCGGCTGCGGCCCTGGTTGAACCCCGGCTGCCTTCACCCTTTCTAGGCTGGCAGGGCAGCAGCCACCGAGCAGTGGTCAGCACCTGGACAGGGAAGCCTGCGCTTACGGGCGCCGGAAGTGGCCAGTGGCGTCACTTCCGTGCCATCGCGGGCGGCCTCAAGATGGACGCTCCGTGGGCCTGAGAGCAGGCACCGGAAGTAGTCAGTAACGTCACTTCCGTCGCGATTGCCGACGGTGCCAAGATGGAAGCTCGGCGGGCCCGGGAGCAGCTGCGGCGGCGTTACCTGCTCCCCCCCGAGGCCGGGTTGGACCGCGAGGGCGATGCCGGGCCGGGTGAGGCTTCCCTGGGCTGCGCTCCGAGCCGTGCCCGCCCAGGGGAACCGGGGGCGGCCGTGGAGACTGGGGGCCGCCGCGAGGAAACAAGCCCATTACTTTGAAAACTACCCGGAAACGCCCATTAAGATGGACGCTCCCCAGGGGTTCAAGTAGTAGGAGTTTTCCAAGAACACGCTTAAACCGGCACCCACACAGGTGTGCGCAGTTCCCCGACACGGTACGGATGGAAGTACCTAGCTGCCCGGCAGCAGGAAGCTAGCTCAGGAAGTCGACTGGATGATGTCCGTCTGCAGGCCACGGCAGACATCGTAGCCCGAGGGTAGTTTTCAGAGGGAAGCTCGCAGGACTGTGCCGTGCTGCCGTGTGGGCACAGGAAGAATGCACTGGGAGTTGATCGTGGTAGTGGCCTGTAGACCGGATCGCTGTGGGTCCTGTATGTTGTAAAACCCTTGTTTATTTGTAGCTTTTCAGAAATAAACACGAACGACATGGGGCCCACGCGTGACGGTTTAGAACTTTTGAGGCTGTCTACCAGAACATAGGTAGGAATCAACTCTCCAGAGATCCCGATGATCATCTCAGAGCCTGGCTTGGAGACCAGTGGTCCTCATGAGCCCCTGCCACAGTCGCCCTTCGTTTTGGTTGGCAGAGGGAGGAAATGACTCCCCTTACTGTCTGTGCAGGCCATGCAGTGCTGGGGGCTAGAGGTCTGCCATTCCCCCATTGAGCTGTCTCAAGAGCTGGTGGTGCCTATTTAAAATATTTTGGTATTAACGGTATTGGACAATCACAAGACCATTTTGTATTACATTTACATTGGGTTCTTTTCTATCTCTGTGCGTGTGCTTGCACTCCTGGCACATGCACATATGGAGGCCAGAAATTGACTAGGTGTCTTTCCCTACTGCTTTCCACTTTGAGCCCCCACATCCCCCAGTCTCTGCCCCAGTGCTGGGGTTACGGGAACTCACCACCATGCCCAGTTTTATGTGGGTGCTGGGACCTGAACTCCTGGTTCTTGTGCAGGAAGCATTTTACTCATTGGACCATCTTCTCACTTCCATACATTTGACATCTTCCTTAGCATGACTACTTTCCTACAGGAAATATGAAATAGTATTAAAATTTCCATACTTCCTGGTGGTGTTATTGTATCAAAAAGGTTATGAGGGGCTGGAGAGATGGCTCAGCGGTTAAGAGCACTGACTGCTCTTGCAGAGGACCTGGGTTCAATTCCCAGTACCCACATGGTGGCTGTGAACCGTCGTTAACTCCAGTTCCAGGGAATCTGAAGCCCTCATCTGACCTCCACGGCATTGCACGACATGGGTGCACTCACATACATGCAGGCAATACACTCATACACATAAAATAAAAATAATCATCTTTTTTAAAAAAAGGTTCTGAAAGTGATGGGACTGAAGAGATGACTCAGCAGTTAGGAGCACTTGCTGGTCTTGCAGAGGACCCGGGTTCGATTCCCAGCATCCACATGGTAGTAAACAACTGTCCATAACTCCAGTTCTAGGGGCTCTGACATTCTCTTCTGGTCTGGCATTGCACAACACAGGTGCACGTACACACTACCACACACATAGAGGCACTACACACATAAATAACAATACTAAATAAAATATTTTAAAAAGATTATGAAAGTGTAAATGTGATGCCAGTGTTCATTTTAAATGTATTAAATATTTTATAGTAAGCTCCTATTAACTATTTCACAATTTGCAATTGTGAAATTGTAAATTACCTTTCTGTTGTTATTGTTGGTATGTTTTTGGTGCTTGGGATAGAATTCAGAATCTCATGCATGCTAAACATGTACTCTGCCACCAAGCTACATCTCTGACCCAAATATAAACCTATCTTGATGGTTTTACAGAGAGAGTTGGTACAATAATGGTGAGATTCTGGTATTTAGAAGGCTGTAGGACATGATTTATTTGTCATAAGATAGGGTTTTTTTTCCTCATAAAACTGGCTAAGTTTGTAAGTTGAAATCTCCCGTTTGGCAGAAACGTCCACACCTGCTGAGAAAAAGGAGAAGCCCCTCCCAAGGCTTAACATCCACTCTGGATTCTGGATATTGGCGTCCATTGTTGTGACCTATTATGCAGATTTCTTTAAAACCTTTAAAGAAAACTTTCACACCAATAGGTAAGAAAGCTTTGTTGTTTCTTCTTTTGCATGTCATATTTTGTTAGATGAATTCTCAAAACAGTTAAGAGACAGGGAGACGGCTCAGTTGGTGCAGTTGCTATGCATAGTGAGGACCCAAGTTAGAGCCTAGAACCCATATCAAAACATAAAGCCAGTAGGATGGTGTCACAGAGCTTGTAAGCCCAGTGATAGGGAAGCGGGAGCAGGAGGATGCTGGGGCTCCTTTACCAGCCAGGCTAGTGGAATTGGTTAAGTTCTAAGTTCTGAGAGAGACCCTGTCTAAAGAAATAAGGTAGGTTGGGGCTTGAGAGATAGCTCAGCAGTTAAGAGAACTGGCTGTTCCTGCAGAGGACCCAGGTTCGGTTCTCAGCACCTACATGACAGTAACACCTGTCCTTAATTCCAGTACTAGGGGACCCAGTACTTTATTCTGACTTTTGAGGGCATTACATGAACATGGTACATTTACATATATGCAGGCAAAATACTCAGAATAAATAATAAATTTTTAGCTGGGTATGGTGGCTCATGCCTTTAATCCCAGCACTTGGGAGACAGAGGCAGGCAGATCTTTGTGAGTTCAAGGCCAGCCTGGTCTACATAGTGAGTTCCAGGCCAGGTGGGGCTACAGGGAGACCCTGTCTCAAAAAGGGAAAAAAAAATTTTTTTTTTTTTAAAAGAAAGAAGGTGGAGAGTGAGAGACTCCCAGTGTTAACCTCTGACCTTTACACACAACTGTGCATATACATGCTCTGGTTAATTCTTAGTCTCTGCCAGGCATTATGTCAGAGTTACTGATGATACAGAGAAGAAGACATGTTGACCAGAGGGTACAGAATTTCACTTATAAACATAACAGGTTCTGGAGATTTAATGTATGTAAGGTCCTGAGTGTTTTTTTTCCTGCCCACACAGTGCCTTCTATGTAACTCCCCCCGTATACACACACAGTGGTAATGTGGGGGTGGATGTGTTCACTGATTATAGTAGTTGCTTTACAATGCATGTGTATGTTAGGTCATCTCATATTGCACCTTGTATATATGCAATTTAAATTTGTCAATTATACCTCAGGAAAGCTGGAAAAAAAGAAAAAGAAAAGGTGTGTATTCTGGGCGTGCACAGCAGAGTGCATGAGAGCTGGAAATGGTTCCAGTGTGATTTTCCAGGACAGGTGTGCTGTAGAGTAAGGGAAGTGTTGGATTTAAGAAGGTCTTAATCTGTGGAGAGCACTGGAGGGAGAGACTGACTGGCAGTCTGTGAGGACAGAGGGACAGTCTGTGCAGGACTAGAGGAGGGGTGAGGATGGTGGTGTGGGTGGGTGGTTTCAGAGCAGTTACGGCTGACAGGGCAATTAGTGGGTGTGACTCAGAGTTGCAGTGAAGGCCTGTGGGAGGAGGCCTGGTGTCAAATAGCCCTTCATTCCCAGGAGCTGAGGTTCCTTTAGTCCAGTCTCAGGAGTTGGCCATGGGACAGAGGTTATGAATCGTGTCTGAATAACTTGGAGACCACCAGATAACAGAAAAGGGGGTGATGCTGGGGAGTGCCAGGTCGGAACTAGCCTCTGCGGGCTGACATGCTTAGTGTTGAGAGCCGAGATGGAAGTAGCACTGGGGCCATAAAAGCTGGAATGTAGAGGACACAGTCCTCAAGAGGCCTTCAGGAAGAGCAGTAGCAGCTTGGAGGAGACTGAAGTGACAGGGCATGGCAGCTAGACACAGGGGCTCGTTCACGAATGGGGAAGAGAACACTCATTCCTCTCCCCTATTTCCCTGAGGAAGGGAGGAGGGCTCTCCTCAAACACCCCATTTCCCTGTCCCACTCACCCTTTTCCTGGTGGTGTGGCATGCCAGAGTGAGTTTGAGATGAGGAACTGGGGCCCAGCATCACCTCCTTGGGAGTCAGATGCCTACAGGAGCCAGATTCTGCTCAGCTTTTCATTTTACAAAGGGAACCCCAGCAAGGTAGTGCTCCCTAGTTTTCCTTGTGCTCTGGAACCTAGGAAGAAGTCTGTCTGTCTATGGGGTTAAAAGGCTTGTTACACTCCTCAAAGCCATGCGTCCCACAGCTCTGTCAGTGACCAAGCTGACATTTGGTTTTCATCAGCCTGAATCCTTATCTCCCAGCTGGTTCAGAACTTGGGCTGGGAGAGCAGAGGACCTGAAGTGTCCTTTTCACTACCAGAACTTCAAAGGACCCAAGAAGGGCCTGGTAGTGGGACCATTCCCGCCCTTCAGCACCTCACAGTCTGCTGCAGCAGACTCCTGACCAGGCTGCGGGTGCCCGCTCTGGCGGGGGGCGTGGGGGGTGGGGGGTGCCAGGAGCGCTGCCTAGTCCAGCCCGTCCTCAGGAGGTCCACTGCCCGGGGTTGTAGGCTTGCGACCTCCCATTGGGTGCTCTTAGTATTTGAATGAGAGAAATGATAGAAGCAGTCCCACAGGATGGTGTGTGGGGCAACTCCAGCAATGAGTGTAGGATCTGGGACTGCGTGCTCTTGTGTGGCAGGGACAGTACAAAGACACCAGACATGGAGACCAGGGCTGAGGGAGAGGGGCTGGAACTCAAAACTACAGGCTTGTCTGCCGCAAAAAGGTGCACTTAGAGGCAAGAGACAGGAGCTCAGACCCAGAGGCAGCATCGGGTACTGAAGGCTGTCAGGATCTCTGCTGATTCACTAGCGCTGCCAATGCTTACATGGTGTTTGTCTCCACAGTTGGTTTCTCTTTGGCGGTACCCTGCTGCTCATCAGTCTGTCCATTGCGTTTTACTGCATAGTCTATCTGGAGTGGTACCTCGGAATTGAAGAGTATGACGTCAAGTACCCCACGCTGGTTCCCATCACAACCGCAACTTTCATTGCAGCAGGAATTTGGTGAGTGAATGTGGAAAGGCTGGCTGTGACGAAAGCAGCCTTCTTGTGGCCAGGTGCTGGTGAACGTGGTCCAGGACAGCAGCAGCGCGGACAGGGCGGACCTTGTTCTCCATTTTCCTCAGGACACGGATGCTGATGTTCTGTGTTCTGTACATGCTCTGTGTGTGGCTTTTACATCTTTTCCATTGTGATATATAATGTGTACAATAAAGGTAAACAGGAGAGATGGCTCAGCGGTTAAGAGCACTGACTGCTCTTGCAGAGGACCTGGGTTCGATTCCCAGCACCCACATGGCAGCTACGAACCGTCCTTAACTCCAGTTCCAGGGGAATCCGAAGCCCTCTTCTGACCTCTGCAGCATTGTACAACACGGGTGCACTCACATACATGCAGGCAATACACTCATACACATAAAATGAAAATGATAATATATTTTTTAAAAAGGTGCTGCTAAGGAATTAATCACGAGGTGAGTGCGGGTGCAGACCTCACCAAGGCAGGCTGGGCCGAGCCAGCATCTGGGTCACTCCTTGTTTTACCTTCCTGCCACGCAAACACTGTCCCGGCCTTTGTGGTAGTGACTTCTGAGTCCCATGAACACCGTTCGTGGTAGTGACTTCTGAGTCCCATGAACACCCTTCGTGGTAGTGACTTCTGTGTCCCATGAACACCCTTCGTGGTAGTGACTTCTGAGTCCCATGAACACCCTTTGTGGTAGTGACTTCTGAGTCCCATGAACACCCTTTGCCTTGTCTCTGGTTTGGGCTGTGGAGAAGCAGATCGTGTAACCTGTTCTTGAACACTTGGTGGAATGGGCAGCACGTACCGCTCCTTCATGTTTTCTCACTGCCCACTGTCAGTCGCTCCATTGTGTGTCTGAACCCCACTTATCTGTTCCTCTGGACACATTTGGGATGATTCCAGTTAGAGGTTACTTTGAAGGCTATCTTTGGGAGCATTCCTGTTCCCTGTAGGGAGGCGAAGTTGAACCACAGGGTATGCACCCCAGCCTCAGTGTAGTACTCGCTCTTCCAGAGTGAGGGGACTGTCTGTCAGCTCTCTGGGGTCTGCATCCCTGGATTCAACCAGCCACTGACCCCACACAATGAATTTCATCTGAACTGAGCACATACAGGGTTTTTCTCTCATTATTCTTGAAACAACATAGTGTAACAGTGAACTACATAGCATTTACATAGTATTGGATATATACGGAATCTTAGCGATACCATTTAAAAGTTATGTGGTTGAATGTATGTAGGATATCTGCCCCTGCCATTCACTGTAAGGGACTTGAGCATCTGGACCTTTTGGTATCTCGGGGATCCTGGAGTCCGTGCACCCAGATACCAAGGGGTGGCTTTCCTGGTTTTCTAGCAGCACCGGGATCATGTGCAGTTCTACTGTGCTGGTGGCTGTGCTTTTTAAGGTGGGGGGTTTTCAGTGTGGGCGTGCCGGGGCTTGGGCCTTGTTCCCTGTCACATAGAGGGACTTTGACTCTCACATCATCTTCCCGAGTTCATGGGCACTCCGAAGAGAAACAGTGTGTAAGGGAGTAATGCTTGCTCATTGAATAAAAATCTGTAAGTTATAGAGAATAGAAAAATGTCCCAGTTGGAGACAACATGCTTTGGCCTTTGCTTATGTAAATTGGGTTTTCACTTTGGAAAAGTCATAAAGCTTTATATATATTCAGGTTAAATGTGCTTTCTTAATTTTCACTGTTGTTCAGGGTCATTTGACATTGTGATGTGGTTTTATTAACCCTTTAGAGATACAGGCATACTGTATCCAAGGTATCCTAAGAAATGTTAAAATAGTTTTCAGACTGGTAGATTGTGGTTTTTTAAATTTTATATTTATCCAAAGTATTAGATATTAAGACCAATAACTGGGGAACTGATTTAATTGTTTTATTTTCTTTGTTAGCTTTTGCATGTATAAATTCAGTCATTTGCTCTTGGCTGGGCATGGTGGGGCATGTCTTTAATCCCAGCACTCTGGAGGCAGAGATAGGTGAATCTCTGTGAGTTCAAGGCCAGCTTGGTCTACAAAGCAAGTTCCAGTCCAGCTGGGGCTACAGGGAGACCCTGTCTCAAAAAGAAATAATTTTCTCTTAGAAAGTGTTTTAATTTTATTTGGTTACAGAAATAGTGTTTTTTTTTTTTTTTCCAATAAAGAATTTAGCAGCATCAAGTTAGTTTTTTTAGTATTTAAAAAAGTATTTTTATGTGTATGAATGTTCTGCATGCATGTATGTAAGTGTACCACATATCTGAGGAGACCAGAAAAGCATGTCGGATCTCTTGGAACCGGAGTTACAGCCTGGGTCTTCTGTAAGGGCAGCCAGTGCTCTCAACCACTGCGCCATCTCTCCAGCCTTGTCACTATTGTAATTTAGCCTTTGTTCCCATGACATGTGGTGACAAGTGGCCGCAGCCATTTTAGTTCATGGCGGATGCCAACTTTGAGGGACTCTGCACTGTCCTGAGCTTGTCAGCTTTCTCTAGTCAGGGGTCAGTAGCAAGCCCAGTCAGAGACCCTAGTGATCCCGGTTCCAGGTGCTTTTTGAAGAGATTGGGCTGGTTCTGTAGGCACATAAAGAAGTTCCCTTCCCTCCGTCAGTGAGCTCCTTAACTCTAGTTCCAGGGTGAGTGTACCTGTGTCTGCTGCAGCTGCTGTCGCCTACTATTTGTTTTGTCTCTCTCAGCTTCAACCTGGCTCTGTGGAACGTGTGGTCATTCTTCACACCCTTGCTCCTGTTCACCCAGTTCATGGGGGTCCTGATGTTCATCTCACTCCTCGGATAATCTCCAAGGTAAAGTTCCTGGATGCCAGTTCTAATAGTGAGCTCCTGTAAAGGCGTCTGCAGTCATTTTGGAGGGCACACTGACAGACTGCCTGTGAATTACCCTTGTGCTGGCACCGAAGCGTTCACCCACTGGACAGAGCCGAAGGGGCTGAGGCCTCTTTCTTAAAATTCGATTCAAAGAGGTTGTTTTCAAGACTCCCTGCCTTTCAGAGACTGTCCAATGTGGGCAAGTTCACATGAGACCATTTTACATTGAAGTTAGCTCTGTCAGCATGTGCACCGTGACTATTAGTAAAATTGTTCTTGGAAAGGAGGAGTTTGAGTGAAAATACTGGCTGATCTTATCCAGTCGGGGGAAGTTCTGCCATTTTCTGTAAATTCTGGATGAATGGCACCCCAGCCCCGTTTTCTCCTCAGGCTGTTTGTAGAATCTGTGTTCCTTCAGTCTGATTCGGGTAAGAAGACAAAGATGGCCCCTCCCTTCCCGCCATTCCCACCTGAACTTGGAGGAAACAGACTTTGTAGAGCAGTTTGCAGACATGGGAAGTGAGGTTCAGAGAAGTGGAGATCATCAACCAAGTGTTGGGGTGCTGAGGGGGCACGTTGTTCTAGCTAACAAGGAGCCAGTGTGTCCTGTGGCTTCAGGGAAGCGTGGTGTGGCCCTGCTGTCACCAGTCTGAGAGGAGCTGCTAGCACGTGAGCCTGCTGACATAGACGGTGTCCCCCAGCCATCGTGCCATGTCCTGGGACCAGAGGGACCCTTATGGTGGACTCTTGTCCCTGTGCACACGTGACCTTGAGCAGTTCTGGAGTCATCGTCGTGCACCTCAGCACAGCTGACTGACCTTGACTGCCACCACGGTCCCCTGTCCTCTCTGTATCCCCCTGCCCCCACAAAGTAACTGGCTGCTTGGGTTGAGTTTCCAGATGTTTGGGAGCTTTTGACTTCCACTTGCCTGGGTTCAGGATTGGTAATGGCAAGCCGTGTAGTGTTGGGGGTTAGTGCAGATTATACTTTGTTTTTTATATAAATTCATGAGCTTAAGATATTTTACTTGTTATTGCTGTTTTCTTTAGACTTAAGAACGTGACATTTGGGCTGCAGAGATGATGCAGTGGTTTTCCAGAGGACCCAAGTTTGAGTCTCAGCACTCACACTGGACAGCTCATGACCACCTGTGACTTGAGTTCCACAGGGATCTGACATCCTTTCTGGCCTCCACAGGCACCCCCACACATGGCATTCACTCATACACGCACACCTGTAAACATAATACTTAATATTTTAAAAATTGAAGAACATGGCAGTTTAAAGTGAGTGACTGAACATCTGGTTTCCTGGCAGCATCACTGCAGATGAAGCAGCTTGGTGTCCCTGCTGTCTCTGATAAGAGGGATTTCCTTGGAAAAGTGACTTTCAAGGTCTGTTGTTGAAATCAGAATAAATTATCTTTCGTGAGCATGGTTTCAAAGAAGTGATTGATTTTCAGCACTTTGTGTTACACAGAAGTAACCATTTTGCAGTGCTAATCTGTCTGAATCTTTGGAAAGTTGTGGTCTTCAAGAACACGTTGCCCACAGTCTTCCTAAGCCTGCTCTTCCTTCCACTGAAGGCTTAGGTTGTCAAAAAAAAGTGTCTGGATGCCTGTGAAAGAATTGTACTGTCACGTGCCATCATCCTCTTTAGGGATCACTCATCAGCTCATCTTTGACATTGTTTTTAGGCAGAAGGACCAAGTGGAAGCAATTTATGTTTTTGTTACTTTGGATTTTACCATATGTAAGTTACTAAGTTTCTAGTTAGGTTGTTAAGTTTCATTTTTTAACATACGAACTTTTGTTGTTTAAGTATACGTATTTTCTGTAACATTTCAATAAAATATTTTGTTTTGTTAATATAAACTTTGGACTAGCTTCTGTGTGTAGCTGCTATCAGAGCTGGGAATAATGGAGATCTCTCTTTGGAACAGGCTACCCTGCTCTGAAATGAGCCCATGGGATCTGTATTTGTCTCTCCAGTGTTGTCGTGCCCCATTAAGCCTGTCATAAGCAGGTACCTATAAAGTGACTGATGTCATCGCTGGGGCCTGGGGCAGACTTCACCCACCACTTACTGAAGGACCTTCAGTTTTTAACTGCAAACTAGGAGTAATACCTGTTTTATGGGGTTAGGGTAATAGAAATAATGTTTGTAAAACACCTTTCTAGTCCCTGGCACACAATAGGAGCTCAGTGAACAGGAGTGAGGCAGGAAAGAGAGAGTGAGGTTTGTGATCAGCTCAAACTAAGTGCTTGCCAAGGATGAGCTAGCTGTGATCAGTAAATGTGATCATGTCTGCTTGTGTCACATCAGTGGGGAGGTGTGGAGAGACTGCTATTTAGAGAGCAAGATCAGGGAGAGGTCAGGGTTAGCTGTGCTGGCGTGTCAGCGATGAGGGGCCAGGGAAGGTTGGGGGCTGCAGTTTTGAGTTTGAATGGCTGGCCAGACCTACATAGGGACATTGCATGGACACAGGAGAAGGCTTTGTTAGCAGCTCGTAGTGTGTTATCTTGGCAACAGAATGAAACTAGAATCTGCTCGTATCTAAGGCTTGAATTTTTTTTAATTAATCCAATTTCTAAAACCTAGTTAGTTGTATCAGTTTTCTGTTGCTGTGATAGAACACTGTGACCAAGGCAACTTACAGAAGGAAGAGTATTTGGCTTATGGTTCCAGGGAGGCACAGCAGCAGAGGTGTCTGGAGCAGAAAGCAGAGAGCTCACATCTTCAGGCACACACAGAAAGCAGAGATTGGAAATGGGAGGAGGCTCTGAACTGTCAAGGTCCGCCTGCAGCGACCTGGTCCTCCAGCATGGCTGCACTTCCTAAATGTCCGAAAACAGCGTCACCAACTGGGGACAAGTGCTCACATGCTTGGAGTCTACCGAAGAGAGTCTTCATTCAAACCATCACAGAGTCATTAAAGAAATCTGTAGGAAGCCATCCCACCATTTCTAAGCAAGCTGAGGGGAGGGGCACCCTTTTGTAAATAAGGGAACTGAAGAAAACGGTTGGAGATTGTGCTGGATGCTTTAGTGTCGACTTGACACACCTGGGTGGAGGGAGCCTCAACGGGGGAACTGCCTTCATTGGACTGGCCTGTGGCCATGTCCATGGGGCACCTTGATTGTTGAGTGATGTGGGAGGACCCAGCCCACTGTGGGTGGTGCCATCCCTGGGCCGTGGGCCTGTGTTGCATAAGAAAGCAGGCTGAGCAGGGGCCAGGGAGCAAGTCAGTAAGCCGCGTTCCTCCATGGCCTGTGCTCCAGCTCCTGCCACCAGGCTCTGTGATAGCTGCATCATCCAGGGTGAGGCTGAAGTCCTTGAGTCGCTCTGTGAGCTCCCTCTGGATCAACAGGGACACCAGGCCCGCCGGGTGACCAGCTGCGAGGCACTGAGCTTGGCTGCAACCCTCTTGAGCACCTCATGGACAGTGGACGGCAGCACTGTCGCCCTAGGCGCTGGTGTGTGCCCAGGAGCTCCTGGGCACTGGGTCGAGACAGCACATGCAGGGAGACAGTCACCATCTGCAGGTCTTTGGAGCCTGTGGGTGAGGATAGTTTCCGGGATCTGGTCCAAATGTCATAGATGATGGGGTACTGGAGCCAGGGGATCCTGAAGGGAAGGCCCTCGGCCAGGATGGTGTCCTGTTGCACGCCACCGATTCAATTAAAAAAGATGGCTCTGTGACCACCTTCCACCTGAACACGGATTCATGGACGCCACAGGCTCTGTGACCACCTTCCACCTGAACACGGATTCATGGACGCCACAAGCCACGGCACCTGCCCAGGAGGAGCTTCAGTGCCATGCCCGTGCTCCGAGGTCCTGCCAAGTCCTTCAGCTTCTGGGTCATGTCCAATCCTACTGAAGGCAGCAGACCTCACCCTGCACACGAGTGTGGTGGGGGCTGTTGCCAGTCTGGTTTTTAAAAATAATTAATTCATTTTATTATTTTATTTTATTTTTTAACAGAGCATAGGGTAGTGGTTTATTTACAGAAGATGGGTGCCCACATTTATGGCTGTTCCATAAAGTCCACACTCAAATACAGATCCTGTGACTTCCCAACAGTGCCACAAAATGGTGAGAGAGGTGCCTCTTGGTGTTCTCGGCTTGTATATCCTTTGCCCCTCCCCCCACAGGCAGCTAAGGTCGACTGATTGGGTGGGAGGGGTAACTGATTCCCCCCCCCCCTTGACTCCTCGATGAGAGCGGGAAGCAGGTGTGACTATAGCTTGCTGGCATAGTGGTCAGAAGACATTTTCAGTTACTCCGCCTTCCTCCGGCTCTTACATAAAAATTTTATTTTTTATTGTAGTTGTATGAGTGTTTTGCTTGCATGTATGCAAGTGCCCCATGTATGTGCAATGCCCATGGAGGCCGGAAGAGAGAGTCTGATCCCCTGGAACTAGAGCTACAGTTGGTTGTTAGCTGCCTTAGGGTGTTGGGAACTGAACCTGGGTCCCCTGTAACAGCAGCCATACTCTTAACTGCTGAGCCATCTCTCTAGCCCCATCTGCTAGTCTAGTCTATTTTAAAATTTTATTTTTAGGGACTTGAACTTGGCTCAGTATTTCTTGAAGTAGGAAAGCGTTTTATAGATTCTAGTCAACTGTCTATATAAATATTTTAAAAATGAGATCGCAGTCTACAATATTTTGTATACACTAGGGACTAATTTGCAAGAACGAGGTCAAGGACAATAGAGGGAAGTGTTGGAGAAGAGCAGGTTGTTCCTGTGGCCACAGTACGCCTTGCAGCCCCAAAGCTGAGAAGCACTTGTTCCCTCAGCAGTGGGGTGTGGCGGTTTGTTTTTAAAGCAATCTGAGTTTTAAGTACAGCTTTTACTACTCTCTTCCCCCATATAGTATTTTTGAGACGGATCTTTTTGTGTATCCCTGGCTAGCCTTGAACTTTCTATGTAGACCAGACTGGACTTGAACTTAGAGTCTTCCTCCTCAGCCTTGGAATGCTGGGGTTACAGTAGGCCCTTGTCACTGTCTAGTTTGCACCCCTTTTATTTTTCTTCTTACTTTGTATTCCTTCTGTCTTGGGCTGGGACATTCCTGTCAGCACACAGATATATTATAATAATCCTGTCTACAGATAAACATGAAGTCCGGCTCCTTCAGGCCTCTCCACTTACTCTCTTTTCTATGGTCCCTCATAGAGCAAAACATCACCAAAGAATTTTCTGCCCATCTACTATTTCTAACTGCACTCCTCTCATTAAAATAAATTATATCACAGTGGGGTATGGTAGCAAATCCCCATGATCCCAGCTCCTTTAGTGGCTGAGGCAGGAGGATTTTGAGTTTGAGGCCAGCCTCAGCTGCATAGGGAGACTTTGATTTAAAAAATTCAAAAGGGGGCTAGAGAGATGCCTCAGTGGTTAAGAGTACTCGTTGCTTTTGCTGAGGACCGAGGTTTGGTTCCCAGCACCCATACAGCAGCTAACAACCATCCATAATTCCAGTTCCTGGGGATCCAACGCCCTCTTCTCTCCTCTTTGGGCATTTCATGCATGTAAAACACTCATACATATAAAAATAAACATTTAAAAAAATTTAGAAGGGTATGAGGACGTAGCTCAGTGGGAGAGTGCTTGCCTAGCATGTGAAAGATCCTGATCTTGACCCCTACTGCCTCCAGAAGAAAATAAATTGCATTACGGCACGTGAATGCAAAGATAAGCCTCATCATGCACAGGACTCAAAAGAGATACGGAGAGCTTTGTCCTTCCCCAGCCTTGGCAGGTGCAAACAACCACGTAGCCATTGCCTTCCCTCCTCTCCCCAGTGCTCGAAGCCTGCTCCCCACCATCTATCTTTGTTGTGACCATCAGAACTTTCCTTACACAGCCCTTTATCCCCAACAGCAGTGGTCACTTCACAAAGCCTCCTAGGTCTCCTCTAATCTTTGGACTCAGTCCCAAATGAATCTGTATGTTACGGGTACCTATTGCTGCGTATCAGACCAGACCCAAACACACCTGCCTTGAAACAATGGCCACCATTTATTCTGCTCAGGAATCTGAAATCTGAGCAGGGGTTGGCAGGGCTACCTTGTTTCTGCCCCATGTGGATGAGACTCAGCTGGGGCTGGATGAGCCCCCTCCAGCACGCTTCACTGGGGTTGGTGAACCAGTGCTGGCTGCAGGTTTCTTTCTGTGTGGATCTCATCACAGTAGATTGGATTTCCCAGGTTTAAAAGGGAAGAGCACGTGGTTCTTACCATCCTTAAATAAGAGTATGATCAGCTGGCTTATGGGGAGATCCTACAAGGAGCATCCCAGTGTTGAGTAGGTAGCAAGAGAGATCAAGGTTTTGGAGTCTGCCAGCCTGTACTGCCCATTGCTTTGACTTGGGTCTTATAGCTCAACAAAGCCAAGAACACCAAGGGCAGGGGAGCTTTGGCAAATGGTGCTCAATATGGCCTGACAAGAGCCAATGGATGAATAACAGGGCAGACCTGAAGGGTTGTAAAGTAAAAATTACCAGGGGCTGGAGAGATGGCTCATTGGTTAAGAGCACTGGCTGCTCTTGCAGAGGACCCAGGTTTGAGTCTCAGCACCCACATGGTGGCTCACAACCGTCTGTAACGCCAGTTCCAGGGGAATCTGATGCCCTCTTCTGACCTCCGTGGGCAATGCACAACAGGGGTACACTTACACACATGCAGGCATTACACTTGTACACATAAAATAAATAGATAAATTACCTTCTACAGCTAAATTAGTTTCCATTAGAGAGACAACTTCTTTCCTCATTATGAGAATGAAGTGGCCACAGGTCTCCAGCTTCCACCATGAGCTGGGTGTTATTCAGTGGCCTCACCCATGAGGTTAGACATGCACAACAGTTGTGACATATAAGACACTGACCTTGAGCAGGACTGGCAGCCACAAGTTGACCTGTAGGTAGCCCAGATCCCACCCAGGCCGACCTTGGCCCCATGGCCTAGTTTCCTCAATCCATTTCCACGGCAGCATGGAGATGTCTCGGGACAGGTCAAGTGTACCTGTGCTTCTGTGTGATAGGATAGTGCCAAACAAAAGTGGACAGCTGCAGCACTGCCACCCCACCTAGTGCCAGGCCCGACAAGCAATGGTGAAGGTAACCCCTCCCCATGAGCAGAATGAGGCTTCATCTGATGGCCTGTCTTGTCTGAATTGAGTTGTACGGAGTGCAAGCCTGTGCTGTCCCTTAGACAGGTGATGCTGGAAGGTACTGGTTTGGCTCAGCGGTGAATGGAAAGATGAACTAACTGGAAGATGGGCGGCCAGGAAGTGTGGGGAAGATGGCTGTAGCTGGTCTCTGAGAATGAATACTGTATCGCACTACAACTCCATCAACAGGCATCTCCTCCAGAGGATGTAGGCAGGATGAAATGCTCTTCGGATGTTTGTCAGTTTCCCCAGTGTGTGTCTGTTCGACCCAGGTACAAGACACATGTACAAAGAATGAAGGACTCCTTGTCTGTCATATAAACATCATGGAGATCCCCTGGTTACCACTGGCATTGAGTACACACTCTGCTGGGATGGCATCAGAAGATGGCCTGTTTTGGGTACTCCTGGGTGGGTCCTTGACTGAGCCTGTGCTAGAAATGATGCCATGTGTCTGTGAAGGCTGGATGGAAAAAGTCACTCAGCTTCTGCCTGGCTCTCTAACGCTCACTTTCCACAAGTTTTTTCCTGGGATGTTCTCCTTCAAAGCCCAGAGGCAAGGCTGCCAGAGGTTGAAGGCACATAGTGGGACCTGGCCATAGGTGCTCTGGTCCATGGTCCTAGTTGAGCTCAGCCTTTTCTCACTATCTTATTCCAGTCAGGAGTGTGAGCCAAGATGCCCTGGCATTTGAGTCTGCCCACCCAACTGTCCTGCTACCATCTCACTGTCTTTTTAAAAGTATCTTATTTTATTTTACTTTATGTGTATGAGTTTATTGCTTGCATGTGTGTAAGTGCACCCATGTTGTGCAATGCCCACGAAGATCAGAAGAGGGTGTTGGATTCTCTGGAACTGGCGTTTCAGATGGTTATTAGTTTCCATGTGAATGCTGGGAACTGAACCTGGGTTCTCTGCAAGAGCAGCCAGTGCTCTTAACTGCTGAGCCAGTCCCCTATTCAACTATTTTAATGTGCTAGGGCTCTTATAATGAAATGCCACCAACTGAGTGGTAACAAAATAGCAGACATGTATTTCTCACAGCTCTGGGGGTTGTGAAGTTCATTATCAAGTTGCCTGCAGATGTGATGTCTTGTGAGGGCCTGCTTCTCATAGCTATCCTCTCACTGTAATGCCACATGGCAGAAGGCACTCTCTGGAGTCTCTTTTATAATATAAGGATACTAATTCCTTTCATAGGGGCTGTACCCTCAAAAGCCTCACCTTCTGACATCACCTTGGTGGGGGGCACTGTTATTTCAACACTGGAATTTGGGGGAACCATTCAGCCATAGAATTAAGTTCACCTGACTGAAGTCCTAGATACCGTAGAGCACAGAAGAAGCAACGTCTGTGTACACAAGGTCTATGGGCATAATGAAATGCTGGAGGTTATATACTACTCTGTCTGGTAGTTCACTGTTCTATAATACACAGCAGCAAGCCCAGCACTGGGCAGCAGCACACAGAGCCTTTTACCTGGGAGATCTGCCTGGGGGAAATGGGAGCTGTGCTGGACCCTCTTCTCTTGGAAGGAGTGGGGCTATGTTTTCTCAACTGGACCGTCTGACTTCCCATTAGGCTGTTGCTCCTATCCCCATCTATCTACTTATGGGGTGTCTTACTGTTTTGGCCTTTCACACACATTGAAGAAGGAATGCATTTCCCAACAGAAGTGACTATACAAGGGGCCGAGGAGGTGACTCAGTAAAGTGCTTTGCAAGAATAAGGACCTGAGTTTGAACCCTAGAACCCATGTTCAAAAAAAAAAAAAAAATGACACAGTGGTATAGGCTTGTAATCTCAACTCTGAGAGGCAGAGACAGGCAAGTCCCTGGGGTTTACTGACCAGTCATCCTGGTCTACTTAGTGAGTTCCAGACTGGTGAGAGACCCTGTCTCAAAAAACATGGTGGACAGCACCTGGAGAAAAACATCTCCACATGCACAGGGCATACATCATGGCATGGGATCAGCTCAGAGCTCATGTCTGGTGTTTGCCTCAGGGTCTGTGCAGAAAACTAAATGGTGTGAAGGGAAAGGTAGCTACATGTGAGTAAAGTGTCAAATGTGTCCTGAATTTCCTGGTTTAACTCTTGTACCACTGTGGTGTATAGACGATTCAGGGAGTTGCACGGATGGTAAGCAGGAACAGTTCATGTTATCTGTGCAGCTTTTATATATTTCTAACAGTATTTCAGAAGGAAAACCACCATGAATTGACTTTGCCAGTGAATGTCCATCATTGTAAGGCTGGGGAGGCTCCCGAGAGGCACAGAGGGTGGTTCATATGAGACCCAGCACCTCACTTGTCAAGGTCTCAGAGCCAGAGAACTGACTCAGGTTTGGCGTTGGGCAAGAGTTTGTAGGTATTTTTGTTGTGTTACGGATGGAACCCAGGGAGTGCTGGGACCTAACAAGAACAAGCCAGCCAGTTCTATGACAGTCAGAAAAACAGTTAAAAAATTAGTCACCATGACAGGTGAGAAAGAAGGATGGGGGGGCACAAGTCCAAAGAACAGGGGCAAACAGGCAGGTAGGAAGCTTCCTACTCCAGTCAGCATCCTCCACAGCTTTACTGAGCACCTACTGTGTGCTCAGCACCCCTGTTGCATGTGCTGCAGACGCACGGCACACAAGACAAAGGCTTTTTCACACAGCCTGTCACAGGGAGGATGGCCCCAGACCTCTGCCCGTATACTGCTAAAAAAGGAAACCAGAAGCCTCAGGGTGGGGGTGCGGGGAGGGGAATGCTCAGGAACTGAGTCCTGCATCTCCAGGCCAGGAGACTCTGTCTTCCTTTGTGGTCCATCCACTGTACTTGACTTACCAGCTGTCCACACTGTCTGGGCTCAGGGACAGAACTAGGAAGACAAGCTGAGCTTCAGGATTCTGGGTGGCACATCCCTAACCACAGCCTGCATTTCGCTCAATTCTTTTTCTTTAAAATTTTTATTTGTCAGGTGTGGTGGCACATGCCTTTAATCCCAGCACTGGGGATGGGGGTGGGGAGCAGAGGTAGGAGGATCCAGGCCAGCCTGGTCTACATAGCAAGTTCTAGGCCAGCTGGGGCTACAGGGAGGCCCTATATCAAATTTTTTTATTTGTATGTGCAGTTTGCATGTAAACATGAAGTTGTAGGATAACTTGCAGGAATATATTCTCTCCCCTCCACATGGGCTCTGGGGATGGAACTCAGGTCTTCAGGCTTGGGGACAGGTGCCTTTGTTCACTAAGCCATCTGCTATGCTCAGCTTCAATCATTTCTTGGCCCACACTGGAACCTCCTATCCAGGCCAGCCTGGTCTACATAGCAAGTTCTAGGCCAGCTGGGGCTACAGGGAGGCCCTATATCAAATTTTTTTCTTATTTGTATGTGCAGTTTGCATGTAAACATGAAGTTGTAGGATAACTTGCAGGAATATATTCTCTCCCCTCCACATGGGCTCTGGGGATGGAACTCAGGTCTTCAGGCTTGGGGACAGGTGCCTTTGTTCACTAAGCCATCTGCTATGCTCAGCTTCAATCATTTCTTGGCCCACACTGGAACCTCCTTCTGGTGCCTGCACTCTGTCATCGCTGTTTCTGGTATGAAGCCCTTTGCTGGGACCACTGAGTCTTCCAGGAGGGGGGTTCCCAGAAACGCAAAATTTCCCAGTGTCCCAGGAAACAGGCATCCGCTGTAACGCATTTCATGCTAGCACTGGCTTCCAGGGCAGGTCTGGCCCTGCTGAGTCTCGGGACCAAGAACAGAGCCCAGCTGACCTCTCAGTGTGAGATAAATATGTGTGGATGGAATGAATGAACGAATTAATTTAAGAATGAAGGCGAGGCAAAGCACCCAGGGCTCCTCTGTCCCAGGGTCCCACCCATCCCTTTTAGTCCACAGCACCCACTGTTTTAGTGTCTGTGTGCTCCCGCTCCCTGCAAACCAAAATGTGAGTCTCCTTATTTAAAAACGAAGAAATTGAAAGCCGCAACAGCAGTGTTAAACCCAGGGGGAGTGGGGGGGGGGGTCCCTGGCGGCAGGCCTGGGCACTGTCCAGGTGGCCCACCTGTGCCGCACTGCCCTCTCGGAGGCTCGGGTGCCCCTCTTGCTGCTTGCTGAGCTCCAGGCTCTCCTCTGGGGCACTGTCGACCTTAACACGCCCTTTCCCTTTCGCAGAAACCCGCTGCACTTCCTCGTGGTGGCACTGGAGCGATCGCCTGGGGGACAGTGGCAGGCGCCCGGCACCGCACCCGGGCTTGAGGCTTTGGGTGGGAGGCATTTGGGTGCCCCGGGCAATGGGGCCGCAAGGGGAACCTTCTCCCAAATCTGCTACCCCTGGAAGTGAGACGAGGGAGGGTTGGCCTCTCTCTCCTTGAGTAGCAGCTCCAGTCTCATCCAGCAATGGGCCCTCGGTCAAACTAAGAGACTAAACTAAGAGACTCCCAGCCCCCCAAAACCTCCCCTTCTCTGCTCCCCACCTAGAGCCAGACACCCTCGAGACCAGAGAGCCAGAACACACCCCGAAGACAGACGGAGGGACCGGGACACACAGAGAGGGACAGTGCACTAGGCCCCTGCTGGCCCACCCAGACTTCTGGGGATGGGGACACAACCCTCGGTAGCCTCCGCTCGCCCAGTCATCCCTGGGGCTGGCGACCGAGACCACCTGAGTCCTCTGGCACCCCACCCGATGGTGTCCGAGCAGCACCTGCCGCGGTTCTGCGTTTCCGGGGCGCCGGGGTGGGGTGGGCGGGCGTGGGCACAGGGGTGAGGTGCGGGTGGCACCACGGGGCGGGGTGCAGGGAGAGGAGCGGGCGGCGGGCATCCGGGGTTCCGGGAGGGAGGCTGGCGGCGGGGACCCGGCTGGGACCGGAGCGCAGGGAGGAGGGCAGGATCGGAGGGCACGGGGGAGCAGGGCTGGTGCCCAGAGGGCGTGGGACAAGGACCCGAGCCAGGAGCAGCGCGCTGGCCGGGCGCAGCCGTCCGGAGGCCAGACTGGAAGATGCCGGAGGGCCGGAGCCTGCAGGTCCCGTCCGCAGCATCCGCGGGCGCCTCGCAGGCTGCGCCGTCGGGGACCGCCGCCTGCCCTTCGTGCCCGCCATCCCCAGCCCGGGGGTCCCCGCAGACCGCGGGTGCCAGGCGCCGTGCCAGCGTCCCGCAGAAGCTGGCGGAGGCGCTGAGCAGCCAGTACGGGCTGAACGTGTTCGTGGCGGGGCTGCTGCTCCTGCTGGCCTGGGCGGTGCACGCGGCCGGCGTGGGCAAGCGCGACCTGCTGTGCCTGTTAACCGCGCTCATGATGCTGCAGCTGCTGTGGATGCTGTGGTACGTGGGCCGCAGCTACGCGCAGCGCCGCCTCATCCGGCCCAAGGACACACAAGCGGGCGCGCGCTGGCTCCGTGGTGAGTGCAGCCCGGCCGCCCTGGGGTCCTCTCCTGGGGAATCTGACTTCGGACTTCTCTGCCTCGGAGATCTTTCCCGCTCCCTTCTGGGGTTCCCACCTCTTAAGCCTGGATGCACTCTGTCTCCAGGTTCTGCTGCGATTGCACAAGTCTGCTCTCAGCTCTCCCTGCTTAAAGCTCTGCAGACACAGCACTGGAAGCCCCCAAGTCTTTGCACACTCCGTTCCTCCTGGAATGCCAGTCCACCCCCCCTCTGCCCTTCTCTGCTCTGCAAGCCTCAGCCCAGGCCTCCCTGAGCCCTCCAGGAAGTATTTCCCACCACTCCCCTGTGGGTCTGCCTTCACCCCGACTCTTGCTGAGGCCTGGACACTGTTCTTGTCCAGGCAGCTGCCCCTCCACCCCAGGGGGTAGCCCCAGGATCCCCCTCTTTTGGTCCTAGAACCACATAGCACCTGTTGTGGAGCTGGTGCTCAGAGACCTCTGGCTGAGTTGGCCTGTTGGAGTGACCGCCTGCTAGAGCCTTTGTCCGTCTTGAAAACAGACTGGAAGCAGGTCAAAGGGGGTGGAGGAAATGCAGGGCAAAGGGAGAGGGCCTTGTTCCAGGGCAAGGGTGGCCTCTTCCCACCTTCTCATCTTAGACTGTAATTTCAGCCCTCCCACGTTCCTTGAACCCTTGAACTCAGGCAATTTCCTTGGCCTCCTCCTACCCCAGCCCTAGACTCATCAGAGGGGGATCCTGCCCCATGTGGGACCAGAGGACACAGAATGGGGCCCTTCAAAGATCTGGCCCCAGGACACCCTCCTCAAGGCCATGGGGCCAACCACCCCTCTGAGAGCTCTTTTGGTCCCAGCAAGTTTCAGGGTCTAGGCTAGCTTATCTTGCCCTTTGGAAAACTGAACACCATTGTCGGGCTGCCTAATCCCAGAGAAGGGGTTTTAAAGTGCTCACAGGTTTGGTACTTGTGAATGGCAGGGACTCAGTGCCACATACAGACAGGACTAGCAGTCCTACCTTGAGATTTTGGCATTGTGCCTGTTTTTTCCCAGTGGATGCATCCTTTCTTCCTCCCTCACCTCCTCTCTCTTCCACCCTTTTTTCCCTTTAGCTCTTCCTTAATCCCTCCCTCTGTTCCCCTTCCCTCCCTCTCTGTCCTGTCCTCCTTGTTCCTTACTTACTCTTTTCACTTCCCATTTTTCCTCCCCTACCCTCCGTGCCTACCCCTCCCTCCCTCCTTCCCTTCCTCCATCCCTCCCTCCCTTCTTCCCTCCATCTCTGAATGGTCCTGTTATTTCCCAAGGTTGGAAAGCCAGAAGAAGCAGGCGTGTATATGCTCAGGGTTTCCCTGTGGACACATTCGACATGTTTTGGACACCACTAGAGATGAAATAGATGAGGTGGAGAGAGAACAGCACACAGTAGGCTGTGTGGACCCTCAGGAAGGTGTACCCGGGAGGAAGGGAGGGAAGAGGGGAGAGAGGAGGAGAAAGAAGGAGCAGGGTAGAAGGCTCATGCTGACCCAGGGAGTCCTGGGGTTGCCAGGACTCTGAGGACTGCTGAGCATCTGGCCTAGGGGGCTGCAAAGCCCTGTGAGAGGTCCTATGTTGGAGTCTGGTACCTTAAAGAAGGGGGTGATCAGTATGGGCTCCATAGGATTCCACGTGACCCCTGGGAGAGCAGCACACAGCTGGATGTGGAGATTCTCTGAAAGTTGCTCCTAGTGATGGAGTCTTTCCAGACAGACACATGGTGCTGGCTCTGAAGACACGGTTTGCAGGCTACCCTCTCTCCTTCCTCTCTCTGAGCTCTCTCAGGAGTTAGATAAGAATCACCGCTGCAAAGCTGCCAGGTTCCTCAGGGAGCAACAGGAAGATGTTGAGAGAAAGTGGTTTGCCAGGCCCTGGCAGTTCCTTTGAACAGCTGAGTTCATTTGGAAACCAAGAGGCAGTTAGGAGGCCATGGTGCCAAGAGGAAGCACCTTCGCCCAGCAGGAGACTGAGGTTTCCCTGGAGTCCCAGCTGGAAGACAGGTTTGACTGGGATCTCAGCCCAGCCTCTGGTGAGGACAGTGTCCTAAGGCTGATGCTTTGGGAAGGAGCCACCCTGGGAACTTGAGACACTGAGGTTTTCTACTGGAAATTATGGGTCTTGGTTTGACCTACAAGGCATCTCTACGAGCAGGAAGTATTCCATTTCACTTCCAGCAAGGAAGGAAATATTTTTCTTTGCAATACGAAATCATGATTTACTTAAAAAATTGGTAGTGGTGGTGATCATTAAGTCCCTCTTTGCTAAGTGAGGGGATGGGTTTCCTTAGTGGGAGTAGGGTGTGAGAGGGATGACTGCAGTTGGGTCCCCTCCCCTGTCTTGGGAACGCCTGGTGAGCTGCCTCCTTGCCTGTTAATTACCATTCACTGCTCCTCTTCCTTCGTTACTGGTCTGTTTAAATGATGGTCAAGGGGATTTCCAATTTTCTTGTTTCTGTTCAGAGTTGTGGGATGAAGAGTTGCAGCTGTGTTTGTTGGGTGCATTTGGAATGCCAGGCCCATTACAGCCTCTGTCATGGTGGTTTTTGGAGGCGGTTCTGTTTTGTGAATGAATGATCACCCCTGAATTTATTCTTTCTATGATTCAGATTTTCATATAGGTTTTTTTTTTTTTCTAAGGAGACACATCTATACCTGTGACTCGCCACACCTCTGTTTACATGCCACCATACGCTATCTGTGGGGGTGTTGGGGGGGGCAGTTTCACCGTTTCTAAAGAACCAGAGGTATTCCAGAGATGGTAGGGCAAGCTGCAGGGGTGAAGGCCAAGAGCATGATGACTGCCTGGGACAGGGAAGGAGTGAGTGTGTGTGTGTGTGTGTGTGTGTGTGTGTGTGTGTGTGTGTGTGGTGGGGGGGGGTCGGGGCGTCCGAGAAGGGGGGGAAAACAAGAGGAGG
>NW_008338348.1:232609-241706 GCF_000622305.1 Nannospalax galili | reverse complement strand
GTGTGTGTGTGTGTGTGTGTGTGTGTGTGTGTGTGTGTGTGTGTGAAGGGCTTGGTGTCCTCAGAAAAGGTGGCCAAGAACAGAAGAGGGGAAGGAGAGGGGGGAGGAAGGGGAAGAGGAGGAGAGGAGGAGGAGGAGGAGGAGAAGCAGGAGAAGCGGCAGTTAGGTTGGAGGAGAGAGGGTTCATTTTCCCAAAGTCTTGAGATGCCAGGCGTGGTGGCACACCCCTTTAATCCCAGCACTCAGGAGGGCAGAGACAGGCAGATCTCTGTGAGACAGAGATCTGTGAGCCAGCCTGGTCTACATAGTGAGTCCCAGGTGGGCTGGGACTAGGGAACCCTGTCAAAAACAAAACAAAACAGAAGTCAAGCAAAACAACCCCGAAGAGTCTTGAGGCAGTCCGGACTCCAAGGAACCCTGAGTGTCGCACCTAGGGGGTTGCAAATCCTTGTGTGCTCCTGCGGTGGAGTCCGAAGCCTCAGAGAAGGGGGCTGTCAGCGCCGGTTCCGTGGGATCCTGGATGACACCTACTGACTTCAGGGCGGGTGAGGCAAGCTTGGGAACACTGCTTAGGCTGCATCTGCCCCTCAGGATGGAGGCTCATCTTCACTTTGCTTCTTGGGGTGGAGGCTCACTTCGGCTCACAGCCTCGCTTTGCGGGAGACAGACACCGGCCCCCCACCCGCAGACACTCCTGCCTTCCTTGGGCTCTTGTTCCTGTCACTGCTTGGCTGAGGCGGCATTTACATACTTCTCAGTCCTTGCACTGAGGTAGCTTTTAGCACACGGGTGGACATGTGCAGACAGCTCCACAGCCAAGGAGCATTCCTAGCATCTTGTCTTGACAGTCAGTCACCTTGATAAAACACCCTGACAAGGCGACGGAAGGAGAAATGCTCACAAAATGAGGTTACAGTGCATCGCTGCAGGGACTCACCATGGCAGGATCTTGAATGAACTGGTCCCGTCACACAGTCAAGAGCAGAGAGTCGTGGATTAACACGCGCACGTGCTAGTGCCCAGCTCAGTCTACCTTTTCATTCAGTCCAGGACTCAGCCCATGAAATGTGCCACCCACATTGAGGGTGGGTCTCCCCACCTCAGTTATAAGAAAATCCCTCACAGTCATGCCCACAGATCAACCTTACCTAGACAATTTCTTAGGCTCCCTTCCCAAATGATCCTAGGGTGTTTCAAGTTGACAATTTAAACCAGCCATCACACACCTCAAAGAGAGACCCCCATATATCAGTCCCCAGCTCTCCCATACTCTCCTAGCTCTTTGTAGTCTGATTTGTGCCTCCATAGGCTCACCTGTTCTGGAAGCTTCCTAGAGATAGACTCAGAGACTGTTGTTCTTAGGGTAACCTTCTTTCCTTTAGGAGGATCTTGAAGTGGCCTTGTCACTGTCTGCTTGGTGACACTGACAGAGCTTCATGAGAAGGCCAATGTCCTGTTCCAGAAAAATCCCATGGGAGTGAGAATCAGGATGAGTTCCTTGCTTGGAGGTTGATGGTTGACAGTACAGGTGCCATCCTTGTTTCCGTTTCCGTCCATCTTCTGAGCAGGATCTTAAGCCCTTACTCTGGGAGAAGAGAAGGACCTTGCTCTTCCCGGGGGAACTGTGTCTGGGGCAGCGCCTCAGGCTCACTTATGCTCAGCGGCCTGGACTGAGCACTCACTGTTCTCTGAGTGGCACAGCTGGCTCCTGGCAATGTAGGAATGACCAGGCATGGCCCAGCACGGAGTGGTGCCAGTGTTGAGGGACAGCAACGTGTGATGGATGAAAGCATGCCCCCACCCCAGTAAGGCACTTCTCAGCCTCAGTCTCCTCATCTGCAAAGTGGAGCTTGTCAGGAGAATTGGGGAATTGGTGCTTATGAACTGCTTAGAAGAACTCCTGATTGAGAAAGAGAAATCTGTTATTAATGCGAAATGAATGAGTCTGGAGTATGAGGCATGGGGTGGGCAGATGATAAGCCTGAGGATGAGGATTTGGGGGCTTAGGAAGTGGTCCCCAGGTGAGGACTGACTGTGTGCTTCTGCTGGAGTCTGGAGGTCTGTACTCTGTGGAACTCAACAAAGCAGGCACTAGACCTTTGCCACTGAAGTTTGTAAAGAAAAAGTGATGGGACATACCATCACAGGCAGAATGATCTGTCTGCAAGGTTCAAGAGGAGTGAGGTAAGACACCAGGAGATCAGTTAGGATTGGTGACTTAGAGTGTCTGTGTTCCCGGGTTCCTGCCCCAAGTTTTTCAAATGGCAGAAATAAGAAGCAGAATACAGAGGACAAGTGGGACCCACGCAGCCGGGTGTGAGAGCTGGGCACACAGAGGCCGCTTCCTCAGAGAGGCGGCTCGGATCCAGACACAAGCTGGAGCCGTGATGGGGGTCCTGCCCGGCTGCATCCCTCCCCTCCCCTCCCTTCCCATTCCCTCCCCTCCTCTGTTCTCTTCTTTTCCTTTTTCTTTTCTAAAAGGCAGGGTCTCGTATATCCCAGGCTGGCCTCAAACTCTCTGTATAGCCGAGGATAACTTTGAACTCTTGATCCTCCTGCCGTCTCCCTCCCCCAAGTGCTGGGATTTCAGGCATGTACCACCACACCTGGTTTAATGCAGTGGAGATCAGACTAGTTCTTTGTGCTCCCTAGGCAAGCACTGTACCAGCTGAGCCATAGCCCCAGCCTGTATTCATGCTCTTACGTTTGTTGTTGATGAAACTTCTGGTCTAAAGGAAATAGCAAGAGAATGTCAGGATTTCAACAGCAGTAAAACAGCATGTGTGCCAGAAACCTGGATGCAGGTTTAGCATCCACTGGAAAGGAAGTAGGACAGTATGTGGGGTCTCATGGACCCCTGTAGGACAATGGTCTCAGGAGGCGCAAAGGATGTTGAGTCCAGAAGACAGGATGTGGAAGTGACAGGGTGGGAAAGGCTATAGGGCCTCATCTGTCAGCTTCAGAGAGCCTTGGGTTTGTAGAGAACAAGAGTCAAGTCTGGAAAGCTTTTCTTGCTACTGCCGAACCATCTGCAACTCCAGCCTGTGTTCTCACAGCTCCTGCCCACTGTCTGCCCCGCACCAGTCCGGCAGGAGGTGGTATTACCCAGGTACTATTTGTTGGGCTAACCATATTGTGAGATCCTGAAGGTACAGATACATGCTGAATGCACTTTCCATATGTCCTGAGCTCTGGCATCAGGATTAATGTGTAATGAGGGTCAGGATCTGTGGAATGACTGAATCAATGGAGGTTATAAGTGATGGGGGAATGATGGGCAGTGGATAGATGGGTAGATGGATGGGTGAATGGTTGGGTGGATGGGTGTGTATGCCTGCATGTATGTGGGTGGGTGGATGAATGGGTAGTGGATGTATGGGGTGCTATATTGGGGAATTTATGAGTGGATGAATTGGTGGATGGTTGTGTGGGTATAAGAATGGATAAATGTGTGGATGAAAGTGTGGATGTATGTATGGGTAGATGTTAAGGATATATGGATGGATGTGTATATGGGAGGGTGGGTAGATATATGTACATATGGGTGGATGGGTGTATATACATGCATGTATATGGGTGGATGGATATGTGGATGGAGGTCTGAGTAGATGTAAGGATGTATGTATGTATGGGAGGATAGGCAGGTGTGTGTGTGTATGTATGCATATGCGTATAGATGGATAGGTGATGGATGATGTCAGAGATTCCAGGGAAGAAGATGAGTGCTCTGAGAGGCTGACTGCAGTTCAGTACAAGGAAAAGTTTCCAAACATAAGCACCAGCCACTGGTGATGGAAGGTACATTGTGAGGGAGAGTGGGTGTTTTAGCCATGCATGTCTGACTGGAGGCCAGATAGATGGTGGTTGGTCAGGATGCATTGGAGAGTGTCCTGCCATGGGATGGAGATGGAGACTGTGGGACTTTTCACCTGTAAAAACCTGGGGTTCAGTATTTTAGACTCCTAGGAAGGGCTTGGTGTCCAACAGAAGATAGGTCTTCATTTCACCAACACCAGCTGGGTGTCTGGAGCAGCTCCTGGCTTATTTTCAAGTAGTGTGGCTGGTTGATTGTCTTAAAACATTTTTTTTTCACATTTGTTTATTTGTTTGCTTGTGGAATGTGTGTGTGTGTGTGTGTGTGTGTGTCTGCCTCTCTCCAGGGAGATTTCCATCATGCACTTTCACAGACAGTAGGCTACCCTGAGAAATCTTTCTTTGTGTGTGTGTGTGTGTGTGTGTGTGTGTGTGTGTACCATGGCACATGTGTGGAGGTCAGATCAGAGTAGAATTTGCAATAGTCTAGTCTCTTTTGTACCACATAACTCCCGGGATCAATCTCAAGTTGCTAGGCTTGGTGGCAGGCACCTTTACCCGGAGCCATCTGGCCTAACCTAGGCTAGCTGACTTTCAACTTGTTCCAGCTCATTAAATGTTCCTCTGAGATGGAATGGTGTTAATAGCCCATCTGTCGAACTTTCTGGGTATTCTATGGAATGACCAACTGAATCTCCTCAGTGCCCTGAGGCATTATGGGAGGCATTCAATAATCATCCCCATATTACAGATGAGGAAACTGAGGAACAGAGAAGTTTCATAATTGCCCACAGTCTCAACCAATGAGTGGCAGAAAACAGAACTTGAAGCTAGGCACCCTCACCCACCATGTTCCATTTACTGCCTTTTAGGGCATGATTGGCATGTGTCAATGTTCTACAGGCATCCCAAATCGTATGTTGTCTTTTCATGTTAGACAAGGCTTTTCAGAGAGAATGCTGTGTGATCCCACCCCTCTGTGACTGCACGTATTTCGTCCCATGACTGGTCTAGTTCTGACGTTTTCTATTCTATTTTTAATTAGTAGCAGCTGCATATATACAGCAAAAGTGATATTATTTGATCATGTGTGTAACTGTTACATTTCCCTCACATTATAGCTTTTCATACATCATGTGACAAGTGGAGGAGTTCTCTGTTCTGTTTATTGTATCAGCTCTAAATTCCATATGATCTGATGGCAATGTTACCCTCCTGACTTTCTGTCTGTGTTGCCTGGCTCCCCATTGCCCATCCCATATCCACAGTCATCAGTCACATAGTTAGACATGTGATTCACATACAGAACATATTTCCACATTTTGTTTTTAATTCACTCTCACGTCCTTGCTTCCTAATGAGTGGGTGAATTTGGATCATTCGGTATTATGGTAACGATTTCCACACCTGACTTTATTGTTTCTGCTTTTCTCCATGATAATGATAATGATGTATATTACCACCTCACTTTTCTTTTCCATGTGTTTGTCTTTTAAAAAATACAGTAATTTGGCCAGGCATGGTGGCACACGCCTGTAATCCCAGCACTTGGGAGACAGAGGCAGGCGGATCTTTGTGAGTTCAAGGCCAGCCTGGTCTACATAGTGAGTTCCAGGACAGCTGGGGCTACAGGGAGAGCCTGTCTCAAAAAGACAAAAAAAAAAAACAGTATTTTAAATTTATTCTTTGGGACTGGGGAGATGACTCAGTGGCTAGGAGCACTGGCTGCTCTTGCAGAAGGCCTGGGTTCAGTTCCTAGCACCCACATGGTTAACAACTGTCAGTAACTCCAGCTCCAGGATGCCCTCTTCTGACCTCCTCAGGCACTGCATGACACAGGTACACCCACTTACATGCAGGTAATACACTCATACACATAAAAAAAAAAACTATTTAAAAAATTTATTCCTTGAGAATTTCATACATACCATATTCTGGTTGTGTCCGCTCTCCACTGCCCTACTCCAACTCCTCCCCAGTCCTGCCCCCCATGTTTGTTTATTTTTTGAGTGTTTGAGATTTTTTTTTTTTTTTTTTTGTGTGGGTGTGTGTGTGTGTGTTGGTCTGAGAGAGGGTCTCCCTGTACCCCCAGCGGGCCTGGAACTCACTATGTAGACCAGGCTGGCCTTGAACTCTCAGAGATCCGCCTGCCTCTGCCTCCCAAGTGCTGGGATTAAAGGCGTGCGCCACCCCGCCTGGCTTTTCTTGTGTTTTTATGCTGCACACATGGCAGCCTAGCCTTCTAGTTTTCTTCTAATCAGATGCATATAATGCTGTTCCATTTGGAAACAAAATACCAGCCGGTTGGCCCACAGACAGCATGCTCCTGCCCTAAGACGATGCCTCCTCCCTACCTAGCGAAGACCTCCAGGACTCACTTGCTTCTGCACTTTCCTCTCTTTGCTAACCCACTTTCCTCTAGCTTTTTAAAAATCACAAGACCTCCAACGGCAGGAGGTCTTTCCTCTTGGTGCCCCGCCTAGACCTCCTCCAACCTGTGGGTGTTGTAGAGATAGCATCCCGCCCTCTAGATACTTACTCAGTGTTTGCTGTTACAGAACATGCCACCTACACTGCGAGGCCCTTTACCTTCGTGCATTTGGACTTGACTTCTCATCTTTCTTTCTCACCTAGTAAATGATTTAGTCTTCTACGTGAGTACTCGCCCATCTGTCCATCCATCCATCAGTCCATCCAGCTCTCCCCCAATCCATCTCTCCATCTCCCCATTACTCACCCGTGCACTCCTCTAAGCTTTTATAAGATGTATCTTCATGTTCTTGTATTTTGAAGATTGTCTTCCAGTTTGTTTACTTGTTTGGTTAAAAAAACCTTGTCAGCAGTTCAGGTGGATCATGAATTTCCTCACTCACTGTCTCCATCCGGCCACTACCCTTCGAAGACCCCTTTCCTGACCACCACCAGCCTAGGTCTGTCTCCATCGTCACCATCCCTGCTTTAGTACTTCCTGGTGTTTAAATGTGCTTTTTGTTGTCTGTGTCCCCACTAATACGCTAAGGCCCCAAGGCTAGACCCTCCATCCTGTCGTCATGCCTATTCCTGGTGCCTGGAACAGTGACCGACTCAAAGTTAGTGCTCAATACACAGATGCTGGGTGAGTTACAAATACCTGCTTATCTTCAAACACCTTGCTCTCTTCTGGCCTTATAAGCAGGTGACTTCTCAGCCAGAAACAGGGCCTACAGTCCTTCCCTTCGATGGATCATTGAGGACCGCTTGTCTTTTGGTCTACCAGGCTGCACAAGAAAAATCTAGGGCCAGCTCGCACCTGGCTCTTCACGGGCCCCCTAACTTTTGCAGTGCTTCCTTCATGTACTTCTGTTCTCCAGCGATCTTTTAAAATCTTTAATCCCTGGCCTAATGCCTCATGTGGAGTAGGTGTCTTAATCCATTTTGTGTTAAAATATTCAAGGCTGAGTATTCTTTCTTTTTGGTCTTTTTGAGACAGGCTCTCCCTGTAGCCCCAGCTGGCCTGGAACTCACTATGTAGATCAGGCTGGCCTTGAACTCACAGAGATCCACCTGCCTCTGCCTCCCAAGTGCTGGGATTAAAGGCAGGCGCTACCATGCCTGGCCTATGGCTGGGTACTTTCTAATGCAAAGAAGTTTATTTTGCTCACTATTCTTCTGCCTGGAGTATCCAGAAGCCTGGGGCTGGCATCCTGGCAAGGGTCCCCTCTCTCTCTGTGTCATAATAGGGTAGAGAAGCAGGAAGAACACAATCAATGGCATGTGGCAAGGACTACGCACATGGATGGTCCATGTAACAACCTTCTCTCATGAGAACAAACTAGACTCGGAGAAGACTACAGTAATCCTTCCTGAGAAGATCCAAAGATCTAAAGACCCTCCGTTACCCCATCTCTTCAATTTTAAAATTTTGTATATTAGTTTTTTTCTGTTGCTGTGATAAAACATCATGACCAAGGCAACTTACGGAAAGGAAGAGTTTGTTTTTTATTTGGCTTACAGTTGCAGAGGGTTTAGAGTCCATCACGGCGGGGAGGCCTGGCAGGAGGAAGTTGGAGCGGAAAGCTGAAGGCTCATATGTTCAAACTGGAACAGGAAGCCCATCAAGAAACCACCATCTGGACTCCAAGCCTCCCCCAGTCACTTGCTTCCTCTGAGGTCACACCTCCTAGGGGTTTCATGACCTTCCCTAAATGGTGCCACTAAATGACCAGGTGTTCAAATGCTTGGAGCCTATGGGGCGCCTCTCATTCAGTCAACCGCATTTTGTTTTTGAGACAGGGCTTGAAGTTGCTCAGACTGGCCTCAAACTTGCTGTGTAGTCAAGGGTAACCTTAAACTGCTGATCCCTCTTCCTTCACCACCTGAGCACTGGGATTACAGACATGTGCCACACACCTAGTTTGTGCAGTACTAGGCAGGTACTGTACCAGCAGAGCTGCATTGCCAGTCAATGGAGCCATATTTCTTTTAAAAAAATACATTTTATTTATTATTTTTATTTTATGAGTATGAGTATATTGCCTGCATATATGTAAGTGTACCCATGTTGTGTAATGGCTGTGGAAGTCAGAAGAGGGTGTTGGATCCCTCAGAACTGGGGCTGTGGATGGTTGTTAGCCACTTTGTGGGTGCTGGGAACTGAACCTGGGTCCTCTGCAAGGGCAGCCAGTGCTCTTAACCACCGAGCCATCTCTCCAGCCCCTGGAGCCATATTTCTAGCTCCCCCACTTTTAAAGGTTCTCGTTTCTTCCATCATCATCACACAGAGGACTAAGCTACTTGTTCTTAACCCTTGGGGCACACACCCAAACCACAACCAAACCACAGCAGGCCGAATCCCCAGACTGTGTCAACAGGTGGGTGAATGAATGCACAGAAGGAAGGGGGAACTTCAGGAGTAGAAGGCCCAGGACCTATTCATCATAGACTCAATGACATGTCAACCACAGAGATGCTCTAGACCAATGTGGGGTCCCCAAAACCTCAGCCCCACTAGGGGGTTTGCTGGGGGTACACATTTTGGGGTCCCACCACAGGCCTACTGACTCAGAAACTGGGGGTGGAGCCCAGCAGTGAGAGTTTCCACCACCACTCTCTCCAGGCATTTTGTTGACTCCTCAAATTTGAGAACCATTACTGTAGACACTCCTCAATTTATAAATGGGGAAACCGAGGCTAGGGACAAAGAAATGACCCATAAGAACACACACGCCTGTCTAGGGCCCCAGGGTCCACAGCTCCGGGCTTGGTTGCTGCCACCCAAGCAGGCCGCCCTGCCTCATCTTTTTTT
>NW_008338348.1:230472-231899 GCF_000622305.1 Nannospalax galili | reverse complement strand
TTGTGTATTTCATACAGAACATCTCAAACAATCTTAATCCTCTTTATACCCCCGTCCCAAATGGCACCCTCCCGTAGCCCCCTCCCCACTGGAGCCCATATGCGCAGTCATCCCTGTTCCTGCCCACTGTGTTGGTAGTTGCTCCAGCCGTTCCCCAGTGCAAGTCCATCTGCTGAGTCTAGTCAGCCTATCTAGAGTTCCTTGTTTTAGGAAGATCAGCTCTTCTCCATCTAGCAGAGATCAATTATCAACATTCCTTTAGTTCTATACTGGGTTACTGTCTGCCTGAGTTTGCATGGGACTTGTGCATGCTGACACCATTGCCATAGAACCACATGAGCAGGTTCCCAGGAGCTTGTAGGACTGTTTCCATATGATCCTGCACCTCCTCCCTGGCTCTTACAATCCTTCTGCTCTCTCTTCTGCGATGGTCCCCGAGCCTTGGGTGAAGTTTAATAAAGGAGTCCTGTCCAGGGACCATTAATTAGCAGACTCTTGATGTCCACACTTTAGCTGCTATGTGGGTACTGGGAATCAAACCTGGGTCCTATGCAAGAGCAGCCAATGCTCTCAACCTCTGAGCCATCTCTCCAGCCCCTCTATTAGTTTTTGTAAATATATAGATGCCAATATAACAAGGTATGTGTACAGTTTGATGGTATTTTATACATATTTTTAATTTTTTTTGTGTATTTCATACAGAACATCTCAAACAATCTTAATCCTCTTAATACCCCCGTCCCAAATGGCACCCTCCCATAGCCCCCTCCCCACTGGAGCCCATATGCGCAGTCATCCCTGTTACTGCCCACTGTGTTGGTAGCTGCTCCAGCCGTTCCCCAGTGCAAGTCCATCTGCTGAGTCTAGTCAGCCTATCTAAAGTTCCTTGTTTTAGGAAGATCAGCTCTTCTCCATCTAGCAGAGATCAATTATCAACATTCCTTTAGTTCTATGCTGGGTTACTGTCTGCCTGAGTTTGCATGGGACTTGTGTATGCCGACACCATTGCCATAGAATCACATGAGCAGGTTCCCAGGAGCTTGTAGGACTCTTGTTTCCATATGGTCCTGCACCTCCTCCCTGGCTCTTACAATCTTTCTGCTCTCTCTTCTGCGATGGTCCCCGAGCCTTGGGTGAAGTTTAATAAAGGGGTCCTGTCCAGGGACCATTAATTAGCAGACTCTTGATGTCCACACTTTGGCCATTTGTGACCTTCTCTGTTCCTGGCCCTCCACTGATGAGGGAGCTTCATTATGAGAACTGATTCTCAGTGTCCTCTTCTTTATCCCTGTTCTATGTTCCATGAACCTTAGGTGTAGAGGTTGCATTGCAGATGTGTCCCTTAGACCTGGACAATTCATAGTTCGGCTTGTAGAGCAGAGGACTGTAGAGGAGTCACCGTCCCCCTATTAGTTTTAAAGAAAGAA
>NW_008338348.1:224882-229006 GCF_000622305.1 Nannospalax galili | reverse complement strand
TACAGGATAATGGAAGTTACAACTTCTCTTTTTCCTGTGAGGGTACCCAGTTTCCTCCTGGATGGTCTTGGCATCTCTTCACCCATTTTCTCTAGAGTTGACATAATTTATTTGGGATGACATCATGCATGCTAACACATGTGCACGTCTCCCTCCCTCCATCTAGGCAGCATCACATTATTCGCATTTATCACCATCATCCTGGGATGCTTGAAAGTCGGGTACTTCGTTGGATTTTCTGAGTGCTTGTCAGCCACAGAGGGAGTGTTCCCGGTCACCCACGCGGTGCACACGCTGCTGCAGGTAAATCATTGCTGCTTATTCACGTCATCTCTGTTCCTGTACGGTGTGTCCCGCAGCCTGCAGCAACAACATATTTAGCAGGCGGCTGTCGGCTTTGCAATATTTCGGTGGCTCCTGGCAGGAAGCCTGAGCCGTAGTCGCCTCTCTGGGCCACAGACCTTTTGTTTTCCCACTTGGGTTGGAGCCTTTTAGACGTGTACGAAGCTCCTGCTCTCAGGATGGATGAACTTGGCTTAGCTAAGAAGTCAGGATTTTATAGATGAAATTTAAACACATAGCTTACAGGCAGGAAAACATCTCATGACTGCAGAGACTCTTAGACCCTAGTTCAGCACGCAACCTTAGCAGGTTCTCTGCTGGCTCTTTGGATTCTTGTTACTCCGCTAAGGAAAGTCATGGCTGACATTTTTTTTTTCAAATAAAAAACTTTACTGAGAATTTCATACACTTTCTTTCTTTCTTTCTTTCTTTCTTTCTTTCTTTCTTTCTTTCTTTCTTTCTTTCTTTCTTTCTTTCTTTCTTTCTTTCTTTCTTCTTTCTTTCTTCTTTCTTATAATGGGGCCTTTTGCTACTCTAACATCCCCCCTCTGGAGAGGTAACCCTAATTAGAATCTTTTAGGGATTAGATAAACGCTCCCAAATACTTTTGACATTTTGGCCTTTGGAACAGAGTATGTTGCTAAGAAGCCCAAGGACATTTTGCCTTTTAGCCAAGAAACTGGCTACTTTTCTTTGGGGTCTTTTAACCCTAATTTCCCAGCCAATTCCTACCTCCTATTCTTACCACACCATCCTCTGAAGAGGTTACCCAAATTGCTGATAGGGAATCAGGACACAGACCACTCTGGCTTCTTCCATGTTGAACAGGGATACAGGGTGAGGCAATTGGGGTACCCCTCCAGTGGGTCTATCTAAAATACTCTCAAAATTATGGCTGACATTTTTTATAGCACTTTAGAATACACAAAATACATTTTCCTTGATTTCTCTGTGTAATAATTAAAAAACCCCACCATGATGGCGCTTCACCAGTCACAAGAGCCAAGATACAGAATCAACCCTATCTCTCATGGCTCTATCTGAAATGTGCCTTCAGGCTCGTGTTTTGAGGGTTCATTCCTCAGCAGGTGGTGGTGATGCTATCTTAGGAGGCTGTGGAATCTTTAGGAGGTGAGCACCAGCTTGTGGTCACTGGGCTTGGCTTTCCATGAGTACGGACTAGCCCCCTTTTTCTGGCCTTGTTCTGGCCTCTACCATGAAGTGAGGACCCTCTGCCACACGCTCCTGGCACCATGAGTTCTGCCTTCCCCACCAGAATGGATGAAAATTCTCTGAAGCTGTAAACTGACTCAAAGCTTTCCTTCCTTAAGTTGTTTCTGTCAGGCATTTTGGTCAAATTGATGCAAAGGAGCTAGTACTGTATCCACTGATGTTTGAATGGATGAAGAAAAGTGCTATATGTCCATAGTGAAATACAATTCAACCATAAATAGTGAAATCCTGTCACTGACAGCAACTTGGATAGAACTGGAAGATGTTGTGTTAAATGAGATCCATCAGACATAGAGACAAAGTCTCATGTAGCCCAGCTTGGTCAGGAACTGTCTGAGGTCAAAGATGGTCTTAAGCTTCTCATCTCTCTGCTCTTACCTCTGGAGTTCTGGGATTACGGGCCTGTGTGCCAATACCTCAGTTTATGTAGTGCTGGAGATTCAACCCAGGGCCTCCTCCATGAAGGCTGGCACTCTGTCAGCTGAGCTGCAGCCCCAGCCAGTCAGGTATAGAAGGACAAACAGCATGCTCCCACTTATACATGAACAATAAAGGTTGGTCACATGGAAGTTCAGAATAGACCAATGACTACCAGAGCCTGGGAAGGTAATGGGGGTGGAGGGCTGGTGGGAGGATAGTCACCAGCTACAGAGGATGGCTGGACAGGAGGGATACCTTCTAATGTTCTGTAGCACAGTGGGGTAACTATGGATGACAATTAATTGAATATTTCCAAATGCCTAGGAGAAGAGTCTGCATGCTCCCAACGTAGGGAAATGGTCTATGGGGCCAGCGAGGTGGCTCAGCAGTCAAAGGCACTTGCTGTACAAGGCTGGAGAACTCAGTTCAATCCCTGGAACCCATGTAAAGGTGGAAGGGGAGAACAGACTCCATGAAATTGTCCTCTGACCGTCACATGCACACCGCAGTACACATGTCGCCACCTCCATGGCTACAAGTGTAAGGTGGCCAGCGATACCACATTCCCATTGAACACTGTGTACATGGGAAGCACCACACTAAACTACATAGCTGTGTACAATTACAGTGCTCCAGTCAGTAACAAAAACATACTAACATAAAAACAGACCTTGGGTGATCGCTCTTTTCTTTCTTAAATTTTAACACGTACAATGTGCTGTTTTGATGTATGTATACAGAGTGATTGTCACAATCAAGGACATTGCTGTATCTGGCACCTCGAGGTTTCCTTCCTGGGTTTTGTTAGTGGTAGGAACACCTAGAAGCTAGTGGCAGCGAGCCTGCGGCAGCCAATGCAGTGTCACAACTGTAACCCTCATCTTGTCACCGGCTCTGTAGACCGTCATCGCACAGGCTGACCGCTGTGGGCCCTTTGCCTGCAGCTTCCCACCCGTCTCCCCACTCAGCCTGTTTGCTGCTTCTGTGTCGTTCTCTCACATTTCTGAGATTCCGTGTGTACGTGGGATCATGCTCTGTCTTCCAGTGGAGTCACCATGAACTTAGACCAGAGATACTGACATTGGTCAAATATTTCTGGATTCCCAGCTTGAAAAGACTCCTTAGAAAAAATTTTGAGGCCCCTGAAAGGGAAGGATATTCTAAACTCTTGTCTTCTGTCCAAAGCCACCTCTGGCTCGCACACTTAGTTGGCTTGGCCAACAGCTCAATAACTCTTCCAGAATACCCCTGGAAGCCTAACGAATCATCTTGAACAAGGCTAGCTGGGGGAGTGGGTAGAGGTGCTCAGGCATGTTAGCTTGGTGGTGGATGGTGGAAAGGTCAGAAGCCACTAGGGTTTGGGGTGAAGGCTACCAGGCAGGTGAGGACTGTTCTGTTCATTTGATGAACTCTAATCTTCAGTTCCTCAGAATGTGGCTGTTTTGGAGGAAGGGCCTTTTAGAGGGGAATGAGAGAAAGTGAGGCCCTTGGGATGGCCTATCAGTGCCCTTATACAGAGAGATTAGAACACAGTGCCCTTATACGGAGAGGTTAGAACACAGTGCCCTTATAAAAGGAGAGGTTAGAACACAGTGCCCTTATAAAAGGAGAGGTTAGAACTCAGTGCCCTTATACAAGGAGAGGTTAGAACACAGTGCCCTTATATGGAGAGGTTATATGGTGCCCTTATATGGAGAGGTTAGAATAGAGTGCCCTTATAAAAGGAGAGGTTAGAATACAGTACCCTTATAAAAGGAGAGGTTAGAACACAGTGCCCTTATATGGAGAGGTTAGAACACAGTGCCCTTATAAAAGGAGAGGTTAGAACACAGTGCCCTTGTACGGAGAGGTTATATGGTGCCCTTATATGGAGAGGTTAGAACACAGTACCCTTATAAAAGGAGAGGTTAGAACACAGTACCCTTATAAAAGGAGAGGTTAGAACACAGTGCCCTTATAAGGAGAGGTTAGAACACAGTGCCCTTATAAAAGGAGAGGTTATATGGTGCCCTTATACGGAGAGGTTAGAACACAGTGCCCTTAAAAGGAGAGGTTAGAACACAGTGCCCTTATATGGAGAGGTTAGAACACAGTACCCTTATAAAAGGAGAGGCTAGAACACAGTGCCT
>NW_008338348.1:220956-224476 GCF_000622305.1 Nannospalax galili | reverse complement strand
GGAGAGGTTAGAACACAGTGCCCTTATAAGGGGAGGTTAGAACACAGTGCCCTTATAAAAGGAGAGGTTAGAACACAGTGCCCTTATACGGAGAGGTTATATGGTGCCCTTATAAGGAGAGGTTAGAACACAGGCACACAGAGGGCAAGGTCTCACAGGGAGAAGACAGCATCCCAGCTAAGGAGAGGAGCCCCAGGAGAAACAGATCCTACTGGCAGCTTGACCTTGGACTTCTGGCCTCCAGGGATGTAGGAAATGTGTTTGAGATAACCAGACTCTGGGTCATACTGGCAGCAGCTCATCCCTTGTAGCCCTCCACCTGCAGTGGACATCTTCAGTTACATTTAGCTCTCTCTTCACTTCAGATACTGTTACCAGAAAGTTTTGAGGAGCCTGATCCAGGGTACTACATGCAACTGGGGAAACTCAGGACTCTTAGTTTCATTAACAAAAGAATTGAAGAACAGGGGCTGAACCGGGTGTGGTGCCGCAGGCCTTTCATTCCAGCACTTGGGAAGCAGAGGCAGGTGGATCTCTGTGAGTTCAAGGCCAGCCTGGTCTACACAGTAAGTTCCAGGTCAGCTGAGGCTACAGGGAGACCCTGTCTCAAAAAGACAAAGAAAAAGAGAACCAGGGCTGGAGAGATGGCTCAGTGGTTAAGAGCACTGGCAGCTCTTGCAGAACACCTAGGTTTGGTCCCCAACACCCACCTGGCAGCTAACAACCATCCATAACTCCTGTTCCAGAGGAGCCAATGCCCTCTTCTGACCCACCAGCATTACATGGGCATGGTGCGCTTATATACATGCAGGCAAAACACTCATACTCATAAAGTTAAAAAAAAATCAGTTGGGTGTGGTGGCACACGCCTTTAATCCCAGCACTCGGAGGGCAGAGGCAGGTGGATCTCTGTGAGACTGAGACCAGCTTCATCTACATAGGGAGTTCTAGGCCAGCCAGTGCTGCAAAGTGAGACCTTGTCCCAACAACCCTCCCCCCAATAGATGAATAAAAATTGAAAACAATTACAAAAATTAAAAAAAATTTAAGAACAGAGTCAGAAGGAAGTCAGGGCAATTTTATGAGTTCAAAAGAAAGACAACAGGGTTGGCAAGCTTTACGTCTCAGCCTGTGTCAGGAGAAGGGAGATGGGGAGGAAGAGAGAAAAGGCAGTGCCTGTAAAGTTAGGCATGGGGGTCAGCAAGCAGCCACAGGGCAGATTAGCAGCTGAGGGGGGAGCGGGCTTCAGAAAAAGAGCCAGAAAGCCCCGAATGCCCACAAAAGCTTACCAAAGCTTTGACAAATATCCAAAAGAAGAAAAATGAGATGAGAAAAGAGAAAATGCTTTTCTGAGTAATTCCGAAACGCAGGCAAGCTTAACCCAGCTACATGGCTGTGACCCCCAGGGGACTGTACAGAGTTCAGGAATTCTGGGAAGGAAAAGTTCATCATCTGTATCATTAAGGGAGTAATTATCCCTCCATCATTTTAGCATGGCTTATGGTGACTCAATCTTCCTGAGGGGTAATGGCTTGGCCAGGCGATTGACGAGCCCAACTGGATGAACTCATGTTTTGTGTAGCTTGGAATGTTAGGTCTCCACCCAGGCCAGTGATTCTATTCTCTTGGCTAGAAGGAAATAGTTTTCTTAAAGGGCCTCAATAGAGCCCTGGCCTTTAGTGCTACTGTAACAATACCATCAGCCAAATATCACCCCTTATCCACAACTGAAAAGCTGTGACCTGGCCCTGTGTGGTGTTGCTTAGTGCTTTGCCCAGGGTGGCTGAGCACAGAGGCGGGTATCTGACTGGTGTGGGGAGAGGTGCCGTGTCGGCCACGGCAGTGTGCAAACCTAGCGGTGAGAGGGAGGAGCTGTGATGGTGGGTCAGAGCCACTGGAGGACCCTGTGGGGCAAGTAGTCTTTCCACATAGTGGAGTAAGGGAGGGGGTATGGACCTGGGGAAGGTGGAGGGCAGTGGTACAGCTGGAGCCAAGGGGTGGAGTGAAGTTTATAAGCTCGGACTCTGGCCAGATTGGCTGATGCTCTCTTGGACCATTAGTGTGAGCTCAGAGGTAAGTTACTTAACCTCCCTGGGCCTCACAGGAGTGGTCTGTGAAGAGGGACAGTCATGCAGTCAGTGGCTTATCGGCTTGCTGTGAGGTATGAAGGTGTTGTCCATGGACAAGGCTTTATACAGGGCCAGCGTGCAGGGGGCAGTAGTGAGGGCTGATGGCCACTCTTGAGATTGGGCCCCAAATTGAGGGCAATAGGGGGGTGGGCGCTGAGGGCTTGAGGCAGAGGAATGACCTAGTCAGGAATGAATTTTCAAAATATCATTCCCCTGGCAGACTGGAGCTCTCTGTTTTCCTAACTTAGGCATCTGATGAGCCAATCAACTGACTGTTTTTGTCCACTGAACTCTTACTGTGTCTTTGGTACACAAGATGACTAGAAAACAACAAAAGTTAATTTTTAAAAAAGATTTATTTGTCTTTGTTTAGGTATGAGTGTCTGCCTGTATGTGTCTCTGTGTACAGGGAGCTTGCAGAGGCCAGAAGAGGGCATCAGGCCTCCTGAACTGGAGTCACAGATAGTTATTAGCTGCCATATGGGGGCTGGAAACTAAACTCAGGTCCTCTGGAAGAGCAGCCAGTGCTCTTAACTGCTGAGCCATTTCTTCAGCCTCAAATTTTAGTCATTTTGAGAGTTGCATCTCTCCTTCTATCTACCGTCTATCTACCCCAGGACTGAACTCAGGCTGGCAGTCTTGGTGGCAAGCCGTCTTGTCAGCCCAAGGTGAACATGCTTGCCAAAGTTTTATGCACTAGGTGCACAATTTTTCTAGTACAAGTTGTTTTACTTAAAAATGACGAACTTTCTGTTGCTCTGTAGTCTCTGTATGATGCCCTGAAAGGAATGGTTTCCCCTTTAGAATTCATTGTTCAACAGTCCCCTGGTTTATTACATCATTCCATTTTAGAATTCTTGGACATTTCTAGAGAGTTAGGCTTAAAAGTGTTCTCCCCAGCAGCACAATGAGTCTTAGATAAACAATGGGGAAGAGGTTGCATGTGTAGGTCTAATTTACCTTGTGCTGATTTTCTTATGGCTCTTAACTTCAAAATGAAGATAAAACAGGACAACTTTGATAAGTGTCCAGCAGTGCTTGGCATGTAATAGGTGCTTAATACATGCTTGTCTCAGAAACAAGGCACACAGTGCCTGGTTCCTAGTAGAAGGTTCTCCATCCATGTTGACACTGCTCCATCCATGTTGACACTGCTCCACCCATGTTGACACTGCTCCATCCATGTTGACAATACTCCACCCATGTTGACACTGCTCCATCCATGTTGACAGTGCTCCATCCATGTTGACAGTGCTCCACCCATGTTGACACTGCTCCATTCATGTTGACAGTGCTCCATCCATGTTGACAGCGCTCCATCCATGTTGACACTGCTCCATCCATGTTGACACTGCTCCACCCATGTTGACACTGCTCCATCCATGTTGACA
>NW_008338348.1:201003-219798 GCF_000622305.1 Nannospalax galili | reverse complement strand
CCTCCACCCATGTTGACACTGCTCCATCCATGTTGACACTGCTCCATCCATGTTGACAGCGCTCCATCCATGTTGACACTGCTCCATCCATGTTGACCCTGTTCCATTCATGTTGACAGTACTCCATCCATGTTGACAGTGCTCCATCCATGTTGACAGTGCTCCACCCATGTTGACACTGCTCCATTCATGTTGATAGTGCTCCATCCATGTTGACACTGCTCCATCCATGTTGACAGCTCAACAGGCCCACTCTGAGCTCTCCTGCTTTCTCAGAGCCCCCAGGGCAAGTCCCCTATTTTGCAGAGGAGAGAAGCAGAGTCAGAAAGCTTCCTGCACCTGGGCAAAGCCTCGTCTGCAGCAAAGAGGGACCTGGATTTGTCCTCAGATTGGACATAGTTTGAACATCTCTAATAGGAAGCTCAAATCTGAAAAGCTTCAAAATCAGAAACTTTTGAGTTGGTAGTACAATGCTGCAATTAGAAAATACCACACTGTGCAAGCTTGTTTTATTCACAAAATGATTTTAAAAGATGCTCAAAATTACCATCAGGCTGTGCATGCAAGGTATTATAAAACCAAAATGAATTTAGATATTAGACTTGAGGTCCAAGATCTTTTCATCTCCAGAATCTCAGACCCTTTCCATCCCAAGCATTTCAGGTGGGGGAGACTCAACCTGTGCCACTGTCCTCTTTGCCTGTGCCCTGCATTGCCATAGGAGGTGGCCCCACCGGGGGACTGGATCACATTCTGAGAAGAGAAAAGTAAGAGCCTAGCACACACCATTCTCATTCATTAAGAATGCTCAGCCTTTGCTTTCTGGGCGCTGGTGCACAGTGTCTGGAAAATTCTTGGACAAAACTTGACAAGTGTGATTAGAACAGGTTAGAGAATTTCATGACAGACAGGCTGCTGTTCACACAGCCATCGTAGAGCAGATACCCTCAGCCAGTTGTACATCTCCATCCACAGCAGACATCTCTAGTCAATTGTAGCACTCTTTCCACATTAGACATCCTTAGTTGTGGCACTCCATCACAGCAGACCTCCTTAATCAGTTGCAGCACAGCTTCCTCGTGAACAGGGCGGGCCCTACCTTGTTTCTCATTTGGTCACTGTCCCCACTGGGGAATGGCTCTGCTGCAATGAGGAGGGTCATTTGCTCCCCCTCCCAATTTTATAACTTCTCAAGTGTGCAGGTACAATATCTGTTTTCCCACTGACGTGCCTTTTCTTCCTTTATTTCCGTCTAGGTCTATTTTCTCTGGGGGCATGCAAAGGATATTATCCTGTCTTTCAAAACACTGGAAAGGTAAAATCTATGAGCAATTGCTTTACATGTTTAACTTGACATTTGTTTAGATTAGACTTTAGAACAAACCAAACCCAAGACTGGTATCATGCTGGGGTTAGAAACCCCGAGAGCAACTCCCCACTCCACCCTGAAAGCAAATTCTGTCTCAGACCTTCAGCCCCTTCCTGCCCAGCACTGGAGGTGGAAGATGTGGGTGTGGACTCTGCTCTCAGCCCCCATTCCCTTCCATGGACCTCAGTTTCCTCAGTGGTGGGGATCAGGGAGGTGGCTTACCTCTAAGGACAGAGAGGTAGTGGACACAAAGCTCACGGCCTGTGCTCATCAGGTGCTGGGCCTGCCGCTCTCTGTGTCCTCATTGCTCTCCTGGGTGATTGCAGGTCGCTGTGATAAATATCTGAATCAAGGCCAACTTGGGAGAAAGGGTTTATTGCATCTTACACTTCCAAGTGACAGTCTGTCTTTGAGGGAAGTCAGGAAGGAACAGAAGTAGGGACCATGGAGGTTCACCGCTTACTGGCCTGCTCCTCTGTCCTGTGCTCAGCCTGCTTTCTTATACGACCCAGGACCACCTGTCCAGGGTGACTGTCCACAATGGGCTGAGCCCCTCTACATCATTCAACAGTCAAGAAATGGCCACACTGACATGGCCATATGCAAAGCCAATAGAGGAAATTCACCAGTTGAGGGTCCCTCCTCCCAGATGTGTCAAGTTGACAAGTGAAGCCAACCATGACAGGGTTGGTCAAGGAGAGAGTGTCAAGGAAGAAGGGGTGGAGTCCCCAGGCACAGGTTATGTGTGGATGGATCAAGGGGTCAGCACTTACTTTATGGAAAGATCCAGCATCATACACACACCCCACAAGGAACAAAATATCTCCTAGAATTTGAGATGACTACTGACCTTGAGAAGATGGCTGATATGTGACCCCTGAACAGAATGGCTTCAACAGGCCACTGAGATAGAACTAAATTCCGCTAACCAAGCACATCTTTGATGACCCCAGCTTGCACAAGGCTGGAGGCCTGGTGTTGGGGTGAGAGGTAATGAGGCTGAGGTGTCCTTGGCTGTGTGAGAGGCATCCTGGAGTTGGCATCTGCAATGTGGTGGGATGTGACTCAGTTGGTAGAGTGCTTGCCTAGGATGCATGAGGCCCTGGTTTCAATCTCCAACACTGAATAAACCTGGCAGGGAGGCATGGAGGTGCAAGCCTATAATCCCAGCGCTCAAGAGGTAAAGGTAGGAGGATTGAGTTCGAAGTCATCCTGGGCTCTATGTGGATAGAGAGTTTGAGACCAGCTCAGGCAAGGCTTCCATGACCTTTACCACATTCAGTCCACGCCCAGTTCTGTGTGGAGGTAAGCCATAAAGTCTGCATTAACACAAGGCCATTGGCCCTATCAGGACAGGAGGCTCGCAGGAAGCCCAGGGGCCCCAGCATGGTACATGCCTGGATTTGGGTCTGGGTGTGTCCCCTTTCACGCATCCAGGAGCATAGGACCATCTCCACGTGTGGCCTAATCTTCCTTCCCTCCATTCACAGCTCCAGATCAAGGCTTGCTGGCTCCGTCCCAGGCTGCAGACATCTGACTCCACAGACTGACTCTTTTTGTTTTTTGATAGAATCTTCCTAGTCTCAGCCCAGCTAAAAGCCTGGAAGTCACTATGTGGACCAGTCTGGCCTTGATCTAACAGAGATCCACCTGCCTCTGTCTCTTGAGTGCTGGGATTAAAAGCATGTGCCACCATACCAGGCGTCGGAGTGCCTCTTGACTCTCGTCCTTCATGTTGAATTGTGCTCTGCTTTCGGAGAGAGCATGCCACCGTGAGGAGTGTTTGGGAACCCCAAGCTACTGTTGCCACCTGACTCCCCATGTGTGAGGGTGTGTGGAGTGATAAGCATTTAAGCTTGTGAGGGTGGGGGCCCCTGAGGGACTCTTGTAAGAAAGAGTCCCTGAGGACTGAGGGGAGGGGCTCTTGTAAGAAAGAAACCCTAGAGAACTGCCTCTCTCAAAGTTTTTTATCTATTTTTTTGAGTGTGTGTGTGTGTGTGCGTGTGTGTGTATCTATGGGTGAATGTGCCACAGTCCATGTGTGGAGGTCAGAGGACAAATTGAGGGTGTCAGTTCTCTCCGTCCACCATGTGGGTCTCAGGGATCAAACTCAGATCATCCTTACCATCAGCAAGCATCCTTACCTACTGAGCCATCTTGCTGGCCCCAAGAACTGCTTTTCTCTAGAGAAGGGGTAGTTCTATGTCCAAGTCAAGATGCGATTGAGGTTGGTGTTGGGTGAGGTTCTTGTCTGTCCTCACACCATGGAGAGCAAGCTCTGGTGTCCTTTCGCTTCTTTAAAGACACCAGTCCTGGGGGCTGGAGAGATGGCTCAGCAGTTACGAACACTGGCTGTTCTTGCAGAAGACCCAAGTTTGAATCCCAGCACCCACATGGGAGCCAACAACTGTTCCAAGGGATCCAACAACCTCTTCTGTCCTCTGAGGGCATTGCACAACATGGGTGCACTTAGCTACATGCAGGCAATACACACATACACATAATATAAAAATAATAAATAAATAAGATATTAACAAAAAAAGACACCAATCATAAAGATTAGGGCCAACCTGATGGGTTCATTAAACCTAACTCCTTTGAACCTAACTCCTTCTTTGAAGGTTCTGTCTCCAAATACAGTCACCCAGGGGCTAAAGTGTCAACACAGAAATTTGGGGTTGTCCTGGTGATATAATTCAGCCCCTGACACCTACCGTTAAACATTTTTATTTTATGTGGATGATTGTTTTGCCTGCATGCATGTAGGTGCGCCGTGTGTGTGAGGCCCACGGAGGCCAGAAGAAGGCATCCCTGGAACTGGAGTTAAGGATGATTGTTAGCCATCATGTGGATGCTGGGAACCAATCCTGGGTCCTCTGCAGGAATACCTAGTGCTCTTAACTGCTGAGCCATCTCTACAGCCACCATTTGAGTTAATTTTTGTATATGATTAGAAGTATGGGGACATTATGTTTGTGTTTCATTTTCTGTATGTTTATTACCATGGCTCTTAAGTGCCATCTCTCTCTCTCTCTCTCTCTCTCTCTCTCTCTCTCAGCTTGCTGGTGGCAGAGAGTCCAGGCTAACTTGATGAACTTTCCCTGAACACTATAACTATGTCTCATAACAGCTGTGCCAATTACAGACCACAGATAGTGTCAAATCCCCACTTAGCAGATGAGGAAACAGGCTCAGAGCAGTGACCGTGTGACAGCCGCTGCATGTGGCTCTGAGGTCTGAACTTCTAGCCGCCTTAGGCATCCCGGTTCTTTAATCTCGGCCTCAAGGCATCTGTCCCAGGTGCTCCCAGGCAGAGCAGCACTTGTCCCTGCCTCTGAGCTCTGTGCTGTCCAGGGAGCAGCCACCAGCCACGGAGGCTACGCTCTGATTTCAGGGGCCAGTGTGAAAACAGAGCAGAAGCAATCTCTGCAATGGGGTTTTGTACTGATTAGATAGATTAACAATCAGATCACAGTATGTTCACTTGTTCTCATGTGTTGTTTTTTGAATATAGCCACTGGCCAGTTCACAGTTACACAGGCGGCTCCCACCTTGTCACTTCTGGGGCAGCGGCTGCTCCGGGCTCTGCTGTGGACATCGGTCACACATGGGCCTGTCTTGGCTTTGCTTGTGGGACACACTTGTGCCCCTCCCCTTGGCCTCATCCCCTCACTGGAGAGTGAGGGGTCTGAGGGACTTAAAGCAGGAACTTTGTAGAGTTTGTAGAGCAAGGTTCGGTGAGATGCCAACTTCTCTAGAAACGGTGGAAGATGTGGCGGTGCCAAGTATGTGTGGTGGGTGACCAAGGCTAGGTGCTCCTCGGGGGCAGGGCTGGTCTCAGGTACTGATGGTCCCCACAGCTCCCTGTTGCTGCAGTGGCAGGTCCTGCTGGGCCCTGCCAGCTTCTAGAAGAACTTGCTGTTTCTCCTGTCTGTAGTGCCTCCATCCTGTCACCTCTACTGCCAGAGGCTGCCGAAACATTTCTTCTGGGTGGGGAACAGCCCTTGCTGCTTCTGTCCAGTTGAAAGGGACAGCACTTATCCAGGTGAATGGGAAGCACCATTGGCTCCTGGGAGTCTCCCTGTCACCACACTCTGGGTGTACACTCTAAGTGTGGGAAGGCATCAGGCATGGGGAATGACACTTACCCTTAGCTTGGACGACCTTTTCCATGTTGGCCTCGGGAGCCTGCAATAATCATGGCAGATACGTGGCCAAACCGTGTGGCCCTTTCTGACCTGTGCTGCCTCTGAGACTTCAGCTGGCTCAGGATTGGGCAGTGCAGTGGAGCAGGGAAGGGAGAGACAGAAGGGCAGCTGTGCGCACTATGATAAAAGAAAAGCCACCTGCCGGAGGTGGTGGCTTTGTCTGCTCTGTCAAAGGCTGCATAGAGTAAGCTGACCATTAGCTGTAGCAACGGGCCAGACACAGAGCCAGGTGGGTGGACAGACACCCCTGCTGTTTGTCTCCTTCTGCACTGGTCCTGGCTGGTCTGCCATGTCAAGGGAGGCTGGGTCATACGGGAAGGCTTTCCCTGCCTGGGCTCTTGGAACACCTGGGCTCAGCTGGGGTAGAAACTCAGGGAATGGTGGGAGTGTCAAGGACACAGCTGTTCCAGTTCCCTATAGTGGGTCGCGGATAAGTGTTCTCTATGCTGCACAGCGGGGCACACATGGCTGCCCTGGGCTGTGCTGTTTTTAGTATGGGTCTCTCTCCCAGATAGCCAGGCTGCTGTGTCTTCTGTGTGCCTGGAAGCTGTCCATGAGGACCCCCTCTCTAACCTGTAGCCACTCCCTCAGCACGGAGTTTACCCAGGCAGGAGCCGTGTTGTTCCCTTCTCTATCTCTCCTGTTCCCTAGAATCCTGCATCTACCTTCGTCCTTGTCCCCTCTTTGATCTTCTTCCTGGGGAGGTAGTGTGCATAGAGGCAAAGGCAGGACACTGGACTTTGATTCTTCACAGCCCACCATGACTATTTACTCTAGGCATGAGTGTGGAGAAGTCCTGAACCTAGCTGGGACCCTGGGAGCCCAACAGTGTGTTCTAGAGTAGCCCTTCCCCAGGTTTCCACTCTGCCACCCTCAGTGGGGTGAGGCTTCATCCTGTATGCTTGTTTCACGGTTACGAGATGGTTGCCTTTGTGTCATCACTCAAGACTATTAAAAGGAGACAAGCTTTTGTCATGCTTAGCTCATCAAATAAGCAAAACTTTTAGTAATGTGCCATCGCTTACACCTTATATCCCCCTGGGAAGCCCAGTTGCAAGGGAAGCCAGAAAGAGGGGTGTGTGGACTGTTTTAGTGCCTTTATGGGCTGGTGGGAAAGCGGAGGAGGTAGATGGTGATGGCTGGGTTGGTCAGTCAGTCAGCAGTGAGGGTGTACCTGCTGTCTGCAGCCCACGGCCACCCTTCATTCCTCTCATGTTGCCTCTGTTTCTCCTTTGGAGAAAGGGTTTGGGCTCTGGGCTTGGTTGCATGTCTTTAACAAATTTCCTTCCTCATTGCCCTGCCAGCTGGACCCACCCAAGGCCGGGGCCAGCCCATGTCCCAGCGGAGGGAGGAGGACAGTGTGCACACATGTGCCTGTGCCTGTGCACAGGATGTAGCTCACTTGTGGGATAAGCGCTTTCCCAGGGCCTTGTAAGAGCTGGTATTTGGTGTCTATTTTTCAGGTTTGGGGTGATCCACTCGGTGTTCACAAACCTGCTGCTGTGGGCCAACAGCGTCCTGAATGAGTCCAAGCACCAACTGAATGAACACAAGGAGAGGCTCATCACTCTGGGCTTTGGCAACATCACCATCGGTGAGGGAGCACCCCCCCCCCCCAGGGCACGAAGCCTACAGAGCAGACAGCCTGCTGCTGTGGGCCATCCTCCTAACCCCCAGGCCTTCATTCTGGCCCCTGGGCAGTGCCCAGGGTGAAATTACAGGTTTCATCTTTGACTGGGGACGAGGAGGCTCAGGGTTTTCATTTGGGTGTCTGCCTCTCACAGCCCATTGGCTGGAGGACTCAGGGCTTCTGTTTTCCACCGTGGGAGACTGGCTGTGTCTCTGTCGGGAGTTTAATTAAGCCTCTCTCAGTAGATCTTTCTTCTAAAGGGATGGCTGGAGAGCTCAGAGAGCCTGAGGTGATGAGCTCAGTCCCCCGAGATTAACTTGAAGGTTTTAGCTGACTGTATTTGGTTAATAGTTGGGCACATCTTTCTTCTCTCTTGTGCCTTTAAGATTAATCCTTACATTTTTCTCCCAGAGTCTTTGAGATGTTCAAACACCTCTCTGAGGACATCTGGGCTAGAAGAAGGCAGAGGGAGGAGAAGTGGAGGACTGGGGTGGGCTACTGTCTCATCACCTGCTATCTGTGTGATCTTGAGAGGCCATTCAGCTTCTCCAGACCTGCCTTTCCTCTGTGTAAAGTGAGACCTGAGCCCCATGCTTCCAAAGATTCTTCTAGCTTTAGCCTGCTGTAGGTGGACCGGGGCAGCCTGGGCCAGATGCCCAGTGACTTTGCTGTCTCCTCACAGCAGGATGAGGTTGCCTGCTGGTCAGACCCCATGCTGTGACTTCTCTGGCCCTCTTTTGGGAAGTGCTTTCTTGGTCTCATTCCCTCCTTGGGAACAACAGCAGGGATAATCATAACGAAGGCAAACATTCATTAGGCACTTCTTGACTTTTATTAGGTACTTGTTGACTGACAGGGTTCCAGTGGTTCACAAGCCTCATTAACTCTGGCCTCACTTGGAGGTGGGCAACTGAGCAATGTTAACCTTTAATGGGGAGAGCCATTGAGCCATTCTTAAAATTGGTTTCAGAACCCTGAGTGGGTCTAGCCAGCATTAAAAAATTCTGGCTATATGATTGACTTTCTCTATTTCTTTTTGGCTATACTGGGGATCGAACCCAGGGCCTTGTGCATGCTAGGTTCTGTTCCAGCTCTGGTATGATTTTCTGCTGCCCTATGATTACTTTTCCTAAATCAGTAAAACACATTTCTAAAACAGTTTTTACTTGAAATTGACAAATAAAAATGATGTATATATTTATCACATTTAACATATACAGCATGTATGTACATTTGAAGTGTGTGTATCCATCATGGATTGGCTAAATCAAGTGAGTTAACATATGTACAACCCATACACTCACTGGTAAAGTGCATCTTAGTTATCATTTTTATTTTTTATTTATTTATTTTCAAATATTTTATTTATTATTTTTATTTTATATATGTGCGTGTATTGCCTGCATGTATGTGAGTGCACCTGTGTCGCGCAATGCCCGCAGAGGACAGAAGAGGCTGTCAGATCCCCTGGAACTGGAGTCACGGACAGTTGTTAGCTGCCATGTGGGAGCTGGGATTCAAACCCAGGTCTTCTGCAAGAACAACCAGTGTTCTTAACCGCTGAGCCATCTCTCCAGCCCCTAGTTATCATTTTTAATGGCTGCCTACTACTTCCTTGTACAATTGTGCCAAAATTCACTTAAAATTTTAAGTGATTAGACATTGATCTCTCTCTCTCTCACCCTTAATTTTATATGCATAATTCTACCTAGCTTCTATTTTATTTAAAAATTACTTTTATTTATTTATTTATTTATTTATTTATTTACATGTGTATGTGTGTGGGGTGGCGCCACTTCAAGGTTATCTAGGCCAGAGGACAACTTGAGGACAACTTAAGTTGGTTTCCCCCTTCCACCTTGTGAGTGCTGGGGATCAATCCAAGCCCGCAGGCACGGCAGAAAGCACCTTTATCTGCTGAGCCATCTTGCCCACATAATTTTTTTTGAGACAAGGCTTTGCTCACCTGGTGTTCACTATGCAGCTCAGTCTGGCCTCAAACGTCTGGCAATTCTCCTGTCTCAACCTCCCAAGTGCTGGGATTACATGTGCAAGCCACTACACAAGCTTCTCCCAACATTCTGAGCTCTGTGGAGTGGGACAACTGGGGTTGTGGTCAGGGTCCGTCTGTGCTGTCTTTAAGGCCCTCATCCACAGCCATCTTTATTGGCCGTCCTCCCTGTGGGAAGTAGCTCTTTGCTCTAGCCCTGGGGCCCTCTGCGCAGTTGGCCTGCCCTCCCGCTATTCATGTCTCTAGTGGGCATTGCTCTGAAACACATAGTTTAAAAACCCACGCACCAAAGCCATATACACAGAGAAAATCTAGACAGCATGAGGAGACAAGATAGAATAAAATACAACCCCCGCTGTTTCCCATCGCTGCGAACAATGTAGTTTACATGCCTCCAGTTCTTTCCTCTGTCCACACAGCTGCCCATCACTGACACGTCTATCTACACAGATGGAGTCATCACTACCCTCTTTAGAAACTGACTTTTGTGTTTCTGTGGTACCTTTTGGACCATGTTTATGTGGTGATTAGCCAATTTCTGCAATGCCATTTATAACAACGGTAGGACAATCTAGCATATGGATGTACTATGACTTATGCTCATCTGACTCTTTAGGGTCTGTGCCTAGCTCCTCAATTTAGTCATGATGTTAAACACGGTCACACCTTTGTAGATTTTGGTCCAGGGGAGAGGTCCAGGCTAAAGGGCTTGTTGGCCTGGCCATCACCCGCACTGATGGCCCTCTCTTGTGCTCTGCCTGTCACCCTAGTTTTGGATGACCACACACCGCAGTGTAACTGCACGCCACCTGCTCTCTGCTCTACCCTGTCCCACGGGATCTATTACCTGTACCCCTTCAACATCGAGTACCAAATCCTGGCCTCCACCATGCTGTATGTGCTCTGGAAGAACATCGGGCGCAGGGTGGACAGCATGCCACAGCAGAAGATGACATGCAGGTTCGATGGGGTCCTGGTGGGTGCAGCACTAGGCCTGGTGGTGCTGGCTGCCACCATTGCTGTGGTAGGGGTGTACATGATCCACATCGGGTGCTCCAAGTCCCAGAGCGAGTCGGCGCTCACCATGTTCTACCTGTATGCCATCATCCTGCTATTGCTCATGGGGACTGCTGGGCTGGTGGGATGCTGGATTTACAGGGTGGATGAGAAGTCCCTGGACGAGTCCAAAAACCCAGCCCGCAAGCTGGATGTAGACCTCTTGGTGGCCACGGCCTCTGGCTCCTGGCTCCTCTCCTGGGGCTCCATCCTGGCCATTGCCTGTGCTGAGACTCGCCCATCATATACCTGGTACAACCTGCCCTACTCCATCCTGGTGATCATGGAGAAGTACATTCAGAACCTCTTCATCATTGAATCGGTCCACCAGGAGCCCGATGGCATCCCTGAGGACATCCGCACTCTCCGCGTGGTCACCGTCTATAGTGGCGAGGCCGCCACCCTTGCTGCTTCAGGCCTTGGGAGCCAAGGGGTGACTGGGAATGGGTCATCTGCCACCAACGGGAATCTGTGTCTGCAGCAGGCGAGCAGCAAAGAAGACCGGGAGGCTGGCTGGGAAGGGGTGGAGGGCACAGCCCGCCATCCCAGCTTCCTGCGGAGCGGCACCAAGCGGAGGCTCCTCAGGAACATCACTGCCTTTCTCTTCCTCTGCAACATCTCGGTAATCTGCAGTCAGCTGTTGTTAGCCCGCACGTGTGTGTGTGTGTGTGTGTGTACGTGTGTGTACACATGAACTGTGTGTGTGCTGTGTGTGGGTGTGTGTGCACAGCACTGTGTGTACAGTGGTGTGTGTGTGTGTGTGTGTGTGTGTGTGTGTGTGTGTACACATGAACTGTGTGTGTGCTGTGTGTAGGTGTGTGTGCACATGCACTGTGTGTACAGTGTATGTATGCTGTATATGTGTGTGCTGTGGGTATATGCATATGTACTTTATATGTGCTGTGTGTGCACATGCACTGTGTGTGCTCTGTGTGTGCACGTGAGTACATGCATATGCTCAGTGTATGTGTTCTATGTGTGTGTTCTATGCATGTGCTGTATGTTTGTATGCTGTATGTGTGCTATGTGCTCTATGTGTGTGTGTTCTATGTGTGTGTTTTTGTGTCTCTGTGTATGCTTTTGTGTATGCAAGTTCTGTGTATGTGGGTGTGTGATGTCCAGACTGATGATGTTGGGATGTCTTCCTGTTTCTGTGAGCTGACATCTCTCACTGAACCTTGTGCTCATTGACTGGCCAGCCAGCAAGCCTCAGGGGTCCTGTCCCCACTCCCCCACGGTGGGGGTTACAGACACTGTTGCCACTCCAGGCTCTTTACACGGGTGCTAGGGATCCAAATTTTGGTCTGCAGTCTTGCACAGCAAGTGCTTTACGCACAGAGCCATGTCCCCAGTTTTTCAGCATTTTACACCAATCAATCTATTGTTCAAACCTTTTTCCAATGGCATGGGAGTCTTGGATAGAAATAAGAAATCTCCCTGGCAGCTGAGTGGAGAAAGGTCTGCTGGGGTCGAGTGGGAGCAGGGAGCAGGGGGCTGCTGCAATGGTCCTGGCAGGGGGATGGCCTGGCTGGGTGGGGGTGGAGCCTCATCGAAGGAGGTGCAGAGTAGAGGCACACTGGTTGATGGGGTGGTGGGGTGATGTTTAAGAGGCAGAGGGAAAACATAGATGGTGTGGAGTTTGGACTGAACATCTGGGAGGAAGATGCCGCTGTTAAGGCAGGAATGTGGAAGGTAGGTGAGTTTGAGATATGTTTCTGACACTCAGTGGAAAATATGTGCTGTCTCAGGTGGGAGGCTTATGTGGAAGTCAGAGGTCGCTAGCTGGTGTTTATGAACAGGATTTGGGCACCAGCCCCACGTGTCATGTGTAAGGAGAACGGGAGGGGGCTCATGAAGACTGAACAAAAAGGGAGCCAGAAGAGGTGACTGTTGGGAAGGAAGGCTGATGTGGTAGGACGAAACCCTCTCTAAGCCCAAGAAGCCATGGGCAAGGTACACCCCAGGGGGAGTTCTCAGTAGAGGTATAAATGAAGGCTGTATGTGTCAGTCACCTGCTGCTGCACAAGAAATGACCCCCAAACATGGCAACTTAAACCCACAAGTGTTTACCATATGGAAGCTTCTCCAGCGAATCCCAGTGCAGCAAGGATGGGTGTCTGATCATGTTCCTGGCCTGGCTGCAGGCTGTCAGCTGGTACTGCCCTTCTTCCAAGACTTCCCTCTGGGGACCTGGATTCAATCCCTTTGTGGGTTGTTGGATGCAAAACACGAGTCCTCTGTTGCTGCTGGCGGGGGCGGGGCCAGGGGGCACCCTCTGCTCTTTGCTCTGCAGCCTCTTCACAAGGCAGCTCAGCCTAGGAACTTACCCTTCTCTCTTGCAATGGAGTGGGGAGATGGCTGACAGTTCCTTTTGTAACGTAAGCCTGGAAGTAAGGCTTTTGTTAGCAGTGAGCCAGTAAGGTCATGGAGGATCAGGAACTTGACTCTAAGATCTGGGGATTCCTGGGATCATGCTGGAGGGCACCTGCCATAGCTTGGAGTCACGAGCAGCAGGAACATTCAGTAAGAAAGAAAAGGGCCCAGGGCGATAGAGGGAGTCCTGATAACCTGAAGAGTGGTGACTGGGGAGGGGACCGAGGCTGAGAGGAGGTGGGGACCGGCGTATTGCTTCTATTGATTGTCAAGTTCTACCAACTTGTTTTTGCTTTTATTCTTGTCAGCCCTCCAGAGAGGGATGAGTATTCCCATGTTACAGATGAGAAGACTGTGGGGTGGGCCATAGGGATGGAGAGAAATGGAGACGTTAAAAAAGTTTTATTTGTGGGCTGGAGAGGTGTCTCAGCGGTTAAGAGCACTGACTGTTCTTGCAGAGGACCCAGGTTCCAATCCCAGCAACTACATAGTAGCTAACAACTGTCCATAACTTCAGTTCCAGGGGATCCAAGCCTTCTGTCCTCCATGGACATTGAATGGCATTGGTGCATTTACACTTAGGCACAACACTCATACACATAATAATAATAAAAGAAGCTTTATTTGGGTCTGAGTGCGAGCTGAGGGGTACAGATTGATCCATGCAGGCTCTTGGATTTGATGGCTCCCATGGGCATGAGGAAAGCTGGGCAGTCTTCCCATCACCCTGGCCAGTGTGACTCACTCTCTGTGAGCCTGGGATTTGCATGGGGACCCTAGGTGTCTTGGAAGTTGCTCACCATGGCAGGGGGTATGTTCGTCAGCCTCTACTTACTGCTACTTACTGTGACCAAACGCCTGCAGTAAACAGCTTAAGATTGAGTCAGGCTCACATTTTTGGAGCTTTCGGGTCCTGGTTGGATGGCTCCACAGGCCTCTGGTAGACTATCCCCGGGAAGGGCATGGCAGAGGAAGGCAGCTTACCTCCCAGCAGGCAGAGAGACAGGGAGCAGGTGTGGGGGCACGTCCCAGTGACTTACCGCCTCCAACTGGGTCTCACATCATAATTGTCCATTCAGCTATGAACATATTTGTGGGTTGACCCACTGATGAAGTCAGCACTCTCATGATCCAGCCACCTCTAGGTAGCCTGTCAGCTGGGGACTGGGCCTTGAACACATGTGGCTCTGGGGACACTGTCTGGTGGATTGGCTATAGAAGGCTGTCTCTCTGGAGACACTGTATGGTGAACCAGTAACAGAAGGCTATTTCTTTCAGCTCTGGATCCCCCCTGCCTTTGGCTGCCGCCCTGAGTATGACAACGGATTGGAGGAAGTTGTCTTTGGTTTTGAACCTTGGATCATAGCAGTCAACCTGGCCATGCCCTTCTCTATTTTCTACCGGATGCATGCAGCTGCCTCCCTCTTTGAGGTCTATTGTAAAATCTAGCTTGAGTCCACACAAATGGAGAAGGAACACAGGAACAAGGGAGCTCTGGAGCCACCTGGGGAGGGCCCAGCTGGATGAACACTGCCTGAAAAACGTGGGCAGGGCACCTTTGTGGACATGGCCATGCTTCCTGTGGCTGGAGCTGCCCATCACCTTGAGTGAGGGCTGACAGATCGAATGCCCAAGGTGGCTGGGACCGTCTTCCCTCGGTCAGCCAAATCCAAACAATTTGGTTTCCTCCTGGTGAAGACCTTCTGTTTTAGAAGAATGGGCTTTTGGCTGGGGAAACATTATCCAGTTTTTCTGACAAGCGTTTTCTGTTTTTACTGTTTGTAATTGATGTGACTATATACAATCTTTTCCTGACCCTCTATGTTGGTCATTTGAAATTTTTTCCTTCTCAGAGCTGCTGAGCATAGATAGAAATGTGTCTTAGTTCATGGTTTAGTTTCTGAACCAGTTTAATTTTTGGACAAAGTTACTTTTAATCAACTGCATGGAAATTTCATCTAGATTAATACAAACAGACAAACTTACCTGAAATTTTGGCACATTTTTTTTATTTGTGATCATTTTGAAGGATTAGAAAATGAATTTTGCCATCCCTTTTTTTTTCTATGTCAGCTTTATTACATAGGAAACGTGGACATTTTTGAAGAATAGACAAGAAAAATGACCCGTGATGCATTGTTAACAATTACTGTTTAATGTCTTTGTATACCTCTTCTGACCATTACGTGTAGCGCTCTTTTTATTGAACCTGCTGATGATAACCCAACACTTCTAATTTTATATCCACTTGTTTCCCTCTTGACAATACGATAAATCTTCTCCTGTACTGTTGTAAGCTCTTTAGCATTGTCATTTTACTGCTGCATGATAGCTTCTCAGATGAATGTACCAAGAATAACTTGCTTTCCTTGTCTTGATTTTACAGTGCTTATAACTGCTTGCTTTTATAAGAGACCTTGCAAAAACCAACCATGTCGGGAAAGCATTTCTTATATTTAGAATTCCTTTTAGCCGGGCATGGTGGCACACGCCTTTGATTCCAGCACTTGGGAGGCAGAGGCAGGCAGATCTCTGTGAGTTCCAGGCCAGCTGGGGCTACAGGGAGACCCTGTCTCAAAACAACAACAACAACAACAAAAAAGATAAATGGTTGGCCCTTCATATCCATCAATCCCACCTCTACATTCAGCCTTTGGATAGAAAGCATTTTCAAGCATTGCATCTTGGGGCTAGCAAGATGGCTCAAAGGTAGCTTGCTGTTCTTGCAGAGGACCGGAGTTTAGTTCCCAGCATTGTAACTCCAGCTCCCCTGTTACTCCAGCTCCAGTGGATCCAGTGCCTTCTTCTGGCCTCACATTCACACATATACATAAATAAAAATAAAATAAACCTTAAAAAGAATTGTCTCTGGCAGACTTTTCCTTGCCACTATTCATTAAACAGTACAATCGAGCAGCCATTTGTGTGGCATTTATATTGTGTAAAGTAGTTTTTCTTTGAGACAGGATCTCATATCTCCTAGGCTGGTATCAAACTTGCTATCTAGCCAAGGATGAATGTGAACTCCTATTTTCCTGCCTCCTCTCAAGTGCTGGGCTATAGAAATGTACCACCGTGCCTGTTTTTATACTGTGCTGGGGGAAGCAAACCCTGGGCCTCATGCGTACTAGGCAAGAACTCTAACAACTGAGTCATACCCCCAGACCTGTATTAGGTAACCTGGAGCTGATATGATAGATGAAGAGACTTACAGGCTACATGCACATACAGTGCCTTGTTGTGGAAGGGATTTGGGCATCCAAGGATCTTGGTGGCCACAGGGGTCCCTAGAATCAGTCCCCTATGGATACCAAGGGACAACTAGGGACAACTGGATGCTTAACATCAGAATGCCAGGCTCAAAGGTTATAAGCATTTTCAAGTCTCCTAAGGAATACTGACATTTGAGTAAGTCTTTGTACATTGTTTTCCCTAACTATTTTGAAGACACAATAAAATAGGTTTACTTATGTAAATGTGAATATTGTTTTGAGTGATTTTGACAGCACAGGGAATGGAAATATCTTTTTGAAAATATCTTATTATTTTTACTTTATGTATATGATTGTATTGCCTGCATGTAGGTAGGTGCACCCATGTCGTTCACTGTCTGTGGAGATCAGAAGAAGGCGCCAGATCCCCTGGAACTAGAGCTACGGACAGTTGTTAGCTGCCATGTGGATGCTGGGATTTGAACCCAGGCCCTCTGCAAGAGCAGTTAGTTCTCTTAACCACTGAACCATCACTCCAGCCCCCAAATATCTTTTTTTTTTTTTTTACATGAGTGAAATACTTTGTTCATTTTAGGGCAAAAGGGGAACCCCCCCCACACACAAAAAAATAAGATGTATGTTCTAACACCACAAGATGTTGCCTAAAATCCCTTCTATCTAGAGCACTGGTCCTCTGGCTGGGGTCTGGGCTCCCAGGGAAATCGCGATGTTTGGCTGCTTTCTTGAGGGGTGCTGCTGTCCCTAGTTGCAGAGCCCAGGGCACAGCTGGGCTCCTGCATTACAGAGGACGTCCCATCCGTCCCTATAGAGCATCTGGCCCCAAATGCCAATGGTGTTGTGGTTGAGAAACCATGATCCAGAAGGAGTGGCTGTTAACTTGGCATTGCTAGGCACCTACTTGGAGAGAAAGAGAGAGAGAGAGAGAGAGAGAGAGAGAGAGAGAGATGGGATCATTCTTATTCACCCTGAACTTGGATGTAACTTGCTGCTTTTCTTAATGCCCCAGTGTGCCTCTCACTGGGTTTCCCAATCTCCTCAGCCTTGGGTCTCACCCTTTAGCCTGCATACGAATCACCTTGGGAGTTCACCATGACCCGTGCTCTTTCCTGGCTCGCCCAGGTGCAGTGGGTCTGGAGTAGCCTGGCTCTGCACATTCATCAGCATCTTGTAACCCCTCCCTCTCAGAAGCATCTTGAAGTCCCCACCCACACTAAGGCTCCCGAATGTCACTCCTTCCTTGATACTGGACTATGATGATGAATTGAAGACCATTTTAAGGTGGTATATACCATATTTAAGTACGATGTGTGTGAGGTAGGACAGTCCAGGGCATTCAGGAGGTTTCCTGTCTGCTATTCTAAGCAGCACCATGGTCAGCCATCTTCATTACCGTCTCTGTTCTCATAAACTGAGAGCCCTGGTTTATGCTGACTCAGCAGTCATGGATCGAGAACACACTCTTGCATTTTGGTTGGCATGAACTTTGCCACTGTTCTAAGCCTTCAGCAGGTCCCAGGGCCTCAGCCTCTGGGTTTAGGGCTCTGCCGAGGAGAGGAAGCCATCATACTGCCAGGGACAGCTGACTGGGCTTTGAGAAGTGTTGGGGTCGACACATGACCCTGTTAGAGCTTGGCAAAGTCAGAATAACCTTGTTGGATTCAGAACCTTTCAGGGGTGACCCTCACATGGAGCACCAACTTGCCCAAACAGCTGGCTGACCGCCTCAGAGGTGGGCAAGTGCTATAGCCTGGCTCTTACCTACTAGCCATGGGTAGGAGGAAAGCCTGTCTAGAAGCCAAGGCAATTCACAGGAGAAAAACCAAAGTGAACAACAAACAGGTACTCAAGTGCTGGGTATCACCGAATAACTGGAATAGCTGAAGTACAAACGGGGTCAGCAATGCGTGGGTTTCCCGCATATCTGATTGGCAAGGTCTGGCAAGTCTTACCAGTCTGTTTTCTGATACTATGATGAAACACCTGAGTCTGGATATTTATGAAGAGGTTTACTTAGTTCACAGGTTTGGAGGGCTGACTGGGTCTGATGAGTGAAGGTCCTGGTGCATGGTGCCATGACCAGACCATGTGGGATACGGAAGCATCAGGAAGAGGCAGGAAGCCTGGAAAGGGAGGTCAGCGTTTCTCTTTTTATACAACCTTCCAATGAGGACCCATTCGGTGTCCCAAAAGAACTCAATTTCTCTGGGGGCCTCACCACCTCTCACTATCACCACACTGAGGACACTTGGGGACACAGTATATCCAAACCCAAGCAATGTGTAGGAAAAGGGACCCACTGGCTGTGGATCAGAGATCAACTGGTAAAATCAGATTGGAGAGCCACTGACAGTGCTGGCTGGGGCCGGAGGCACACAGTCCCTTCCTACTCACAGCAGTCCTGCCTGTAATTGGGAAAAGTGAAAATCATCCTCATGTTTGCCAGGAGTGTGTATACAGCATGGACTGTTCCCACTGTGGAGTAGTACACAGGAGTGAAAAATGAATGGACCACAACTTCCTGTTGGAACACGGATCATTCTCCAGCGTTCAACAAAAAATTAGGTAATGCGGAAAGTGTAACTGGCACCAGACCACTAATATGATAGTTAGAAAAAGGCAGAGCACCCCCTGACAGGATAGTACTCAGGAAGGAGACAGCCTTCTGAGTTAGTTAGAGACACATGAGGAAAGAATGTCAAGGTTAGTGTAATGGGCAGAGCCAGGGCTGGATGGAGGTCAAGGGTCAAGAGGCGCCGCAGATGTTTTCATTCTTTTTATTTTTATTTATTCATTATTTATTTATTTATTTATTTATTTATATTATTTTTATTTTATGTATACGAGTGTGTGCACATGTGTATGCAGGTACCTGTGGAGGCCAGAAGTCATGTGGGGGATCTTTGATTGGTCTCTAC
>NW_008338348.1:188153-200890 GCF_000622305.1 Nannospalax galili | reverse complement strand
TATGGGGCTTTTTGCTACTCTAACATTCCCCCCTCTGAAAAGGTAACCCTAAAAATCATTTAAGGATTAGATAAAAGCTCCCAAATATTTTTGACATTTTTGGCCTTTGGAACAGTATGTTGCTAAGAGGCCCAAAGACACTGTGAGCTTTAGCCAAGAAACTGGCTACTTTTCTTTGGGGTCTTTTTACCCTAACTGCCTAGCCAATTCCTACCTCCTATTCTTTTTAAAAAATATTTTATTTATTATTTTTATTTTGTGTGTATGAGTGTATTGCCTGTGTGTGTGTAAGTACACCTGTGTTGTGCAGTGCCCCAGGAGGTCAAAAGAGGGCGTCAGATGCCCTGGAACTGGAATTACAACTGGTTGTTAGCTGCCATGTGCATGCTGGGAATCGAACCCGGGTCTTCTGCAAGAGCAGTCAATGTTCTTAACCGCTGAGCCATCTCTCCAGCTCCTCAAATGGTTTCACTCTTAAAGAGATCACGCAGAGGGATTGTGCTCTTTGGGTGCTTCCTATATGCCTGAGATATTTCCTAATGGAAACAGTTGAGAGAAAGAATGAGGACAGAATGAGGGAGAAGCTACACAAGGGCACCGCAGATGGTGGAATCTTAGTACTCATGTCCCGAGGTGGATGTTCAAAGTGGTGGTAGCTCGATGCCATCAGCTGTTATGATCACGTGACTCACTCCCCAGGGAGCACCACGTGATCATTAGCAGACCTGACCTTGGTTTGCCTTTTCATACAATTCTTCACTGTGGGGGCACAAATATCAGGATGAACTCTTAGCACAGTGGGCTGAATGTTTGTGTCCCTCTCAGATTCACATGTTGACACCCTGATCCCAAGGTGTTAGGAGGCAGAGCCTGTGGCAGTTCTCAGGTCCTCCTGGTGGGACCCTGTCCTGGTTCTGTTTCTGTTGCTATGATAAAATATCCTGACAAAAAGCAAATTAGAGGAGAGAGGGTTTACTTTTAACTTACTATTCTAGGCCACAGCCCATCAGGCAAGTCAAGGCAGGAACTTAAAATAGTCATATCACATCCATGGTCAAGAGCAGAGAGAAACAAATGCATGTGTTTACTTGTTTGCTGGGTTACGCTCCGTTCCATTCCTCCACTCCTACAATTAAGGGCCCCCTACCTAGGAAATGGTGCTGCCCACACCATGCGGGCTGGGACTTCCCACACCAGTCAACCTAATTAAAACAATCCCCCCCCCAAACATGCCCACAGGCCAACCCACTGTGGACAACCCCTCACTGAGATTATCTTCCCAGATTATGTCAAGTTGGCAAAGCTGACCATCACAGCGAGAGGTCAAAGCCAACCAGCTCTCTTTAGACCATGAGATGACACAAGGACAGACCTGTCATTTGCAATCTGGAGAAAGACCTTCATGAGGATGTGATAGTGAGCTGGCTCCCTGACCCAGGAAGTTCATCCTTAAGACCAGTGGCAGGCCAGTCACCCAGTTTGTGATGTTTAGTTTCAGCACCTGAGCTGACTGAGACACCAGCTTTCAGGCCATAATGTTATACAGAGGAGTCTGTGCATTTGATGGCTGGAGCTCAGTCCTGAGGCTGGACCTCAGGGATCCAATCCAGTGTGTCTTGAGATTGTGGCTCAGGCTCTGGGCGAGCAGCGTACAGGGGCAGCAACTTCACTGCTGGTGGCTCAGGGTCACAGTAACTCCTGGGCACTTGGTGTGCGTTAGGAAATTGTCTCTCTCACTAGGCCTTCTCCTGACTGCTGACTCCACCCCAGGGGGTCCTGGCCACCAGGGGTTTCCTAGTTCCACCACTTGATCTCCCCACCACAAACATCTGTCCTGAAATCTAGGCAGTCCCAACACTGTCCCCTGTGTTCAGAGACCCTCTCTACTCATATCTATGTCTATGAAGATTCAGCTCACAGTTGACCTGGGTGGAGAGCACCCCCTGGGCAGAGAGAACCTTCTGGTCACTCCTACAAGGCTGACACAGTAGCTCACTTTTTACCCAGTTATAAAATACTAGATTTGGTATAAAACATCATTTCTCTGGACCTGATGGGACCTTGCTGTGGAGGAGTGTGACCAGCAGGAGGCGCTGGTGCCCTGGCTGCTGCTCCATTTTCCCACTGGCAGTTCAAACCTGAAACCGTCAGTTGAAGGGAGGCAACAACATCAGCTACTCAAACAGATCCCATTAGTGACACTTCCCCTCCGCCCCTCCCACTCCTCACCATGTTCCTTCTGTGGCCTTGCTGGAATGGGGGGGCATTGCCTGCTTCTAGTGCGCGGGCCCAGCCCTGCAGGCACCTTCCTAGCACTAGATGATGCTCTCGGCACGGCTGGAGGAAAGAGGCCGGCTGAGGAGCCAGTGAGTGGATGGAGGACAGGAGACAGCATCCTGGGGAAGGCTCAGTGTGTATGGGGCCTGCTCTGCTGGGTAGGAGGACCATTGGAATGACTTCTTCCTGCTGTGAAAAAGAGGGGCTTTCTGGAGCACAGCAGTAGTGCTGAGTGACTGCTGTCAGCTGCATCCCCTGACCAATCCCTTCTTTGCTAGAGGAGGGTACAGAGCTGGGCATGGCCAGGGAGTGGCAAGCTGTGGATCTCTCTCTCTCTCTCTCTCTCTCTCTCTCCCCCCCCCCCCCCCCCACCCCCCCCCCCCCCCCCCCCCGACACACACACACACTTCAGTGTTCTCTACAATCTTGCCTTTGCAGAAGGAACCCTTCACTGACTTCTGGTCTAGACAGTGGGAAGGAGAGTTTCCCTTCCTGAAAGCCCCAGAAGAATTTCCATTCTTAAGTAGAAACTGAGGGGAGGGGGTCTTCCCTCCTCTCTGCCTCAGAGGGACTGTGGGAGGGAGGCAGTCTTGGAGCTGTGGCAGCCACTGTGTGATCATGAAGCCAGAGGGCAGTCTGCTAAGGAAGGAGACAGGAGACTGGGATCTCAGGGATGTGACCTTGGAGCCACCTTCCTCTGGATTCCTTGTTACAGAGGATAGACAAACATTATCAATATTTAAGCTGGACATGGTATCCTGGTTAAACTTTGACCAAAGCACCATAGGGGAAGAAAGGGTTTATTCGGCTTTCAGTTCTAGGTCACAGTCCACCGTTTCTGGAAGTCAAGACAGAAACCCAAGCAGCTGGTCACATGACACCCACAGTCAAGAGCAGAGGGGGGTGAAGGTGCCGGTGTTGACTGCTTGCTCACCCAGGCAGCTCTCCTCACTCTTACCCAGTTCAGGGCCCAGCCTAGGAAATGGTGCCACCCACAGTGGGCCGGGTCAATGCACAATCAAGGCAACCTCCCATGGACATTCCTACAGCTGACCTGATCTAGATAATTTCTCAACTGAGACTCTTTTTCCCAAGTGATTTGAGGCTGTGGCAAGTTGAGGGTTAAAACTAACCAGCACTATTGGGTGACTTTTTTTTCTGTAACGAGTCAGTAAATATCTTAGGCGTTGTGTTTCTGTCTTCTTATAGTGAAGACACCCACCCACATCTCAGGGACCATTGAGAAGAGGAAAGACTGAAAGAGCCAGGGCTGGCGCAGGAACATGAGGAGACAGACTTTTAGGTCACTGGGAACTTGTTCACACAAACTGCAGCAATGGTGACTGCATGCACAAGACCCATGCTGACTCAGTCACACAAAAACCCAGCATGGAGTATGGGAAATGGGCAGCAGGCCCCAACCCTAGACAAGGAACTACTGGCAAATGGTTACTGTGGGGTGAGGGAGAATAGATCCTCTTTAAGGGAGGGACTAGATAGGCTGACTAGACTACAGTGGATGAACTTGCACTGAGGGACACCTGGATAGCAATGCTGACCAGAAAGGACTCAGTATGTCTGACAGAATACCTGAAATCTGGTGGTGGTGGGGGTCTATGAGGGTGAGGAGGGGAAAGGGGGTCTAAATTTGATTAAGATGTATTATATGAAATGCACAAAAATTCAATAAAATATTAAAAATGGGAAAAAGTAGGTACTGGGTTGAGTTTGGCCCTGGGACGTACACTGCATGTCTTTGTTGGCTGCAGTTGCCCCAGCCTGGCGAGAACACCCCCAAGTCAGCCTCAGGTCAGAGATGCCCCTAGGCTCCAACCTGGAAGGACCAACCTGAAAATCAGGCTGTCTGAAGCTGAAGTTGGTGAGGCTGGGTTCTGTGAATCCCACCAACTGGCCGGTCCTTTTCCACATGCCCGTGGTCCCTTCAGCGTCCTCTTGTACAGACCTCTGAACTAATATATTAGCTCAGCCCAAGTAGGGAACCATTGCTAGGGTCCTGCTTCTGTTCCATACTGCGCACAGTCCTTCATCTGCCACTGCTGGAGGGGGATGGGTCTCTCTGTGTATTCAGTAGGCACAGAGAACAACGAGGTGGCACAGAGCATCTGTATCCACAGGGTCACGAGACACCTGTGAGGCTGGGGAGGGACAGTGGAAGATCCATGTTCCCTGACAAGCCAAAGAGTGCCTCCCTAGCTGTGAGCAGAAGAAATGAAGACAGGATCATTTGGACCAGCAGCTGTGGCTCAATCACTGGAATGCATGGTCTTGACCCTAGAAGCTAGCTGCTGTGCAGTCTCTTGAAGGAAAAGTGGATTTAGCAGTAGTGAGGGCTGGCGTCTTTTGTAGAGGGCCTGGTTCTATTTTTTGCTGCTGCACTCAGAGCTGGGTGGTCCTTCCAGCAGGTGTCTGGTGTAGTACAGGGAGAGGCCTGAGCTTTGAGGCCAGGGAACCCCATCTCCTGCACCTTGGTCTGGTCTGCTGCTCAATGGTGGCAATAGGGATCTCCTCAGAGGAGCATCAAGAGACTTGAGATAGCTCGGGGACAGCCCTAGGCTCTTACTGTGGCTTCAGATGTAATTTTGGGACTGTGTCAGGAGTTGGCTGAGCAGAGCCAGCTGTTTCTTTGCAAACATGGCAGCACTTCTCTGAGACAGCTGCAGAACGCCAGCTCTCTACACAGCCCAGAGTGCTGTCGGGTGGAAACCACATCCCCGAACACGTCTGTGTCCTTATCTTCTTCCTCAGAACTTATAAATAGTACCATGGGTAAGGGGACCTAATTTTGACATGGTTAAGTAAAAAATCCTGAGTGGGCTCTGTGTTATCCCAAGTGTCCTTAGACATTAGAAAGGAGACACTTTGTCCTCCCAAAAGCTGCAGGGATGGGGTCTCAAGCCGAGGGACACCAGCAGCTGCTGGAAGCTGTTGGCGGTGGGGTGAAAGTGGGCATTTTCCACACAGCCTCTGCTGCAGCTGGTGGTGGATCAATTCCAGCCTCACCTTGACCGTCCTCGCTTCGAGGTTGCTGACATGATAAATGCTTCTCAGTGTGTTCCCGAGGCCACAGAGAACCAGCCTGCTCCTACCTCTGCTCTCTGTGCCTCAGACACTAATAGAAACAGCACAGAGGAGACTGGGGGATGCAGTCTGAGTTTGCCTGGCTTCAAAGCCACGTGACCTGGAGCACCAATGAAGGTATCTGCCTCTTAGGATCTCTGCCTGAAGAATGAGAGGTGACTCCGGGCTAGTCCTGTCCTCTGGCCCTTCTCTGGATTACATGTGGAGCTCCCGCAACTTCCGGTTGTTTGGCATTCTTAGGGTGTCCACGGGACCATGGCGGGAGGCGGCTCTCGTGGTGGTGGCTTGATTTTTGAAACGAGGTCTGCCTTTAGCCCCAGCTAGCCTGGAATGCACTATGTAGACCAGGCTGGCCTCCGTCTCATAAAGAGCCCCCAGCCTCTGACCCTAACCCACTCCTGAATTCAGACATTAAAGGCATGCACTACTATACCTGGCATCTCATGGTGGTTTTGATTTTCATATTCTGATATTGATGTTCATAGGTTCACTGGCCATTTTATGCTGTCTTTGCTGAAAATAAATTCAAGTTCCTTGCTTCTTAAAATTGGGTTGTGTATTTTCTTGCTGTTGAGTTATTCAAATTTCTTCGACAGCTTGGCCTCTTATCGCCTTGCCAGATATAAAATTTGCAAACAGTTTTCCCCAATTTGTAACTCTCCCTCCAACCTGTCACCTACTTCTGTCTGATGCTGTCACGTTTTCCTTCTTCGGCTCTCGTAGCTCCAGCTTTCAGTGTGATGAACAAGAGATCACAGCAACGACTGGATCAGCGTCAGGAAGAGCCCCTCCGCTCCGCACTAGGAATTCATGGTTTCATTCTTTCATTTAGGTCTTTGTCCATTCTGAGTTTATTTTTGTGTCTGGTGAGAGTTAGAGCCCCACTGCATTCCTTTGCACGTGGGAAGCTAGTTTTCCCAGCACCATTTTCTAGTGAGACTTTCCCAGTGTCCAGTGTTTTCGGTATCCTTGAAAATGAGTTTGGGTTTATTTCTGGGTTTTCTGTCCCATTCCACTGACCTAGGCTGATTCTCTACCGTGCCTTACTGTATTGATCACTGTGGCTTTGGAGTATAGTTTTATTTAATGGAATTATTTGTTTCAACACTGGTGATGCAGCCCTGTGCCTTGCACATGATAAGCACATGTTCTACCACTGTCACACTCCTAGTCCTATGTAGCATGATTTTAAATCAGGAATGTGATATTTCCAACCCCCTCCCCCACCCTCTGAGAACTGCTTTGGTTATTTGGGGTCTTTGGGGATTTGATATGAGTTTTGCAGCTTTTCTTCTGTTTCCGTGAAGTGCGTCATTAGGACTTCGATGGCGATTGTACTGGATTTGTGGATTGCTTCGGCAGCACAGGCATTTTGACAATATCAGTTCTTCTATCCACGACAATAGAGCATCTTTTAATTTGCTGTGTATTGCATTTCCAGTTCTGCTGCTGTGATGAAACACCTTGACAAAAAACTTTATGCAAAAAAGATTTTGTTTGGCTTACAATTCCAGGTTGCAGTTCATCATTGTGGGGAAATCAAGGCAGGAACCTGAAGCAGCCAGTCATATCCAGTCAGGAGCAGAGAGAGAACAGATACTGCGTGTTCACTCATGATCAGCCCCCTCTTTACAGTCATACAGTTCAGGACTTCCTGCCTAGCGAATGGTGCTGCCCACAGTGGGCTGGGTTTCCCCATATCAATTAACAATCAAGGTAATTCCCCAGACAAACCTGGTCTACACAATCCTTCTCTGGGACTCTCTTCGCCCATGATTCTAGACTGTGTCAAGTTAGCAATTAACACTAACCATTAATTAATGTTTTATAGTTTTGGCGTGGGGTTCGTTTACTTCCTTGGTTGTGTTTATTCCTTTTTATGCTATGGTAAGTATGATTTATTTTCAGGCGTAGGTAGTTATTCCGATGTAGAAACGTCATGGGATTTTAGCATGTTGATTTCATAGCCTTAGACAGCACTGGATTCATTTGTTAGATCTCACACGTTTTTGTTGAAGCCTTTAGGAACTTCTATCTGCAAAAACGAAAAACTTCACTTCTTCCTTTCCAACGAGAATATCTTTTCCTTTTCTTTTCTATTGCTACTGCTGGTGATTCAAGCCCTGTTCTGAATAAAAGTGAGTGTTGAACAGTGGTGGTGCGCGTGGGCACCCTTGCTTTGCACAGCTGTTAGAGGAGCAACTTCAGTCTCCCCATTGACAATGTTAGTTGTACATTGACACAGATGCACTTGGGGAACCCAATCAGAGCCAAGTGGCGGGCCTGCGAGCCACCTTGTAGGTAGGTGTGGTGTACCGCCAGAGCACAGAGATGGCGGCTGTCTCCCTGAGTCTCACGAAGGACCTGACATTGGTGTGGGGTTTAAAGACAAGTGGGAGTTCCTCTGCATTCAGACTAGAAAGAGCAGAGCACTTCAGTTAGGGAGGAGAGCAAGTGCAGGGCCCAGGGCCCAAAGGACCTGGACTGAAAGAAGAGGGGACCACTAGGGTAGTGAGAGGTGGGTCTGCATAGGAAGCTTGGGTGGCCAGAGACCAGGCTAGGTAGACACAAGTGACCAGTGGAGAAGGGCCACACTACAACATTTGGAGTTAATGAGTTGATTTTATTAATTGGGTTAATTATTAACAACAGGGGTCGTAAGGAATCATGGGCGTGTGAGGACATCACAGCTGTGTTTCAGGAGAAGCATGGCATGATGGGAGGACTGAGTGGATGGAGAGGGAGCCGATCCTCACAGATGCTGAACGCTGGTGACCACTAAAGCAGGGAGAACCCGAGTTAGAGCAGCACAGAGGGGGTGGGCGCAAGAGCTTGGCTGTCAATCACTTGGGAGTAATGCAACAGTTTTGGTTCTATGTGTCATGGACCGTGTGGAGATATACTACTGCCTCACAGTTCTGTCCACATCTTTAAGTGAATGTGGGATCGGGGTGCCCTGGGAGAAGCACCAGGAGAAAGGCAAGCCCCGGGGACTCTTGGCCTGGGAATGGAAGACACGGAGAGCCAACAGAACCTGACCCACAGTCTGAGGTGCGGCTTTTCCTGCTGCCTGCAGATTGTTAGCAGGAGATAACAGACTTGTGATTTTCGGCTGTCCAGACCCTGAGGCTGTTTGTTATACAGCATAAGTATAACAAAACTTGACTTAATTAGACACCTCCTATTTTCTAGGTACAGCATCACCCATGGCATCTCTGTATATACAGTAACGTACTGTTCCCATTTTAAAGATGAGGCACTGAGGCTCTGAGAGGTCAGTAGCCAAGTTTAAGGGCCAGAAACTTATAGAAGGGATTAAACCCATGGGTGTCTTGTAAGTCCATGCCTCTTTCTACACTCTGTTGCCTCATGAATGTGCTAAACTTTTGGGAAAGCCGTGTGAAGCTGCCAGGACCTTCCTTGCTCCTGAGTTGGGCAGAGGGGGGCATGGGCTACCTTTATGTGAAGAGAGGTTACCGGACCACAGTCAGGGACTTGCTTCAGGTAATTCAGTGGGATCCTCTCCACCTTCCACAATGGGCTCTGGTGCTTCGAACTGAGTGTGTTGAGGGGCTGGGGATCAGGTGCTCAGGGTGTGAGCCCGACTCTGCTTGGTTTCAGACAATGTTCAGTCATGGCCATTTCCCCTTCAACTTGTCATTTGTATCAGGGAAACAAATCCCACTTTAGAGTGTATGGTCAGCAAAGACAAAGAGTCCACACAGGGAACATTTGCTGACCACATCGGGGAAACCGCTTTGGGCTCAGATGCTCTGTGAAAATCCTCTCAGTGCAATTCCAGGAGCCAGCGTGGTAGAGGACAGGGCTCTGTGTGGATAAACGAGGGGCTTACCAGCCACTTAGCTGCTTAGAATCGGTCCTGATGAGGCTGGCTCCTGAGAGTGACTGAGAGACGCTCTGGTCTTCTGCTACATTTTTGCCCCACCAGACTCTTTTGAAACCATGTGAAAGAATCAGGTGAGAAGGGGTGAGCCATAGACAAAAATACCACTCCTTTTTTATTTTACTTTAAAGTAGGGTCTCAAGTAGCCTACATGGACCTTGAACTCACCATGAATCCAAGGATGACCTTGAACTTCTGATCCTCCTGTCTCCACCTCCCGAAGGCTATGATTACAAGCATGTACCACCTTGTTGGTTTATGTCCTGGGAATGGCTCGCAGGGCTTCATGCATGCTAGGCAGGGACCATGTCAACTGAGCCACATCCACAGCCCTGATACTGCCTTTCTGCGTGACAGCCACCCTGCAGCTGGTACAATGAACCTCCCAGGCTGCACACAATGACTCTGTGAAGAGAAAGTCTTCTCCACAGAGGGAGCTGATGAGATGTGGTCTTTCTGATGCTAGGTGCTCTGTGAGAGTTCTAGAAACTTTGCCTCTGAGCCTTTTCCCTCTGTTAGGAACTGTCCAGTACTGGCGAATCTTGCCTGTCCTCTACCTCTGCTCCCCCTCCTGTCAGCCCCTCCCACCTTGCCAGCCCAACAGACAGTCATTCCCTTGTGCTCTGGCTCTCCTGGGCATTCTTTATCCCTTGCTTGGGCGAGCTTTTGGAAGGCAGGAGGCACCTGAACCTCTAAAGAGGCCTTTTAACAAAAGGTTATTTATTGGCTTTTATAACTGTAAAGATAAGTGTATGTCAGGATTGCAAGAGGCGCTCTGTCCTTCCTCCTCCCTCCCTGTCCCTCCTTCATTCCCTCCTTCCCTCAGTTACCCCTTCACTTCTTTTTCTATCCCGTTCCTTTCCCTTTTTTCTTTTTCCTCTCCCTCCTCTCCCTCCTCTTCTCCCTCCTCTCCCCCTCCTCTCCCTCCTCTCCCTCCTCCTCTCCCTCCTCTCCCTCAGGATTGCAAGAGGCGCTCTGTCCTTCCTCCTCCCTCCCTGTCCCTCCTTCATTCCCTCCTTCCCTCAGTTACCCCTTCACTTCTTTTTCTATCCCGTTCCTTTCCCTTTTTTCTTTTTCCCCTCCTCTCCCTCCTCCTCTCCCTCCTCTCCCTCCTCCTCTCCCTCCTCCTCTCCCTCCTCCTCTCCCTCCTCTCCCTCCTCTCCCTCCTCTCCCTCCTCCTCTCCCTCCTCTTCCTCCTTCTCTTTCTCCTCTTCTTCCTCTTCCTCTCTCTTCCCATTCAGTCTCTGCTTTGCTGTGTTCTGTCTGAGCCTCATTCTTTCCCACAGCAACCAAGGAAAAAGACTGTCTGAGGAGCTGGAGAGATGGCTCAGAGCACTGACTGTTCTTGCAGAAGACCTAGGCTTGAATCCCAGCATCTACAAGACAGCTAACAACCGTCTGTAACTCCAGTTCCAGGGGATCCGATGCCCTCTTCTGTCCTCTGTGGGCACTGCACAACACAGGTATACACACGTGCATGCAGGCAATACACTCATACACATAAAAAATAAAATTAAAATTAAAAAAATAGACTTCCCGAAGAGGCAAGCCGCCCCTCCCCTGTCCCCTGGCTTAGCCTCAGCAGTTTTTCTTGGTAGTGTTCTGTCTCTGTGCCCAGTGGTCAGAGAGACTCCTGATCCTGTGATTCTGCGTACAGACAGGGCCATTCCTATGCCTTCCCCTCTTTCTAAGACTAGAAAATTCTGCATGGTGACTAGGTCTTCCCTCACCTACCCACCCAAGTTGGTTGAGGCCAGATTGGGCTGGAATGTCTGAGCTAGTCCTTCCCTTGGCTGACATTTGGTGCTATCTGCTGTCTCTCAGAGTTCAGCTTTACCGGAGACCTGAGGCCCTCCATGCAGCCTCTCCACATGGCTCACACTTCCCCCTGAATTGAGGGGCAGGTAGGGAGCATCTCAAGAGCTGGATGGATGATTGTTAGCTACCATGTGGGTGCTGGCAACTGAACCTGGGTCCTCTGCAAGAGCAGCCAGTGCTCTTAACCGCTGAGCCATCTCTCCAGTCCTCTACCTTGCTTTTTGAGAGAGAGTCTATCACTGGAGCCTGGGGCTTGCCAATACAGCTAGGCTGCCTGACCAGTGAACCCCAGGAATCTGCCTGTATCCACTTTCCCAGTGCTGGGATTACAAGTGTACCAGCATGCCTAGCTTTTAAAACGTGGGCTCAGGGGATCAAACTCAGATCCTCATGTGTCAAGACAAACCCTTACCAAATGAGCTGTCTTCAGTCTCTATTTCTTTCTACAGTGTAAGGGTCAGAGTCAGGTAAGGACCTGATTAGCTTCTCCACAGCTCTCTGTTGCTGAGGCCTCTGACCTCTTTTAGAGCCCCAAAGACTACTAGAACTCTCAGTTACCATCCAGGTAAGGGGATTTCAACTCCAGTCCTCTGGCACTTACAATATGGTCCAGGATCCTCACCATGGTAACAGAGGTTACTTCCTCCTCCATCTCACACCTCTACTTCTCTTTCTCTCGGCTACTGTGCTGCAACAGCCCTGTTGAGCCATGTACTTTCCCAGGTGAGCTCCCTCTGCCCCAGGGCCTTTGCATTGGCTCATCTTCTCTTTTAGAATAGTTTGCTTTAGTAAATACCTCTTTCTGACTGCTCCTTGGACCACTCACGTCGAGAAGCATCTTGTTCCTCCAGCCTGACTGCTCTCTTCCATTGTCTGCACAGCACTTGGCATTAAATGAAGCAATCTTATTTTGAAATGGATTATTATGGTAATTAGCTTTTGGTGCTGGGGATTGAACCCAGGGCCTCAGGCATGCTAAAACCCAGGCTTTAACACTGAGCTGTACCTCTGGTTCCAAATTGTTTGTTATTTGCCTCTTAGACTATAAGCCCCAGGAAAGGAGAGGGTGTCTGTGTTTCTCCCTGTGTCCCCAAGGCCTACAGCAAGGTTGGCAAGTTTTAGCTCCATCTCTAGCACCAAAACAATTTGTGTTAACTGGGAAAACAAAGCCTTCTGCTGACCTTATCCTCTTCTGCCCCGTTACGCAAATGTCTTCTTTGTAGGGCGTGTTCGTGCTGTACCACTCCTTCTATCAGCAGGTGCTTGGTGATGCATTGATGGATGGATGGATGGAACTGCGGGGTACCAAAGCATCTGAAAACAAATACAAGATTGTAGACAGAGCATACTCTAGATTGCAACCCTGCAAGCTCTTAAAGAGACGACATATATATCAACCCACCTCTCTCTATCTGTATCTGTATCTGTTTCTCTCTCTGTCCATCTATCTAATCTGTCTATCCAACCTATTTAATCTGTTTAATCTATCTATCCAATTGACTTAATCTTTTAAATCTATCATCTCTCTATCATCTATCTATCTATCTATCATCTGTCATCTATCATCTATCTATCTATCTATCATCTATCTATCTAATCTATCTATCTATCTATCTACCCCCCCATCCATTTATTTATG
>NW_008338348.1:173424-187986 GCF_000622305.1 Nannospalax galili | reverse complement strand
ATCTATCTATCTATCTATCTATCTATCTATCTATCTATCTCTATATATCATCTATCTATCAGTCAATCTATCTGTCTATCATCTATCTTGGGAGCTGATTATGTAGTAGTTGCTCAATAAATATTTGCTGACTCTAACAGCAAATAGCTGGTTTTTGAATCTCTCCCTGATAATCCCAGCTCTTTCCTGTCCTCATGAGTGGGTGGTCTCCAGGATGGCAGAATGCAGGTCATCTCAGGTTCAGACCCCCTCCCCCAACCATTGGGGCATGACAGTGGTAGGCCTTTCTTGGTGGTGGTACTGTGCCATCTCAAATGCAGGCTGATATGGAGGAGCAGCAGGATAAGCAGCAGGAGCCATGGCAGAGGCAAGGACAAGCTGACGAGAGGTCCTGCATGTCCAGCGGAGGATGCTGGGCTTGAGGAGAGGTGCTGAGGGCTTCACATCTGGGAGTGACCAAGCTGCATTGCTGCCCAGCCTCGTTGCAGAAAGAGCACTCTGTTTGTGGTTGGGAGAAGGCTGGACAGAGATCCAGGTCAGAACCTGGAGACTGGGATCAGGGTACGTGTAACAGGTGAGAGACAGGAATATGGGTGGCAGAGAACAGGGAGGGGCATGAGGGAAGGGTGACTGTCCAGCCTGCCTTTCTGGCACTGAGGCAGGTGGTCTGACCATCTCCAGCAGGAGAAAGTACTGGGAGAAGAGGGTAGGAGGTGCTTGAGGCTGAGAGGGAAGAGCTCCCACAGGGCTGGTCCAGGCGCAGGTGGATCTGGGTAGAAAGCAGGGTGCTGGGAGGCACTGCTGTTCTCACCTGCAGATGTTGGGACTGCATTCTCATGCAACTGTGGAGCTGCCTGCAGCAGACTGGAACTTAATGAGACTTGTCTGGGACCCGTGCTAAGGCTCTCTCTCTCTCTCTCTCTCTCTCTCTCTCTCTCTCTCTCTCTCTCCCTAATGGTGGTGCTAAGGCTCTCTCTCTCTCTCTCTCTCTCTCTCTCTCTCTCTCTCTCTCTCTGAGGATGGAGGTGTCCTTTCCTTTAGTAGACTAATTACATCCAAAATTACTCCTCAAAGGGAACCTGCTCCAAAGTGAGGGGTGGCGGGGAAGGACCTTTGGTCAAGGCTCTGGTGAAGGCCAGTTTCAGGTGGGTGAGGCAGGAGGAGGTCGGTTCTGGGGCGCCGTCTCCAGTGCACCTTCTTCTGAGCAGCTTCCTGGAATCCTGGAGCACTCAGGGGAATTGAACTCATTACCTCCCCTTGTGGGTCAACGAAGCAAGGCCGTACATAACTAAGAAGGGAACTCAAGGCCCTAGACCTGGAAACCTGTCTGCCCTCTTTGCCCTACAAGGCTTCCCAGTGCCTCGCACCCCTCCTCCAACCTCTCTGTTTTTCCCACTTCTGGCCAGGGCTGGGGCCGCAGGGCAGGGCCGGGGGGAGCGATTTCCCGGGTTCGGCTGGAGAGTGTGGCACGGAAGCGCCCCTCGGACCTACAGGTAGCCCCCAGATTCGGGAGAGTCCGGACGCCAAGGCACAGGTGGGAGGGAGTGTGCGCGGTGCAGCGGGGAGCGCGGGGGCGCAGGACCCCAGCGGCCGCCGGACCCGCAGCTGCGACGAAGGGACAGCATCGCTGGGCCCCCGCGGCTCCGGCCCCCGCCCCCTTGGCGGCTGCTCGCTCTCCTTTCTCCCGCTGGAAACCAGACGCAGCGCCACCGCCGCCCGACGCGGATCACAGCCCCAGCCGCCCGTGGGCACCGGCCGCTTCCAGCCGCATCGCCCGGACCAGCGGCTCTGGAAGGGGCCGCGGCTCCCGGTCCGACGCAGCGCACGGTGAGCGCCCCTCGGCTACGTGGCCCAGAGCGCCTCTGGGTGCCCAATGGGACCTTCGGGGGGGCGCAGGGCTGAAGTTGGGACCCCGCACGGCCGGCCGGTGCCACCCAGCACGATATGCTGCCGCCGGGGTGCAATGGCACTGCACACCCGGCACGGCTGGGGCCGCAGCGGCAGCTGGCACAGCGGGCTACCCCAGGGGGCTCGGCGGGAGCGGCGCGGCTGGGACCCGCGCAGGTGGTCACCGCCGGCCTGCTGACTCTCCTCATCCTCTGGACCCTGCTGGGCAATGTGCTGGTGTGCGCAGCCATCGTTCGCAGCCGCCACCTGCGCGCCAAGATGACCAATGTCTTCATCGTTTCCCTGGCCGTCTCTGACCTCTTCGTGGCGCTGCTGGTCATGCCCTGGAAGGCGGTCGCCGAAGTGGCCGGGTACTGGCCCTTTGGGGCTTTTTGCGACGTCTGGGTGGCTTTCGACATCATGTGCTCCACGGCGTCCATCCTGAACCTGTGCATCATCAGCGTGGACCGCTACTGGGCCATCTCCAGGCCCTTCCGCTATGAGCGCAAGATGACCCAGCGCGTGGCACTAGTTATGGTGGGCCTGGCCTGGACCCTGTCCATCCTCATCTCCTTCATCCCGGTCCAGCTTAACTGGCACAGGGACCAGGCAGGCTCTTGGGGTGGGGCAGGTCTGCAGTCCAACGAGACGCCCTGGGAGGAAGACCGGGAGAACACTGGGCAGGCGGAGAACTGCGACTCCAGCCTGAACCGAACTTATGCTATCTCCTCGTCGCTCATCAGCTTCTACATTCCGGTGGCCATCATGATCGTGACCTACACGCGCATCTATCGCATAGCGCAGGTGCAGATCCGCAGAATTTCCTCCCTGGAGAGGGCAGCTGAGCATGCACAGAGCTGCAGGAGCCACGGGGCCTGCGAGACAGACGCCAGAGCATCCATCAGGAAGGAGACCAAGGTCTTCAAGACCCTGTCGATGATCATGGGGGTCTTTGTGTGCTGCTGGCTGCCCTTCTTCATCCTGAACTGCATGGTTCCTTTCTGCGAAGACGGTGATGACCAGGACCCAAGGGCTGGCTTTCCCTGCATCAGTGAGACCACCTTTGACATCTTCGTCTGGTTTGGCTGGGCCAACTCCTCGCTCAACCCCATCATCTATGCCTTCAATGCTGATTTCCGGAAGGTGTTTGCCCAGCTGCTGGGGTGCAGCCACGTATGCTCCCAGACTCCAGTGCAGGCTGTGAACATCAGTAACAAACTTGTCTCCTACAACCAAGATGTGGTCTTCCACAAGGAGATTGCAGCTGCCTATGTCCACGTGATCCCCAATGCAGTGTCCCGTGGAGACAGAGAGGTGGCCAACGATGAGGATGAAGAGGAGGGACCTTTTGATCACATGTCTCAGATCTCTCCAACGACCCCAGATGATGACCCAGCTGCTGAGTCTGGGTGGGAGCTGGATTGTGAGGGGGAGATTTCCCTGGGCAAAATCACCCCAAATAGATTCCATTAAACTGCATAAGAAATGCCCTCATGGGTATATATAACTGCAACCACACATGCACACATGCACGTGTGCACATGTGCAAATACACACACTCCAAGCACACTCCAGCCTGCCTGTATCTCTGTGCATAGTCCAGCTGCGTAGAAACAAAGTGATGCTTAGTTGAAAAAAATAGCCAAGGCAGTTGGAATGAACACATATTCTGGACACAGACCAGTACCCCCACTAGGGAAGAGAAACTGGAGTCTGGTCCTTTAAGAATATACTCTTGACTTCCCTTTTCTAATAGAAGCTTATTTGTGTTTGTGTTGCTTTGTAAATGACAGGTTCAGGGTCTGGGTGGGCAGCAGTGGCTAGATGTGGCTTTCCAGGGGCTTGGGTCTGTGGCCCTATGTTCTAGAAGTATGTGCTTAGTGAAGGTTGGGGGGCTCTTTCCTGAGTCAGGATTTCTTCCTGACTTGTTGGGGTACATGTGCTTGGGGTGATGGTGGTGGTGACCTTTACTCTGCCAGCTGGTTGTCAGAGTTGCTCTGGGAGAAACCACAAGCATGATATTTAAAAAGCAGTTGGGGTTTGGAGCACACGTTTGTTTTTTGTGCAGACAGTTCACCTTAGAGCACGCAGGACAAAGGGTCGTGAAGAGGTGCGGAGTTCTCAGCTCTCTTTTTATTAGTCAGACATACCTCCAGGGTGTGTTGAAAGCCAATTTGATCAGAACAGCTTTAGACAGGGACTTTTGAATCTTGACATGCTAATAGTTTGTTCTGTCACTTGAAACTTTCTAGACTCACGAGACAGTGGTCCTGGTTGCCAGACAGGCATGCTCAGTTTATTGAAAAGATGACCTAGAACAACAGTTCTGTCTTCTGCGACCTCGCATCTGGAGTGTGTTTTAAAACTATGTGGCTCTGGCAGACCATGCTTTCTTGGGGCTCTAAAATGTGAGTCGATGTGCTTTAAAAGCTGAATCCCACTTTTAAGCAGACGTTTTTATTTGCAGACAGTAACAAACAAGGGAATGGACTTTAACCGAACACAGAAAGCCAGAGGTGACATCTGGATGAACTAGACCTTAGAAAGTCTATAGGTTGAGGTGCTATGTGGAAGTGCATGACTGTCTGGTCTTTTTGTTTCTCCTCTCTGCAATGAGCGCAGTGAAGTGTGTTTAACTCCATGAAATCCAAATGTAAAAATGTAACGAGAGCAAATGAAACAGGAATATGTAATTTTTTTTTTTTTTTACAAGCCCCTGCTCTGAAGACATCGTATCAAGGGCAGTTCAATCAGTTTTGGTGTCCTTGAGGATAATTGTATTGTTTGTCCTCTGAACAGCAACGTTTTGTTTCCTGTAAAGTGTGCAGTGTGCCTGGCATATCATGCTTAATAAATGTTTGCTGAATGAATAATGATTTCCAGAGCAGTGTGGCTGGAAGCAAATCTTATTCTGTTACATTAATTCCCATATACGATTTTTGTCAAACTCATACTGGAATCTGAGGCCTGTGCTCAGCTTTTTAACTTATTGTAAACCTTTCTAAGCAGGCCATCAGGGGAAGGTCAGGGGCTATGGAAGGTACAATGTGCTAGGATACAGGAGGTGGCTACGTGAGCTTCTCTGGGCCTCATTACCGTCTGTATTTGTGAACTTGATCACTAATTACCAGACTGTTCTTCATCCTGCGAGGCTCATGGGTAAAGTCCGGGGAGCAAACACAGTAAACTTGGGTTCCATGCCTGTTTCCCCTCTAGGATTCTGTAGAACTTTTTCTGAATACTATGAACCCCACAGAAAGGAGAATCCTGCATCTTTTCTGTGTCTTTGACCTTGCACATCCTTCTAGGGTAGAATTTCCATCTGTTTCTCTGGAGTCCTTGCTCTCAGGAACACAGTTGGAGAAACTTGAAACTAATTTTGATGTCCCTAAAAGACAACTATTTCATTCTAAATAACTGGTTCTGATAGTTAAATTGGGTAGGGCATCCCAGTTTAAAGAATGTGTTATGGGAAGCAAGTTATGTGAGGACTGTGGATTGTGCTGTGTGTAAGGCAGCAGACCACACACCCATCACTGTCCTATTCCCTGGGGTTACAGATACCAGGAAGAGTCTCTGCTGTCTTGGAACTTACATCTTAGTGGGGACTACCCTTGGACCCCCCACTGCCTGGACCATGCTGATGCTCAGAACACACATATCAGGCAGTGGCGACAGACATGAGATAGAAGAAAACAGTAAGTATTGTGGCAAAGCTGCGATAATATTTAGGGTTGTCGGGGAGGCACTGCAGAAGAGGCTCAATGAAGACAAAGCAGATGAAGTGTGGGCTGGGTAGTGGCAGTGGCTGAAGGAAAAGTGATTGGGCAGAGGATGACAGGTGCCCTGTCTGGGAGATGGACTGTGCACTGCCAGGCCAGAGATGGGAAAGCCTCCAGTGTGGCTGAAGGCTGTGAAAGAGTGGGGGTGTGCCAGGGTTTGCCCTACAGCATCTTCATCCTGCACAGGCTTGGACACTTACATATATATATATATATATTTGACATTCACACTCCAGTGAAGCAGAAGCTTTGATCAGACCCATTTTACAGGTATAGAAGTGAAGGCATTAGCAGGTGACACAGCCAGTCGGTGCTCACACAGCTTGTGAATGACGGAGCAAAGCGTGACTTGAACCCAGGCAGCCTGGCCATGGGGCCTCTGGTGTGCGTGCGTGCGTGCGTGTGTGTGTGTGTGTGCGTGTGTGTGTGTGTGTGTGTGTGTACGTGTGTATACAGGTACAATGATCTGTGTGTGTGTGGTGGCCAGAGGGTGATGTTGCGATGTCTTCTTCAATTGCTTCTTCTTACATTGTGAGAGAGGATCTCTCAGTGGAAACTCTTGCTGGTTTGGCTAGACTGACTGGCCAGTGAGCCCCCAGGATCCTCCTCTCTCCTCCCCAAGCAGTATGGGGTTCACACTCACTGCCATTCCTGGCTTTATGTGGGTGCTGGGGATCCAGACTCAGATCTTACTTTATACCTGCCCATCAAGCACTCTACTCACTGAGACGTCTTTCCAGGCTCCTGGGATCTTTCATCTTAAATGCCCTTCATAGTGGGAGGGGCTCCAGGGAGACCCCAGTTGGTAAACACACCAATAACAAGCAAGAACATTGAGCTCTTAGCAGTTCATAAATTCATTCCCATATCCATGCTACCAGAACTTTCCTGTGCACCTGCTCCATGCTGGAGGAAGAGGGAAGCAGGGAGGGCAGTGGAGGCCATAGCTTATGGACCAGGGCTAAGCCTCCCCCTGGATAGGCCATGCGTGTCCCTGGACCCTCATTCCTGGACCTTCATGTTAACTTTACATATTGTAATTTTCCCATTTTACAGATGAGAGCGCTTAAGCACAGAGGCCTTCAGTGGCTTGTCCAAGGTCCTATGACAAGTATGTGATGGACCTAGGTTCATATCTGGTTCTCAATTGGGGCAATTTTCCCCCCTCACTCTTGAGGACATTTAGTCACATCTGGAGACATTTTTGTGTATTTGTGTGTGGGCACATAAGTGCCATGGCACACATGTGGTGGTCAGAAGGCAACTTGTGGCAGTCGGTTCTCTCCTTCCACCATGTAGGTCCCAGGGATTGAACTTAGGTCATCAGGCTTGGTGGCAAGCACCTTTACCCACTGAGCCATCTTGCCAGCCCTGGAGACATTTTTAAAAATTTTGTATTTATGAGTGTTTTGCCTGCATGTATCTAAGTACACCGCATCTATGCAATGCCTGTGGGGATCAGAAAAGGATGTCGGATCCATCGCCTGGAACTTGAGTTAGAAATGGTTGTTAGCCACCATGTGGGTGCTGGGAACCTGACCCAGATCCTCTTGCAAGAGCAGCCAGTGTTCTTAACCACTGAGCCATCTTTCCAGTCTAGCCCTGGAGAGGGAGTTTTCGCTATCAGAATTGGTTTCCTGCCATCTGTGGGCAGAGTCTGGACATGCTGTTAACACTACACAGGCACAGGGCATGAACACATTTACCAGAGAGCCATCCCACCCCAATGGCCAAGGCACAGAGGTGAGGGCTGTATCTCAAGCTAGCAGGCTCCAGGTTCCAGCTTCTGCTCACATTCTCCTCACCCAGGTGTGAGAACTGATGGTCTTGAGTTTGAACTAGAGCCCCACTTTCGGCTAGCTGTCTGGACTTGGACGTCCCTCGCATCTTTGGCTTCTTCCCCTGAGCAACGACACAGGTGACATTTGTGTCATGACTTTCCCTCTTGTTCAGGGAACTCTGGGCCCTGGTATGTTTTCTGAGGACTTTGAGGTCTCTAGCTTGGGTAGGACTACAGAGCCCTAGATGCTTAGACACACCAGAACTGAGACTCGCTCTGTCGTGCCCTCTATGAGAACAGCATCTCACACAGAGCAAGTGCTCAGGAAATGTCCATCATCTCTACCTATGTGTCCTCTACATGCGGCTTGCACACATGTACCCCAATCCCCAGTCTTAGGTGCTGTAATGGAGTGAGGAATGCATTGACTTACACAGTGAGTCTCATGGCCATTAACTCACCGCCGGGGCTGGGTGTGGTCAGACCTGCGTGCCTGAAAGATTCCCAAGACAGAAGTGTTGCTGTGCCCAGCCCCTCTCCTGTCATTTCACAATTAAAGAAGTGGCCCCCGCAGGATTCTGGAGACCCTTACAAATAACAGTTTTTTTTTTTTCATCTTTTTGAGATAGGGTCTACTTGTAGCCCAAGGTGGCCTGGAACTCATTTTGTAGACCAGGCTGACCTCAAGCTCACAGAGATCTGCCTGCCTCTGCCTCCCGAGTGCTGGGACTAAAGGCGTGTGCCACCACACCTGGCTGTTCTTGTTTTTTTGAGACAGGGTCTCATGTACCCTGTCTAGGCTGGCCTGGAGCTCATTATGTAGCTGAGGATGACCTTGAATTTCTGATCTGCCTGCCTCTACTTCTTGAGTTTTACAAACACATATGTGTGCCACCACAGCAGGTGTAAGTAGTACTGGAAACACTGTACCAACTGGGCCTTATTCTCAGCCCATAAACACCAGTCAATGTCATCCAGTCTGCCTATTTTGAAGTTGAGACCATTGAGGGAAGGGTCAAGAACGCCCCTGAAGTCATCTCTCTAGAGACAGCAGCCTGAACTTAAAGCCTGCTCTCAAGTGCTCCTTCTCAACTCTCAGTTACCTTCTTGATTGACTGACCATAGTCCTGCCTCTGGTTGACCACAGAATGACCTGTCCCCTGCTTTGGGGGCAGCAGATGAGACAGGATATGGCTGCTGAAGGGTCCTCACTGTCCCTTGCATACTGTGGGAGTTCCTCTCCAGTGTCATGGTAGTTGGAGTTCTCTAATGGTGGCTCTTGGCTTCAAGAAGGTGTGTGTTGGGGGCGGGGTGGTAAACAGGTCGTGGCTGAGCCTCTTTTCATGACTAGATCTTCAGATCCACATATACCCAACCGGGAGGAAGTCAGTATGACTAGACCATGATCAAGGGGAAGGACTGAGCTTTACCCTTGGGAGGAAGAGTCTCAAGGAATTGCTGGAAGGCATGCTATACATTGCATGCTTTATTTGAGAATGTGTTTTTAATAACTTTTTTAAATTTTTGAAAAAAATTATTTTTTATGCATATGAGTGTTTTGCCTGCTTGTATATAAGTGCACCATATTCATACAGAGCCTGTGGAAGCCAAAAGAGGGTGTTAGATCCCCTGGAACTTGAGTGGTGGACAGTTGTTAGCTGCCTTGTGGATGCTGGGAACTGAACCTGGGTCCTCTGCAAGAGCAGTCAGTGCTCTTAGTCACTGAGCCATCACTCCAGTCCAGTTTTGTATTTTTTAATGACAGGAACTCACTATGCAGCCCTGGCCGGCCTGGAACTCACTATGCAGCCCTGGCCGACCTGGAACTCACTATGTAGCCCTGGCCGACCTGGAACTCACTATGGCCGGCCTGGAACTCACTATGCAGCCCTGGCTGGCCTGGAACTCACTATGTAGCCCTGGCCGACCTGGAACTCACTATGTAGCCCTGGCCGACCTGGGACTCACTATGTAGCCCTGGCCGACCTGGGACTCACTATGTAGCCCTGGCTGACCTGGGACTCACTATGTAGCCCTGGCTGACCTGGGACTCACTATGTAGCCCTGGCTGACCTGGGACTCACAGAGATCCTCCTGCTACTCAAGGACTGGAGTTATAGGTATTTATTACCAAGCCTGGCCTGTATGCTTTATTTGAAAGCTGTGTCATCCTGGCTGGCCTTGAGCCCGCAGTCCTCCTGCTTCAGCCTCCCGAGTGCTGGGATAACAGGTGTGTACCACTGGCCCATCTCAAGGATGTTATTCTGACATAATTTTATACTTACAGACAGGATGCAAGACAGCGCCAGCTAGCCCTGGCCGCCCGGGAACTCACTATGTAGCCCTGGCCGTCCTGGAACTCACTATGTAGCCCTGGCCGACCTGGGACTCACTATGTAGCCCTGGCTGACCTGGGACTCACTATGTAGCCCTGGCTGACCTGGGACTCACTATGTAGACCCAGCTGGTCTCAAACTCACAGAGATCCTCCTGCTACTCAAGGACTGGAGTTATAGGTATTTATTACCAAGCCTGGCCTGTATGCTTTATTTGAAAGCTGTGTCATCCTGGCTGGCCTTGAGCCCGCAGTCCTCCTGCTTCAGCCTCCCGAGTGCTGGGATAACAGGTGTGTACCACTGGCCCATCTCAAGGATGTTATTCTGACATAATTTTATACTTACAGACAGGATGCAAGACAGCGTGAAGAATTTGCAAGTAGTGCTCAGCCTCGTCCTTAGACACCAGCTCTTCGCTCTACTTTCTGTTTCATTCCCATCGGTTCTAACTCATCTAAGCAGGGGTGGGGGTGGGGGGTGGGGGGAGAGATGGCTCAGTGCTTCAGAGCACCACATGGTGGCTAAGAACTGTCTGTAATTCCAGCTCCAGGGGAATTTGATGGCTTCTTCTTTCCTCTTAGGGCATTACACGACACGCGTGCACTTACACACATGCAGGACATACACTTAAACACATAAAACAAAAAAATAAAATATTTAAAATCATCTAAGGGGTAACGCCCATTTAGCTTTGAACGGCATGTCTTTCCTAAGAACAAGGACTCGCTCAGACCTTCTGACGGTGTCTGAGACGGTCCGCTTCCTTCCATTCGTGCTGTCCCTTCCCTTGCCTTTAATCTGAGATGATCACTGTTTCTCTGTCTTTCAAAACCTTGGGCTTTTTCGAAGGCCCTGGCTACAGTGCAAGTCACTGGTAGAGTTTTTTTTTTTTTTAAATTTGATAATGTTCTATTTAACAAAACATTCAAAGTATTGACATTTAAATATGTAATCAATATAATCAATATAATTTTAATGTTTTTTTAATTTTTCACAAAAATTACAAAAAGCACAAATAACTTTAAAAAATATTTTATTTACTATTTTTATTTTACGTGTATGAGTGTATTGCCTGCATGTGTGTAAGTGCATCCATGTCATACAATGCCTGCAGAGGTCAGAAGAAGGTATCAGATCTTCTGGAACTGGAGTTACAGACTGTTGTTAGCTGCCATGTGAGTACTGGAAACTGAACCCTGATCCTCTACAAGAGCAGTCAGTGCTCTTAACCACTGAGCCATCTCTCCAGTCCCCTCAAATAGATTTTTAAATAACTTTGAAACATTTAACTCTTGACTAGGCCTTAACTCATGAAGGTTGTCTGTCACCAAATTAAGTGACTCAAAAACCATGAGTCATTTGTGTTCAGATAGAGTGGAAGTCCATTCCCATTGTTTAAATAAAGAAGCTGCTTTTTGTGTAACAGCCCCTGCCCCCATCTCCTAAGCACTGGTCACTTAGATTGCTTGGACAGTAAATGCACAGCCATGTTTTAGGGTGTGTTTTGAACTAATAACACACTGTGGTTTGAACCAACCATATTCACAGGCTTAGGATCCACAATGACAACTAAGACCCATCAGGAGACGGTAGGTGTAGTGAACTGTGGTAGAATTCTGAGTGGATTGTGACATGTGCATCGGGAGGAATTCAGAAGAAGCCAGCCCGAGTTCCTCTGAGTCATAGCGGGGGACACGTGTTGTCAGTTCCTTTACTGGGAACCTTCAGGACCCTTAGGAGGTTTGACAGGGCCATTGCAAACTTTCTCTTTTAACCTTGAGTAATGAATAAATGTCCTTTTGGAGAGGTGCGTCAAGACTACAGAAATAAATCCTGAAACGTTTTCCCATCCATTTTTGCATCTATGACTGAATCTTTTCTGAATCAGTTTGTATTACGGTTACCAAGGGTGATTTTTAATGTCATTGCTTTTCTAAACTTATTCTTCGTTTTCTCCTGCACAGAACAGCATTAATTAATTAATAATTTATTATTTCTGTTTCTATCCACATAGAACCATGGATTGATCTTTTTTTCAATAGTTTACACCCTTTTACTCTTCATAGTTGCCATGATGCTTCAAACGCCCCAGACTCGGCCAGTGGGATCCATTTCAAATTCGATGCTGTGTCTCTGACAAGTATCAATATTCTTTGTGCTGTTTTCTACTTTTTGACACACAGTATTGAAGGCACACTGTGTATGTTCTATGCCTGAATTCTGGAAGCAATCATTTCTATGAGGTACTCTGGTTTTCTCTGGCAGAGAATGATATTTAGAAATTATTATCTTGGCACAAGTTTCACACTGGGTTACACTGCTTGTAGAACCTCTGGAAAGACAGAACTGAGGAGTAGGTATCCACATGTGCAGGTGTGTGCTTTGATAAAGACACGAATACACATACATATTTCTATGCCTAGCTGTGTGTGTATACTAAGATCCATAGTGTAATTTTGATATTCATGAACTTATCCTGAAACTATCACCCTCAGCTCAGATCCTGACTCTCTGACTTCCTAGTTCATGAGATCTGGAAGTCAGAAAGATTAAATTACCTATCCAGGTTTTTTTCTCTTATTAGAATGGGGATAATAAGTTCCTATTAGTTTTTATTGCCAACTTGATACTGCCTAGAGTCATCTAAGAGGAAAGCCTTGATTGAGGAATTTCCTAGATCGGATTGACCTGTGGGTGGGCATGTCTGTGGGGGGATTGTCTTGATTATTAATTAATGTAGGAGGGCTCATCCCACTATGAGGGACACCATCCTTAGGCAGGTGGAACAGGGTTGTATCAGAACAGTAGTTAAGCACTGGCTTAGCAAGCGAGGCAGCAAGCCGTCTTCCTTCATGTTTTTTTTTCTGTTTCAAGTTCCTGCTTAAGTTCTGGCCCTGACTTCCCTCAAGATGGATTGTGACCAAAAAGCGTGAGCCAAATAAACCCTCTCCTCCCCTTCACTGCTTCTGTCACAGCAACAGAATCAAACTAGAGCATTTGTTGTGCACTTCGTCATTGGGTTGGGTGCCATGGAGGCGTGTGAAATATAAGAGGGATGGATTGATTTACCAGCCATCAGCTCTGTGATCATGTCCCAGGGACCCTAGAGCCCAGGAAATCCTCTCTGTGTCCATGCAGCAGTTCTGTGATCCCGGGAACCAAGAGCTCAGGGGCCAAGATAAGGGGAAGGGAGAGAATGGCCTAACGGCGTGCTAGATCTCAGCGTATGAACTGTAGGGAGAAACAGGTGATGTCAAGTTTGATAATGAGGAAATCGTTGATATACAGGAAGGGGCAAGAGGAGAGGATTCTTGACGTGGGATCCCTGGGTCTCTAGGCCAACCTTGACAAAGGTCAGGAGAGACCATGGGCACTCCTGCTGAGGAGGAAGACCAAATGCCACTCTATTTTTTCTTTAATTCTGCCGGCGAGCTCCCATTTTGACATGCTACATGTGGGGAATGGAGCACATGTGTCCCCTTTGAAGGATGCCAGCCCAGTGCTGGGCTCAGAGGAAAGCTCAGAGCATTGCTTGTCATTCCTTCTGCCACGATCCCTGCTCCCAAAACTCTCAGCCAACTGAGATGGCGACGCTCCACCAACAGTGACGGACAGGGTCATGCAAGGCTGTCCTTCCTGTCAGTGGGCAGCAGCAGGACCAGAAGAGTTGCTCTCCCTGCAAAGCCCCGCGTTTGAGCCTTATGGAGCTCCTTGGGGAGACCTGAGCAGAGAGTCACGCTCTCTTACACTGTCCCATGACCTGGTCTAGACAAAACCCCTTGGGGTTCTGAGATCATGTCTCATCACACTGCTGGGTACATCCCCTTCCATGTTGGCCCCCCGTAATCTTCTAATGGTCCTCTAACAATGGGTGTTGGTTCTCAGCCTGGGGGAGGCGCTGAGGGGCTCCCACTTTTCCATACTTTTGACAGCTCATGAAACTGGGAAAGCATAGCCACTATGACTTACCAGTTTACAGATATGGTCTAGTTCATGGGTCAGCTTGGCCTCTTGATGGAGTTGTGTGAAGAGCAAGGCTCCAGGGCTGCAATCCAATCAACTGGGGGCTGATTGATAAACAATGTCTGTGACGGGCTTCGGAGGTGGGGGTGTGCTGTATTCTAAGCAATTGCTAATGCAGGTCTACCAGAAATCCCTAATTCTGCATGTCCCGTGGAACCATCAGAGTTTAAGATATGGGTGACAGGAATCCACTCCAAATTAGTTGGATCCTATTTTCTGAGGAACAAGGTCTAAGCTTTGAAATGGGAGTTTTTTAGTGAATGTGTAGTCACACCTGAGAACCAGCATGGAACTGTTCTTGATCAGGTGCATTTCAGGTCACCTGCCTTGCTATCTGATACATCGTCAAATGGGCTCTTATTAGCAGTGACTCTGCCTGTGAACTCTTAGGTCTCTGATTAACTGGAATTGCTCCTAGACATTCTATGAGAATTTGTGGGCTGGGTCAGTGGTTCAGTCAGTAAAGTACTGGCTGTGCTAGTGTGAGAAGTTTGACTCCAACACCCGCATAAAAGCTGGGAGTGGTGGACGTGCGTCTATAACCTCCGCTTTGGGGTGGGTGGAGTTAGCTGGGTCCATGAAGCTGCCTGTCCAGCCAGTCTAGCTGAGTCCGTGGGTTCCAGACCAGTGAGAGAAATTGAGGAAAACACCCAGTGTTGACCTGTGGCCTCCATGTCCATGAGCACATATGTGCATCTGCACACACATGTGCACAAACATGGATATGTACAAACACCCCACACATATATACATG
>NW_008338348.1:164018-173266 GCF_000622305.1 Nannospalax galili | reverse complement strand
ACCCTCCCTCTCTCTCTCTCTGTGTGTGTGTCTCTCTCTCTCTCTCTCTCTCTCTCTCTCTCTCTCTCTCTCTCTCTCTCTCTCTCATCTAAATAGCCAGTCTTTGTGGAGCTGATGATCTAAATAAAGAAGCCACTCAGACCCCACTGCCCAGTTATCTGGAAAGCCCTCACTGATGGGAACTCTGGGAGCCTTTCACTCAAGGGGAAATGGTTCAGTTGATGAAGCTACAATAGTTTGATCTGATTTATAGATTTCTCATTTGTAAAAGAAATGCAAAACATGATAAGTATATATTAAATATCTAATAAATATTTGTGTATAATTTGTGTATAAATGGATTAGTGAAATAAAAAAGTCAAAATACTTGTCAAAAAATTCATGAGAAGGGAGAAGGACAGAACAGCTGTCCAATGCCTGACACACAGCTGTGTGCTGAGTGTCTGGGAGCTGTTCAAGCTTGTATCTGGATGTATCCCCCCCACATGTTACAGGCTTGGTCCCCAGGGATGGGGCTCTGGGGGGTGATGGAAGCTTTAGGAGGTAGGGCCTCGTTGGAGGAAGTCAGTTATTGGGAGTGAGTCTTTGAAGGGCATGCTGGGATTCTGGACTCCTCCTCTTCCTTTCTTTGCTTCCTGGCTTCCCTGAGGTGAGCAGCTCTGTTCTACCTCATGCCCTTCCCATGAAGCCATGCCTTTCCACTGGCTCGAAGTGGTGAGGTTGAGCAACCATGGATGGGAACCTCTGAAACCATGAGCCAAATTTGTCATCCCTCTATTTTTGAGAATTTATTTTAATGTGTGGCTGTGTCTGTGCAGGTGCATATGAAGATCAGCAAACCTCAGGAATGTGGCCTCTCTCCTTTGAGATAGGGTCTCTCATTATCCTGGAACTCACCAGTCAGGCTGGTCCATGAGCCTCAGGGACCCATCTCTCTTCAGCTTCCTGGTGCCGGGATTACAAGCGCATGTCAGCAGGCCCAGCTTTCCTACCTGGTTCTAGGGCTCAAAGTCAGGTCCTTATGCTTCCTTAGCACTTTGCCGACTACTACCTCCCTAACCCACAATCTTTCCTCTTTGAAGTTGTTTTTCCACAGGCCTTTTGTCATGTGACTGAGCTGACTAACACGGAAGCTTGTATGTGTCTCTAGTTTCATGGACTCACAGAATGAGAGGTCTTATATCGGGAGCTCTGTGGAAGGAAACTACAAAAATCATGCGTCCACTTCCTTCATGCTGACATGTAGAACGTTTGGCCTGAGGGATGGAAACATTTTCAAGCCAGCTGAATTGAATCTGGGTGTCCCAGCTCGCAGTTCACTGCTCCTTGTGTGGTACCTGGAGCCTGAGGGGAAATCACAGCTCTTTGGGGATACATTCTCTGAAGAGCATCATGAGTACGTAGCTCATACTCACGTTCCTTCCTTGTAAAATAAGCAGGTGGCATCTAAGCCTTCCCTGCCATGTTCCTGGTTTAGATGAACTGATGTTGGTTGTTGGTGGATTATATACAGGGACTTCAGCACATTGATTAATTCTCGATTGGAAGCAGCGTGAAGAATAAAGGATAATTTACAGCTGAGAGATGTAGGCTCTGAGGGGGGCAAACCAGCGTTTCAGAGGCTTGTTTTTGTTTGTTTCATGAGAGACAGCAGGTTTTTCTGTGCTAAGTGGCAGGAAGCCAGTTTCAAAGAAAAACTAAGAGGAAAATGGATTTTTAAAATGTATTGAAAATGGACACAGGGCACCAGGCCTTTATTTCTGGGAGGTCCTCCTGCAGGGTGACCCTGTGTTCAAGTACAATCAAGAACTTGTTGGGGCTGGAGAGATGGCTCAGTGGTTAAAAGCACTGGCTGCTCTTGCAGAGGACCTGGGTTTGATTCCCAGCACCCACAGAGTGGCTAACAACAGTTTGTAACTCCAGTTCCAGGGGATCTGAGCCCTCTTCTGACTTCCTCAGGCACTGCACAACATCGGTGCACTTAAACATACACAGGCAATACACTCAGATACATAAAATAAAAGTAATAAATAAAATATTTACAAAAGGAACTTGGTGCCCCATCTCCATTATAAGATGATCCAGACATTTCAAGAAACATAAAATGAAAGCCAGAGTGGGAAGTTAAGGACTTGGATTCAAGTCCAATTTCAGTGACTCTGAGTGATTTGACATCCCAGTGTGGTCTGTTCCTCTCAGTAATGAGACTACGATGTTTTCACCCCAGAGTCATGACGAGCTGTGCCATTACTCTGCAATGCCTCCTGCACCTATGTCTCAGTAAAGATAGCCTGACTTACCATCCATTTCAGCCAGGAGGGGACCCGAACTGCTCCTTGCGCTTCTTCCTTCAAATCACACCCAGAACCCTGCTCTCAAACAAGGGTTTGCTCTTTCTTCTTTTGAAACAGTATATCCAGCATGAAACGGGGGAGAAAAAGAGGAACTATCTTATCAGAGGATTATGTCCCTTCTGACCTCTGTTGACCTAGGACAGCACACACACAGATGCTATCAATTTAATCTCAACTAGTGTTTGCAACACGGATGGGACAATCTGTTGCTTTCAAATTGATATGCAACACATACACACACACACACACACACACGCACACACACAGAGGCAAGGAAGGGTCATGAGGAATTAAGGCTCTATGCTTTAGGTTACAAGAGGAGCTCAAAGCCTAGTTTTATAAACAAGCAAGATAAGTAACTTTTTGGTTGCAAGGTCACCTGCCTGGAGCATGTCCATACCGTGAAAGTCATTCCCACAATTAACCTGCAAACACCAATGTTTGTTTCATACCAGATGCTGCACTGTGACTGTCACAGAGCCATCCCATCAAACCTCTACAGCAGCCCTTTGAGTATTCCTGATACAAAGATACTGGAGTATCTTTGAGAATGGCAGAAACTTTCTTGGCTCTTAGTGAGCTTAGCTTGGAGAAGCTGGGGTCCCAGAAACTCTACAGCCACAAAACTCCCTCAAGCCAGTGGCTTTTGGGTTCTGTGTCTCAAATCCAAAGACCAAAATTCATAGACTACAGAGTGAGTTTTTAGAAAGGAGTGTTTTATTTTTATTTATTTATAAAAGTATTTTATTATTTTTATTTTATGTGTATGATGTGTTGTGCAATGCCCGTGGAAGTCAGAAGAGGGTGCTGGATTCCCTGGAACTGTAGTTATGGACAGTTGTTAGTTGGTGCTGGGTGGGTGCTGGGAATTGAACCTGGGTCTTCTGCAAGAGTAGTCAGGGCTCTTAACAGCTGAGCCATCTCCTTTATTATAAGGAACTTAAGAGAAAGAAAGAGGGCAGAGCTTCTGGAGGGGCCCATGGGAGTGGAATGCCCTTGGCCTCACTGCCTGTGTGTTAATAAGGCTTTACTCCATGGAGGAATGGGGAGGGGATGAGATGGTCAGTCTAGTTCCCATTCCAGGTGTCCAGGTGCCTGGCAGTTTCAGTAACAGCCTTTGCATGGCTTTTCAGAAAAGGGATACTCCTTTAGGGGAAAAGAGAAACAAAATAGACCTTCCTTCTGGCATCACTGGCCTCTGGCCAGACAGAACCAAAGTTTAAATACTCCTGTCATTACTGGTCTCTGGGAAGGATGAGGCAGCTGACATGCCCAAGCACATTACTGGCTTTTAGAAAAGATAAAAAAAAAAAAAAAAACACCTCTATTCATTTTGTGGTCTTTACCCTAAAACTTCCTAGCCGATCTCTATCTCCTCTTCTAATCAGTCTCATGCCCATTATACAGCCAAGAGCACTAGGTCTCTGAGAGGGCAAGCTCTTTGTTCTGTTCAAGGTTACAACAGCTAAGATGTGATAGGTGGGAATTCAACTCAAGCCACATAACTTGACACTGTCCCACATGGTAAGAAAGTAACAAGTTATAAGCTCAGAGTAAAGCAGAAACCTGCTGTCTTAGCTTCTTTCCTGTGGCTGTGATGGAATGCTCTGACAAAAGCAACATAAGGGAGAGAGCACTGATTTCAGCGCACAGTTCTGGGATGCAGTCCATCGTGGTGGGGACGTCAAGGCAGCAGGAGCCTGAAGCAGTTGGTCACATCATAGCTACAGTCAGGAAGAAGAGAGCAATGAATTTACACTGCTGCTCAGCTCCATTTCTCCAGGTACACAGTCCAGGATCCCAGCCAGGGACTAGTGCCACCCCCAGTGGGCAGGTCCTCCCACCTCAACTGACACACTCTAGATAATCTCCCCTAGGCGTGCCCAGAGGCCCATCTCCCAGGCCACTCTAGATTCTGTCAAATTGACAATACTAACCAGCACACTCACTCAGTGCTTGTGGATTGGGGGCCAGAATTAAGTATGGATTAGCATCATAGACTCTGTTCCCATTGACCCAATATCACACTTTGTAGAGCCCTCAGAAGCTTGGGGCATGGCAGAGGGCACTGAGAAGCCTGGCTGTGGCAGTGAGGGCATCTAATGGTTTGCACTCATGGTTAAGGTGCACATAGCCATCTAGGTATGTATGTGTGAAGTGAGGGCCAGAGACAAGGTCTCTGGGAGCAACACCACCAAAGACAGTATCTGACACTGTCTGCCTAAATGTGCCTGGCACTGTACTGAAGGGTCTCTACCACGTGTGAACCCATTCAGCCCTTGTGGTACTCTGATGCAGCTGTCTCTGTCCCTGCTGAGCCCAGTGCTGAGGGAGCCAGTGAGCAAGGGCTGAGATGCTCTCCCAGGTGCCCCTGCTTGGGGATTCATGCATTGTTCTCAGTCCCCAAGCCCCTTTGAGTCACACAGTCTTATAAGAAGCTCCCTGGTATTTTAATTTTGCTTCATTTGAATTCTCCTGGATTTAGCATCTGTCAAGAATTTTCTCCCTGAGAGTGTGAAAGTGTTTTATTGTGTGATGGGTTGAAGGGCCCTTTAGCAAACACCTTTGCATACAAACAGAAGAGACTAAAGCCTTAATTTCTCATCAGAAAGACACAGAAAGACACAGGAAGGGTACACCATGCTTGGTGGAGTTCAGGCCCTCAGCCTGGAGTCCTGTTTCCTGCCTGGGGAGAGGGAAACCTCATCATCTCTGTCCCCAAAGGACCTCAGGGGGCTGTGCTGGTTAGTTTAACTATCAGTGAGATACAACCTAGAATCATCTGGGGAGAAAGTTTCAATTGAAGAATGAAGAATGATGGGGATTATCTTGGTGTGTGGGCGTGTCTGCAGGGTTGACTGTTAATTGACCCAGCTTAGGTGGGCAGCACCATTCCCTAGGCTGGGTCCTTACCTGTATAAGTGCACAGAAAGCCAATTGAGAGGAGGCTACAGGGGTTCATCTCTCTCTGTTTGTGACTGTGGCTGTCATATGACCAGCTTCTTGAGTTCCTGCCTTGACCTCCCCACAATGGTGGACTGTGACCTGGAACTACAAGTCAAGCAAAACCTTTCCCCCTCAAAATTGCTTTTGGTGAGGGTATTTTATTCTGGCAACAGAAATGAAACCAGGACACGGACCAAAGAGCTCTCAGAGCAAAGGGTTGTTATAATGGTGATTTTTCAGGTCCTGCTACTTGCAAAGGCTCTGGGATAAGCCTTTCATAATAATTGACTCATTTAATATTTCCAGCAACTCTAGGGGGTGTATTACTGTTGTATGGGTGATTAAACAGGAACAGAGAGCTTCAGCAGCTGGGTCCAAAGCACTAGGCAGCAGACTTGCCATTTAGGCTTGGGTAGAAGACTCCAGGGTTCACCCTCCCAGGAAACACCCTGCCTCTCTTGTAACCAACCTGGAAGGAGGGAGGACATTTAAAAGAGAGACACTTGAACAATCTGACTATTTGAAACAACAGACCGCAAAGAATTAAAATTTTCTCAGAAATCCCATGCTGGGGGAAGGGGAAGGCCACGGTGTGGTGCTAGCCAGAGGGGGCGCTTGCCTCCCAGGCAAAGACTTCAACAGTTCTGACAACTTGTCAACCCCTTGCAGGAGAGACTGGAGCTGAGGCAGTGACGGGTCAGTGACGGGCAGGCCCACACCTGGACAGGACTGCTCAGCTCTGTGTATCTCTTGCTCTGTATTCAAACCCAAACCTCATGTTAGTACCCCAAAGATGGACTTGGTGGAGGGATCACTGGACCTCTTTGTTCCTCTCCCCAAAGTGGCCACACTAAGTAACTCTCCCTCTGCGGGGAGTGGGTGACCCAACCGAGAGTCCAGGTTTTGACTCCCAAATCTCTTAGAAATAATGTGGCTAATGCTTCTTCATGCCGGCGTCCTGGGAGCCCAGGAAGTACCTCAAATGCCCCATCAGGAGATGTCAATCCCTGTTTCTTCTTCACTCATGAGCCTCATGAGTGTCAATAATTATCTGAGGTTTTTTTGTGACCATTTTTCTGACCTTGACATTATCATTTCAAAGCTGTCCCTCAGACCACAGACAGTTCTCTTTTCCCTAGACTGTATGCAACAGCCTTGGTCTGTGGTACAAATGAACACAGGGGGTCTGGTTCATTTGAAGTAGGAAGTAAAGAGGAATAACAGAAATACAACCAGCCAGATCCCTCAGGGAAACACATGTCACTTCTGGGGTGAGAGTTTTATCTTTTGAAAAGGAGCTTCAGTCTCTAGCAACGTCTGCCTCATCTGCCGTCAAGAATCCTCTGACAAGGGCTCAGTGAGTTTATCCCCTGCTTGAATGGCAGACCCATTGAGAGAACGTAGCCCCTGCACCTAAATTCCCACTGCTGTGCAAGCGATCAGGCCCATCGGTCAGCTCCCCGGTGCCGGGGTTCTGAATTGGGCCCTGGCATGGAGAAGTAGGCAGGTCACAAGTGTTTAGGATCCAGTGAATGAAGGACTATTGTGCCAACAGTTGTCATTAATTCAAGCTGAACATCTTTGGGGTCACAAGAAGTTAAAAAAGAAGTGTGGAGTCCAAATAGGGTGAGTTCTAATCTAGATGATGGAGTAGGAACTGTTTTGTGTAAGAATGTGCTGTTAGAATCCAGACCTGACTGCTGCTCAGGCCTGCATGTGTGTGTACAACTGTGTCTCCAAATGCCTGTGGAGGTCAGAAGAGGGTGTGGGATTCCCCGGAACTGGAGTTATGGACGGTTGTTAGCTGCCATGTCGGTGCTGGGAATCAAACCCAGGTCCTCTGCAAGAACAGCCAGTGTTCTTAACTACGGAGCCATCTCTCTAGTCTGAGACCTTCCATTTTTGTAACTAAACGGGCCCATGACGTCATCCTTAAGAAGGGGTGGGAAAAGACACATGGGAAAAGAGATCAAGCCAGGTGGGGGACCATCCCTGCCATGGAGAAGTGAGGATGCTTCCAGTTCATAAGCAAACACCTGACTAAGCCCATCAGCATGGATGAAGTTTTCCTTGACGACTGCTGTTTGGAGCAAATGCACTGAGTTAATTAAATGCATTGAGCATTTTTCTCTTTGATGCAATTAAGCCATTTTCTGTGTTACTTTTCAGTTTCTTTTTAAAAATTGCACTAATTTTTTTTTATCGAAACAATCTTTTCTTTCAAAGCTTCACAATGAAGACAGTGAAGGGCATTCTCTCCCCTCTATCAAATCTCATCAATATCTTTTATATTGTGTTTGAGAGGAAGGGAGTGCTAAAAATTTTCCATTTAACTTTATGATTGCCAGTTTTATGTCTTATTGGTGACTTATATCAGTAATATTTGTTATGAATCAGACTAAAACGTAGTAACTTGGATTCATCTTTTTAGCTGATCCATGAGAAACTCATGAAAAATCTCAGATATTCTAGACTTTGTCAGTTGGCTTTGAACCACTAACTCAGTTTTTCCATGATTACCCCCAGGTTGAATATTGTGTGATAATCGTTCACCCTGTTAGAGCTAACAACACGATTGAAACAGCCTAATAAGAAATATGGGCTCTTGCTTAGGCTTCAGGGTTTGGAGGGAAGAGCCTGCAAGAGACTTACAGACCTTGGTGTGCCCATCATGAGAGGGCAGCGATGTATCAGGTGGCTAGGGTCCTGGAAACTCAAAGGCCACCAAAGCCACCTCAAGTCAGAAGTTTTTAGGTTCTTGTCTTGTGAATTCAAAGAATAAAATTAATGAAGCAGAGTGAGTTTTGGAGGAAGTACTTTACTATATGGAGCTTAGAAAAAAGGAAGGCAGAGCGCTGTGCAACTGGAGGGTCCCCGAGTGGGATTCCAGCCTCAGGGCTTGGGAGTTAGTCAGGGTTTAGTGGAGGGAGGAGGAGGCTCAGTTTCCATTCCAGGTGTCCTGGTCCCTCAGGGTTCAGATCACATCATCAGTATATATATCCAGGAGCAGGGTATTCCTTTAGGAAAAAGAGAAAAGGAAAAGAACCAGACCCCCTTCCTGGCATGCCTCTAGCTACGGCAGAACTAGAGGTATCTCTGGATTAGATAGTTCTGGCATCTCTGGCCTCAAGTGGGGACAAGTGCACTGGCAAGTCCACAGACATGTCCAACGCTGTCCTTTGGGGTCTTTTCCCCCTAAACGACCCTCATCAATGATCCTAGTTGTGTTAGCTATTTTTCTCATTGCTGTGATAAAATACCTTGTAGGAACAAGTCCAAGGAGTGACATTGTATTTTGGCCCATGGTTTCAGAGGGTTTAATCTGTCAAGGTGAGGAAGGCGTGGTGGGGCAGCTCAGTCAGATCTTCACAAGTCAGGAACCAGAAGAAGGTAGACTTCTGAGGTGCTCTTGGCTTTCTCTCTTTCCCTGTATATTCCGGTTGGGCCTGTACACTCATGGGGTGCTGACACCCACACTCAGGGCAGGTCTTCTCCCTTCAGGTAACCTTCCTGGAAATGACCCTCACACACACACCCGGGAGTATGCTTCACTGGTCTGTAGGTGATTGTAAATCCAGTCTAGTTGACAAGGAAATGAACCAGCCCACTAGCTTTTACAGTAGTCCTGAGCCAGACAGTCCTAGGTTCTTTGTAGTTTTGTGATTTACTTTATGTCATAGCTGAGTTCTCTGAATCCAGGAAGATGGTATAATATAGTGGCTAGAAGTAAGAGAAGATGGAGGTTGAAGTGCAGCTCAGCTACCCAGTAGCTGTCATGCTGAGCAGATCTTCCTCCCTCCCTCCTCCCCTCCCTCTCTCCTTCCTCCCCTCTCTCCCTCCCTCTTCCCCTTCCCTTCCTTCCTTCCTTCCTTCTTTTCTTCCTTCTTTCCTTCCTTCCTTCCTTCCTTCCTTCCTTCCTCCTTTTCTTTCTCTTCTGTTTACTCATTA
>NW_008338348.1:128998-163796 GCF_000622305.1 Nannospalax galili | reverse complement strand
CCCCTCCCCCTCTCCTCCCTCCTCCTCCCCCCTCCTTCCTTTTTCTTTCCTTCTTCCTCTTTTCTTCCTTTTTGTATGATATATATGTACTTGTTCATGTGTATGCATGAACGTGTATGTGCACCTGCATGCACATGCGTGCACAGGCTGGAGGTTGACTTCCTTGACTGCTGTCCACCTTTTTTGAGACAAGGTCACTCACTGAACATGGTACTCACAGATTTGGTTGCACTGACTGGTCAGCAAGTTCCTAGTATCTCCCTGTCTCCATTTCCCTAGGGCTTGGGTTACAGACACACATCTGTAACCATGCCTGGCTTTCTGTGTGGGTCCCGGGGTTCCAAACTCAGGTCCTCATGGCTAGGAAGCAAATACTTTACTGACTGAGCTATCATCTCTCCAGTTCTTCGTTTTTATGTTTAAAAATATGACCATTCCTACCTCCCTAGTTATGGAGCTTGGGTCTTGGACTTAGTACCTGCCCCGCAGACTGAGTCTTTGCTTTTGGGCATTGCCCAGTAGAGAGTAACACGCTATAAAGGTCAGTATTTTTCTGTTTACTCCTGTGTATCTGCTTTTCTTTCTCCACCATTATATTTAGCATCTAGGGCACCTCATTGGGAATCTGGGTCGTGGATCCTGGTTCCACCCTGTACCCCATTTCTTGTTTCTTGGTTTAAATAAGATTCCTTTGGTCTGAATCTCTGATTCACACATGCCTCTGTGTTGGTTGTCTGTAGCTCTGGAGGTAATGCACTGCAGAACTCAATCTGGACAGAATACCAGATATGTAAAGGAATTCAGACCACGGAGGCAGTAGAAGCTGGTATTCTCCAAATGCCAGTCCAAGATACCTGGATTTTTTTTCTGGAGTTGGGGAGGGGCACTGAAGTCACTTATTGGGACAGTGTGCAGTGGTCAGAATTCTGCCTTCACAGTCAGTTGCGCAGCTCTGTGGATGAGCCAGGATGAGGGTGTGTTCCTCCTGTCATCTCCACCGTGATGGGCTGAGGTGACAAAAGTCTGTGAGGTAGAAAACTGAGCTTTAGAATTGTGTTTTGTTTTATTTTTTGAGGCCCAGGCTGACCTCAAACTCACTATGTAGCCAAGGATGACTTTGAAATTCTGGTCTTCCTACCTTCGTTTTCTAAGCGTTGGGATTGCAGGCATGCACCACCATACCTAGTTTATGCAGTGCTGGGGCTTGAACTCAGGGCTTCACACATATTAGTTAAGCACTCTACCAACTGAGCCACAGCCTCACAGACCAATGCTGACTGAGCTTTAGGACTGAGAATACAAAGAGAGAGACTGATTTAGAGAAGAGGTCTGTGTTGGTTTGAATGAGAATGTTCCACATAGGCTTCAAGCATTTCAACATTTTGTCCCCAGTTGGTGGTGCTGTTTTGGGAAGTTTTAGAAGGTGTGGCCTTGCTGGAGGAAGCACATCACTGGGGATGGGCTTAGAGAGTTCTTAAGCCTTGCCAGATTTCCTATTACACTCTAGTTCCTGTGCCTGCTTGAAGATGTAAGAGCTTAGCTTGTGCTCCTACTCCAGTCACCTCTGCCTCCATGCCTCCCTGTCATGATGCACTCTTGCCCCTTTGGAACATCACACTCCTCATTTTGTTTTGTCTTATTATGATAAAATTAACCAAGAGAAAAGACCTCCCACCTCCCCAATCTTTCTTTTCTACTTCATTTTCTATACATCTGCTATAACCACTTGTGTATTCAGCTGCTACAATCAGAGGGTATGGGTTCATAATGATCTTGGTGATGGTGATAATGATGATGATAGTGACGATGTTGGTGATGGTGACACATGAATCAGACAGTCTATGCTTTCAAGGGGACGTCTGCCATGGAGTGTGGTCACTGCAAAGACAAAAGTCGTCCCCAGGATGACTCAAGCCTGCCTGGGTGCCTGTGAAAACTATTTTAATTCTTATAATCTCCCTGCAAGCCAAATATTTTTCCATTCCCATTTTACATCCAGGTAAACTAAGACGCAGGGAAGTTAAGTCATTTTTTTTGGCTCCCACAGCTAGTAAATGGCTGAGCCTAGAGCCCAGCCGTGGTGGGATTATTGCACAGCACTGCTCTTGGCTTAGCACCTCTGGATGCAGCATGCAGGCAGAGACAGGGCCAACATGGGAGCTGAGCAAATCTCCTGTGTTTCAGTAGGAGCCGATCTGTATTCTCTGGTCTGTGACCCCAGGTCTATATGGATATGTGCTCTGGCTAGCGCATCTGTGAATCTAGCCCTCCCCAGCTGGACTAGTGACTCTAGCCATCTGGAAAGCAGAGTCACACTACCAACTACCAATCCAATGGAGTGTCTACTAGCTGCTTCTAGGTTGTGCTATGATCCTCAGTCAAAGCCCAGGTCAAATGATGCCTCTTGAACAACCTCTCTGATTCCCACTGCCCATCCCTGGTACAGGATGCTTTTCTTAGGGCAGTTTCTCTACTGTTCTACAATCTTCATACATAACTCTTAGGAAATCACTGTGTTCTCCTAGGTCATCTCTGTGTCTCCCAGTGCTTGGTGGCAATGAGGAGAGGATGAATGGAAGTGTGTGGAATGAGTGAAGGAATGGCTGTATGAATAGAACTGCTGATTCCATTCGAGGAGGGTGGATGGGATTGAGTTTTGTCTTTATTCTTTCTGGTCTTTAGGAGAGGTTTGGCCAGGATAGACCTGTAGCATCCAGGCTCCAGGTACCTAAAGGATGTTGTCACTGAGGGAAACAAGGAGAGCTTCCTTGGGTACCACAATAAACACTGGCCATGGCATGTCATCGTTTTTCAGTTCTGAGCCACAACTGGAGGCTCTGTGACCTTATGTCATTGGCTGCTCTAGCCATTATGCTAAGTAGTCAACTCATGCTAGTCGCCCAAGCCAGCTGGCTCAGAACAGCTCCTTCCCAATCATTCTGAACCATAATGTGGCCACCAGCATCCCAGAATCCTCTCCAGTCAGGGCCTGCTAGACTATGCTGTCTTCATGGGTTATTTATAACCAAGTCAGTGAGAATCATTATGTAAAGAGTGTTGCTTCCTCACTTCCCTCCAATGTCAATCTATCCCTATTATTTAAATGCTTCTGGTTGCCGTGATTAGATATAATGAGAGGGGTAGGGTTGGGTTGTGAATGAGAATATATTAAAGCCAAGGTATTCTGCTATTATTATCCTTAAAGATCCCCAGTGGTAAAGAGGGGCATAGATGCTTGTAGTCTGGTTATTTCTGTTACAGCTAGAAAAACTTAAAGGTCCAAGAAGTATTGGAAAATTTGAAGTTATGAAAAGGGTAGGGACTTGGGAATCTGGGTTTCTAGTTCAGGCTTAACAAAACATACAATAGGCATGGTTCTAAGAAGCTGCTTAGTGTCAGTGAGTCTCCATTTTCCTCTCTGGAAAGTGGGGACATCAGCATCTATTCTGTGATGATCAGTAGTTGGGCACATGGAGTTGCTACAGTGACTGGCACCACAGTGCAGGAATTAGTCCCAGAATCAGTACTGTGCCCCCATCACTCCATGCTGCCTTCCACTAGCTCACTGCTGGTGCAGAGGAGCAGACGTCTATGTCCCCAGACTCTCACTGTGACTCATTTGACTTCCTGTGAGTACAAGTAAGCAGGATGGTATGCCAGTGGGAGGGAGACAACGTGGACCAGGGGAGAAGCTGTGGAGTCAGCCTATGATCTCCATGACCCCTGCTTCTGTCCTTTTCTGCTGCTCTAACAAAATGCTTTGACCTTGGAGAGTTGCACACAACAAAGGTTATTTCTCACCACTCTGAAGGCTGGAAAATTCAAGATCAAGGTGTCCACAGATTCATAGCCTGGTGAGGACTTTCCTTCTGTTTCAAGATGGCATCTTCCTACCGTGTCTTCCTCCACAGAGCAGAAGGACCCACCTGTTTCCTTACACCTTAAAAGACTTTTTTTGCTTATTTATTTTTATTTTATTGTGTGAGTATTTTGCCTGTATGTATGTAAGGGCATCACACTCAAATAATGCCTGCAGAGGCCAGACAAGGGGCTGGATCCCTTGAAACTGGAATTCTGAACCATTGTTAGCTGTCATGTGGGTACTGGGGACTGAACCCGGGTGCTCTGTGAGAGCAGCCAGTGCTCTTAAGCTGAGCCATCTCTCCAGCCCTTCCCTACCACATCTTTTACAGTCATGCTGTGGTTCAATTTCAACATGAAATATCTCCCCCAAAGAAATGTTGAAGGTTTGTGCTTCAGAGGGTGGCACTATTGAGACGTGATTGATCCACGAAGGTATCAAATTCATCAGGTATAAATCCACTGAAGAGTTTGCCCTCAACGGGCTATTCAGAGGTGGGGCCTGATTGGAGGAGGTGGACCACTGGGGGTGTATTTTGTTCTGGGGCCCTTCTACTCCCTCCTTGCTTCCGGGCTGCCATGACTCTTCTACCACGATGTGGGTCCCACAGACCCAGACATGACGGAGGATGCCAACAGGTACCCAAACCTCTGAAACCGTGAGCTAAAACAAATCCTCTTTAGGGCTTTCCCAGGTGCTTTGTCACCTTGAAAAAACAAAAATGAAAACAAAACAAGACAACAAAAAGAGGGCTGCAGAGATGGCCCAGTGGCTAAGAGCACACACTGTGTATCTCTTCCAGAGGACCTGCGTTTGGCGTGGCCCTCGGTAGGTTGTTCCTTCTCCAGTAGATGACTCCACAGCCACGTGCATATGCACAGTGCGAATTGGAATCTGTGGGCTATTAAAAGGAAGGATATGAAATTGGGAGAGGGATACAGTGGGGATCTTAGAGAAGTTGGAGACGGTAGTAGAGGTATTTGTGATAAAAATGAATGAAAGCCTCAGAGAATAAGTGAAAAAATATTTTTGAAAAACACAAAGGGGCTGGAGAGATGGCTCAGCAGTAAAGAGCACTTCCAACTCTTGCAGAGGATCCGGTTTGATTGCCAGCACCCACACGACAGCTCTCAACAGTCTGTAACTCTAGTTCCTGGGGATTCATGCCCTCTTCTGGCCTCCTTAGGTACTAGGTTCACATACATGTAAGCAAAATACTCATACAGAGAACTAAAAAAAAAAACAAAGACAAATCTTTTAAAGGTAAGTAAGCAAAAAAAAAAAAATCTAAACAAAAAGATTTCTCTACCTCCCTATAGCCTTTCCCTGGGAACCAAGCTTCCAACACCTCAGCCTTTTGGGTATTTAAAGTTCAGATTACACGCCGGGTTTGCCCACTTGCTGCCTCTTGAAGTTCTGCTTCTGCAGACACATAGCTCAGTCACCTCTGTTACTGTGGTAACAGGTCGCCAATCACATGACATGAGTGAAGTCATCCTGTACCAACCATTGCTTGGTAGCTCCATCTCTGAATGCAGACACCTGGGCAAATACAGCCATGGATTCAACCCTTGAAGACACTCCCTCTGACTGGGACACTTGTGAACTAGATTTAAACTTGAAGTGCTTTCTTACAGTCATAGTTGCCACCAGCCAAAGACAGCCACCACCTTGAGGAGGAGCAGTGAGCTGAGAGTGTGATACGGAGCTGGTTGCCCTGGTGGGTCCACCCCTGTAGGAAGCATGTGGGACCAGCATGATGACTGCAAAGAATGAGAGGCCGAAGAGCTTACTGATTCTCACCCCTGTTGTTGAGGGTTATTCACAGAGTCCGCCCTCGTGAACCGCTGGTTATGGGACAGAGCCAGCTACCCTGGCTTCAGAGAATGTTCCAAGGTAGAAAAGGTGGGATACCCAGAGGGACCCTGGATGAGGAGCCATGTGTGCCTGGGAGCTGCCCGGCCTGGCAGCAGCTGAAGGCTGCTAATGTCTGCTGGGGAAGGCAGCAAGTTCAAGTTCTCTCAGCTTTAATGCAATGCAATGATAGAGGGGGGCAGAGACAGGGAGGTGGGCTTGAGAATGGATTTGAAGGTGCTCTGGAAACTGCCAAATAGGATGATTGTTCTTGCTCTCACTCTGGAGAACGAAGAGGGACCATGGCAGACTGACTGGAAGGCAGTGTTTGGCCTGCAGATCTTGGTCTCTGCCCTTCCCACTTGAACCACTCAAGGGAGGAGGCTGTCTGTCTTGCAAACACGGACCTTGTTCCTGCTTGTTCCTGCACGAGACAAAGGCTTATTAGCCAGCCTCGCTTATTCAGAGACCAAAGCTTTTCAATGACCTTTTCGGTGGATGAACAGGGACATGTGTATCTATTTGATTAGAGACAGAAGACTCACTCATTAGAGGGCTTGGGGAAGATACTTTTTATTAAAAAAAAAAACAACAAGCTCAGAATGAACAATAAGGAATTTAAAAAACAACAGCCTGTGGGCACTGGCTATGGGAATGTGAGGCTGGGCATGTAGGCTGGTCTTGGCATCATTTTCCCAATGGTCAGGGGATAGGCATGCCATGCTTTGGAGAGAAGGGCTCTGAAGCTGATGTGGAAGGCAGGACAGAAGTGACTCCCTGCAGAGGGCCTTGATGCTCACTTGTTTCTTCTCTCACAGACAACAGACGGTAACAGGAGCTCATGCATCTTGCTACAGTTTGGATCTGGAGTGTCTTCAGGCATATGTGTCAAAGGCTGGCCCCAGCTCTGTGCTCCTGGAAGTAGATGAACCTTTCATTTTATTTTGTATTTTATTTATTTATTTATTTATTTATTTATTTATTTATTTATTTATTTTTAAAGACTCTGATTTTAAAACATATTTTATTTACTTATTTATTATTATTATATTATTATTGTTTTATGTGCATGAGTGTATTGTCTGCATGTGTGTAAGTGTTGTACAATGTCCACAGAGGTCAGAAGAGGGCATCAAGTCCCCTGGAACTGGAGTTACAGATGGTTGTTGGCCACCGTGTGGGTGCTGGAACTGAACCCTGGTTCTCTGCAAGAGCAGCTGACTCTTCACTGCTGAGCCATCTCTCCAGCCTCTCAATTACATTTATTTATTATGTGTGTGTACTTGTGCTATGGAGTGTGTGTGTGTGTGTGTGTGTGTGTGTGTGTGTGTGTACAACTTGTGGGAATCGGTTATCTCCTTCTACTATGTTGGTCCTGGGGACTGAACTCAGGATGTCAGGCTTGATGGCAAACACCTTTACCCTCAGAGCCATCTCACCTGACCGAGAGGTAGAACCTTTAAGAAGTGGGGCCTAATGAGAAGCCTTTAGTTCCTTGAAGGATGTTGTGGGAATAGTCTCTGACTTGTCTCATGTTCCAGCCACGAGGTGAGTGCTTCCCTTGGTCACTATATGAGTTACTTTTCTTATTGCTGTGGTAGACTACCTGATAGAATGATTTACGGGAGGAAGGATCTGCTTTGGCTCACAACAGGGCCGGGCAGGCCCGGCAGCTGGAGCAGCGCTGTCTGCTGCAGGGAGTGTGGGGACCCAGCTGTTCACATTGTGGCTGACTAGGAAGCAGAGATGTGGGCACCAGGGATGGGCATAGCCTTCAAAAGCCCGCACCTAGAGACCTACCCCACCAGCCAGGCCCCACCCCCTAAAGGTCCCATTGCCCCTCCCCTCAAAAACTAAAACCCAAAACAGTGCTACTAACTGGGGACCAAACATTCAAAACTTGAGCCGTGAGGACATTTCAGAGCCGAGCTGTGGCAGACATGCCTTTCCATTGTGCTTCTCTGCCTCAACACAGGCCAATCCATCACGGGCTGAAATGTCTGAAATTCAGAGCTAAATAGACCTTTAAAAAACTAAATCAGGGGCTGCAGAGGTGGCTCGGCAGTTAAGAGCACTGGCTGCTCTTGCAGAGGACCTGGGTTCGATTTCCAGCACCCACATGGCAGCTAACAACCATCTGTAACTCCAGTTCCAAGGGAGTTTGGCCTCTTCTGACCTCTGTGGGCACTGCATGACACAGGTGCAGGCAATACACTCATACACATGAAATAAAAATAATAAAGGATTTAATAAATAAAAAATAAATTATTACAGATATGTGTTATAGTGACAGAGAATTGCCCAAGACACTTGGACTGTTCACATATAGAATCCTTTCTGCCCCTGGTTGATGTCACCAGGAATCCTTGTAGACACTGGACTGCAGGAGTCAATCACAAACTCGAATGGATATGTAATTTTGAGGAAATGACATTGGACTGAGAAGTACAAACAAGGAGTTCTGGCCTGGGAGCTGAAGGGTCTGGAACTTTGACCTAATTTGGGCGTTGACCTTGGAAATTACTCTCCACAGATTTCTATCGTTCAACTATCTGTGTTTCCTTGTCTATAAAATGGGGCTAATAATAGTTGGGTTGTTTGAGTTTTAAGTGTGGATTTGTGGGAAGCTCTTGGAACAGCCTGGCGTAGAATATGAGCTAAAGGCTGTTACCATGACAATGCTGCTGCTGCTGCTGCTGATGATGGTGTTGGACTGGGTTTATGGCTTTACCATGTCATCTGGTGATTTAATTGTCACTTTTTGGTTGCACATGAATCATGAACTGTTATAGATGCTTTTAATGTATTTTCTACTTCAATATTCACAACTCCTAATGTGGGCAACATTTTCCCAGGAGTATAGACAAGAAACTTCAAGATGAGAAACAGAAGCTCAGAGAATTTGTGTTACTTTCCCAAGATTGCCAGTGAACAGCAGAGCCAAGCTCTAATTCTAACCTGAAGCCTCTTTACTGCTGAGAAAGCAGTTCCCAGTTCCAATGGGAGATTCGAGCGACTGCGACTTTCTGACCCCTCGGCCTGCTATCCTGAATAGCACTTGCTTTTCCTTGGTATTCGGCTACATGCCTGTGGTCTGTCCGCCATGTACAATGATAACCGTTCTTTTACCATGGCATCATCAGTATCTAGAACCTAGCTGACACACAGTGGGTTCACAACAGAGAACCTCCCTTGTGCTAATGAATAGGTCAGATTCTACATATCCAATGATCACCAAAATACTCTGAAAGTTTGTTTTGGTGAAATTGTACAGAGCAGGTCACCTAAAGATTTATATCCATTTGTTTTTTCTCCCTTCTCTTCTAACAAAAGATGTATGAAGATAGAGGGATGTTTTGACCACTGGTGCTCTGCAAGGCAACCCACAGGTCTTATCCAGTGTTTGCCATGAGTTAGTAGCGACACGTGATAAAATGTGTGCAGATGATAAAAATATAATTTTAAATCACTAGGGGCTCTGCGTATGAAAAGGGATGAATCGCCTCCTGCAAACAAAACGAAACAAAACAAACCCCACAAGGCTACCAGGGTCACAGGTGCCTTGGGAAGAGGTGATCGCAGTTTCTGGGTGAACACAATCTTGTTGGGAGACTCAGAATCCCAGATTTTGGCAATTCTAAGGTCACATTGTAATGGGAGTTGTTAGGGTTAAAGCCTGGCCCTGGAAACCCTAAGAAGCTAGGCATGGCCACCTGTCTTCACTATACCAGTTAAAGAGACAAGGGATAATGAAAAACAGATCATTCAGTGCGACCACATTGGGAAGGGGAGCAAATACAGAGGTGCAGTGGCCCCCAAGTGCTTCTTTGGGGAACTGACTTGAGTTTCAGGTTTAGCTAGCAGACAAGAGGTATGTATAATGAAGTGTCCTGGGCAGGGTGTGCTGCTGTCCATCAGCAATTCATCTCATCTTGGCTCCAATCTGTCCTGGAAGGCAAGTGCCCGGGAGCCAGGATCCTCCTCTGCTGGCACCAGGCCTCAGCTCTTCCTTCCCATGGTTGGGATTCCTGGAGAAATTCCAGTTCCTTGGGGTTCATTGCTTTAAGAGACCAAAGGAGGGCACAGCATCCCTGTCTTTGGTCCTGGGAGGGCCCATAGTGTGGGAACTCAAAGGCCTAGATGAGCTGTCAGGGTTTACCCTGCTGCTCAGCACTTCCCCCAACACCGATCTCCTGCTCTTTGCTTTCGTTCCTTTCTTCCTGCGTGGTGGTGGGGTTCTTAGCTGGGCCGAGCAGCCATGAGCTTGTGGAAAGCAGCCTGAGTTAGGGAGGATGGGCCAGAGGGTGGGGCGCTCTTCTTTACAAACCATTCGCTTATTTCCATTTGCTGAGTACCCACGGTGGTGCTCCAAGTTCCTTGTTCTGAGTGTCCCTGACCTTGGTGAACGGCTGCACGTGCTTATATTTTTATGTGTGTGTATGTGTATTTATGTGTGCATGTACATATGTGTGATGTTGTTACTTTTCTCATTGCTGTGACCAAATCCATCACAAGAAGAAATTTAAGAGAGAACAGGTTTATTCTGGCTTACAGTTGGAGGGTGAGGTGGACATGGTGGCAGGGGCAGGAGGCAGCTGGTCATGCTGTGCCTGCACTCCAGAAAGCAGAGTGTGACGAACACTGTGGTGGACTCTGGGATCCACATGTGATTCGGGTAGTGCCTGCTGGAATCTTCCCGAGGCTGGAGTCTGGAGAGTGGGTGCTGACTTGCTTGAAAAGCTGCCAAGATGGTGTCCTTCATCCCTGATAGCCTGGGGATGATGCCTCAGGTACGGCCCATCCACAGGTAGCCTTTATTTCCCGCTCCTTAGTTTGAGCTGGCCCATGATGTAGTGTGAAGATGTCATGAGTTCTGGGCCTCGGCTTGGACAGATCCGTCCTTTCTCAGTCTCTCAGGACACTGCTCCCAGCTGCACAAGTCAGGCTGGGTCTCTTGGAGGAAAAACACTTCCTGAAGAGAGTGGTCATGTGGCTAGAGAGGCATCTGGATGGTCCTAACCATCTCAGTTGAGGATCCTGATGTATGAATGAAGCCATTTGAGACCAGTCAAACCAAGATGACACCACCTTACTGCCTGGCCGAGTCCACAGGACACCACATGGTTGGAAAGGCTGTCCAGGAGAGCCTGGCCTGAGCTGTCCATTCACAGAGTTGTGAGGAGAAAAACAGTTGTCCTTTCAAGCTCCCACGCTCTGGAATATTCTTCTTCTCAACAATAAATAACTGATACATTTGAGGAAAAGGAGTTCTTTCACTGGGTGGCTGCTCTAGTTTGTTTCTCCATTGCTGTGACAAAACACTCTGACCACTACCAACTTGGGGAGAAAAGGGTTTATTTTGTCTTACATCTCACAGGTCATAGTTCATCAGGGAGCCCAAGGTAGGAACTCAGGGCAGGAACCAGGAGGCACAAGCTGGAGCACAGGCCATGGAGGAACTCCGCTTACTGGCTTGCTCCCCTGGCACCTGCTCAGCCTGCTTTGTTATGCAACACAGGTCCACCTGCCCAGGGGTGGCACCACCCACAGTGGGCTGGGCTCTCCCACATCACTCATCGATGCCCCGCAGACATGGCCACAGGCCAGTCCTATGGAGGCAATTCCCCAGTTGAGGCTCCCTCCACCCAGGAGTGTCAGGCTGACACTAAGCGTCCAGCATAGTGGCTCAGCTGAGAAGGGAGTAAGACTGGGGCTCCTGGAGGCGTCACACCGGAAACTGCTCGAGGAATTAAAAAACAAGGTAAAGATGAACAGACGAGAGATGAGAGCTTCAGCCCTGGACGACACAACATCGAAGCTTTTGAATCCAGGCAAGATAGAGACATGAGCCCTCCTGGATTCCCTATAGAGAAAATGAAAGACTTTTTTTCTTTGTAGCCTGCTGAAAGCCAGGATTCTGTCACATGTGACTGAAAGAGTTCTAAATGCTCTAAAATTATTTTCTGGTTGTGTTATTATCTACAGTTAGGTTCAAGCCAAATTTTACTAGCATAATGCTGTTTGATATCTTCAAACTCAGCTCCTGTTTCCTTCCCAGTGGTCTTTAGCTTTAAAACTTATCTTGCCAGGAGCAGTGGTGTACGCCTTTAATCCCAACACTCGGGAGGCAGAGGCAGGTGGATCTCTGTGAGACTGAGGCTAATCTGGTCTCCATAGTATAGCTGGGGCTACAAGGAGACTCTGACTAAAAAAACAAAAACAAACAAAAGCAACAAAAAACTCCTCAACCTCTTACCTTATCCACCATCAGTTTATCCCTGTGCAGCCCTTAATTATACTATAAGAAATGATGCAACCACTGGATCCTCAGTGGGATGACAGGATGCAGTCACTCTCCTCACTGTGCTATAAGTCATTTAATTGGACTGTGTTGAATGTCAAGCAGAAACAGAAGTGAGCATTATGAAATGTGCACATCCCACCCCACTGTTCTGCTCAAGGCCCCTAATGTATGCAAGCACCGGGCATGTTCCAGCACACACACTTGCATCTGTCTTTCGCCTTCTGGCATGGAACTGGAGCTCTGAGTACCTGCTCCCAGCACGGAAGTGCCATCTTTTATACATCTTGTGGGCATCCGGATCTCACAGGGACTGTAGCATTCTCCATTCAGCAGATGCTGGGGCGAGGGTGGCCGAGACATCTACAGGGCTGTTGTGAATTCAGTTCTAAAGGCTCACAGTCATGCAAGGCTAGGGATTTGGGCTCCTAACACAGTTCTGAAATGATGCATCTGTCCTCACCACCCACACTTCCTGCTGAGAATCCAGGCTCTCTTTCTTCTTTATTATTCTGTGAAGCTCTAGATCTTGGCTGAGACATATTGCAGTTCCCAAAGGCTGCGATTTAATGGGAGGAAGTTTACTTGACTTGATGTATGAATTTACCAGGGAAGTGAATCTGATCAGGATAATTACATCTATGTCTTTGTGTAAATTACAGCAAATGTCTAAGGCTGTGAGCAGTCACCGTGTCCCTGTCACTCAACATGACCTCTATTCTCTGTGGGGTTCACAACTGGCTAATGAATGTTTAGTGGAGGTTAAACATGAAGGAGGCTGATTACAGTGACCTGCTCTGCCTGAGCCCCATCACTTATTCAATTAAGACACAGCATGGCGGCCTTTGTTCAATCATAGATGGGCGATACAGGGTAGGTGTGGTCCTAGGGATGCTTAGGAAGTAATACTGAGCAGTGGTTTTCAGTCTAGACCAAATCCATTGCCCACCCTCATCTCCCATCTTTACCCTCAGAGCCACCGTGTTTGGCCATGGCAACACTTCATCCTCATCTGAATCTGTCATTTACTCTCTCATTCCTGCGAAGTCGATCTTTTTGTCTCCAGTCCACTGCCCCTGTCTGATGGCATCCTGGTCCTCATCCAAGAAGCAGATCACTTCCCCTGAATATCAGCTTGCCCTGATCACCCCAGTCACACTCCCTCCCTCAACTGGAGCTTTCTTCTGTTTATTAAGTATGTCATGAGCCCTCACCAGGCTGAAGGAACATGGAGGCCTGAGGTGAACCTGATGTGTTGATCTCAGAGTCTAGCAGAAGAAGAACACAAAAGACAATAAATCATCACAGCACTGACCCATCAATAAATCTACCATAAAGAAACACACAAGCATCTGGGGTAGTCAAAGGAGAGAAAGCCACAAAAGCAGGCTTTGGAGGTAGGGTGCCTTGGCGCAGCTATGAAGGATGGATAGAGGCTACCAAGATGATGATGATGAGGAAGACGTCTCCAGAGGGAGCTAGATAAACGGTGGCCATCATGGCTTGACTTCTCCATCACTTTCTCAAACCTCTTAAAGGTAGAGACTTGTTTTGCATCTTTCCCCAGATTATTGGACTGACTGTACTTAAGTGTCCTCCACCACCTTCTCTCTCCAAAGGCTGAGATTTGTTTCATTCGGTTTTACACCCCATTTTCCTAGAACAGGCATACAATAGGTGCTTAGCAAAAGTCCAGGAGGTTGAGTGCATGAGCTATCAATCCGGAGAGTGATCATTCTGCTCTTACTTGGGGCCTGGGCTCTTTGCAGTGGTATAGAACTCACTGTATAATGAGAGACACATAACCAGATATAAGAGTCTCTATTAGCTATTGATTTCTGCTTAACAAATGAAACAGAAGTTAGTGGCTTACTTGGGCTAGAGGGATGGCTCGGTGGATAAGACACGTACTGGTTTTTCAGAAGACTCAAGTTCAATTTCTGGCACCCACATCTGGCGGCTTTCAATTGCCTGTAACCCCAGGGGATCCGATGCCCTCTTCTGGCCTCCACAGGCACTGCACTCACATACACAAACCCACAGACATACAGATGGTTAAAAATACTAAAAATAAAAATTTAAAGTTTAGTGGCTTAGAGCCAAGAATGGTGATACACGCCTTTTAACACAATACTCAGGAGCCAGAGGTAGGTAGATCTCAGATTTGGATTCTGGCCAAGCTCTGGGAGATGGAGGCCAGCTTGATCTATATAGAGAGTTCCAGGTCAACTGGGACTACAGGAAGGAAAAAAAAAAAAAGGGCCCTTTTTTCAAAAAAAAAAAAAAAAAAAAAAAACCCAAAAAACAAAAAACCCCAAAACAAACAGAAAATGTTAGTGGCTTAAAATAACAATAACCGATCATCTCTCGTGGTTCTGTGAATCAGCTGGGTAGCTCTGTTACATCCTCCTGGGCTTCCTTACACAGCTGGATTCAGTCAGAGGGCCCATTGGCTCTGGGATCAGCCAGGATAGTGGAGACAGGTGGGCCCTCATTTTACACAATCTTTAATCCCAAAGGAAGCCAGATCGAGTTTGCTCAAGTGACACTCACGTCCTTTTTTATATTTTATTTTTAAATTAGAAGGTGTACTTCATAGCAGTACAGTTTACATATTAAATAACACTATAGCAGAATGATTTGACACAGTTTTAAATAGAAGAAAAAATGGGAAAATTTCAGGTTACAAATCCCCCTCCCCAAACACATTAAAAATTAATTTTTCTAAATGGGCCAGTGTGACAGATGTTTTCAGTAACTAGTCATATCTACTTCCTATTACACTAATGGTCATGGAATTCAAAAGAAAACCCAATTTTGTTAAACAGTGTGGGTATAACTAAACCAGATAGGAGACCAAGAGAGGGGTAGCTAGCATTAGGTGACGAGGAAGGGCAGAATGCAGGCAAAGGGCACATGAGTCATGAAGGAGGATAAAAAACTAATTTTTTTGTAGTGTCAATTTCATCATATCTTTTTCTTTTGGGGGGATGGGTATGTGAATTCAACTTTCTGGTTATTGAAGTAGCAAGAACCAATTTTGCATTGCAAAAGAATCCAATGTGCTATCCCTTTGAAGTACTCCCATTCTAAGGGAAAACTCAGAGCACATTTCTTATACCCATCAGCACGAGTCACCTTTTTTTTTGAAGTCTGCAATGGGTAAGGAAATGTTACGGTGGGTTATTCAAGGATAGGTATTCCAGGAGACACAGTTCACTGTGATATTACCTGATATTGCCACTCCCTACATGGTCCATAGGCAGCAGGTGACCACACTGCAGAGACTGATATGTGCTACACACAGCTAGGGAAACAGACTAGGGTCATTGTTTTGGAAACAGGGAGCTCCTGGAAGTCAGTGACAGATGCAGTAAACATGCTGGCCTGGAGCTAGAACAGGGTTGGGAGGATATAAAACGAACCCAATAAGGTTTACCTCACAGGTCACCGCCAGCATCACAGGGAGTCATATGAAAGTCTTCACAGACCCGAAGAGCAATGAACACACGCAGGCCGGAGGGCCACGTCAGCACCGCGGACAGCTCCAACGCTTCCCCAATGCTGTCAGACTAGGGCACTGTGACTCCACAGGCACACACAGGCAGCTGCGCCCCAGAAAGAACTTGCAGAATGTCTAAAGAATTAAATGTGCTTCGTAGATTTTCATTTGCCTTGGGCACTCTCCTGTCACAACTTGTAAAAATTGAGTTTAAATTCAGGCATAAGAAAGGAAGTAAGAGCAGCTGACAGACATTAAGATAGAAGATTGAAGCTGGGGAAAAATAAAACCAGCAGCAGGCCAGGACTCCATCCCCAGCACTGTGGCGGTGCACACAAGTCATCCCAGCACTGGGGAGGGGGAGGCAACTGTATGAGAGGTTCAAAGTCATCCTCAGCTGCACTGTAAGTCCCTGGCCAGTGGAGGAAGAAGGGGAGGAGAAGGAAGAGGAGGGAGAGGAGGAGGAGGAGGAGGAGGGAGGAGGGAGGAGGGAGGGGAGGGAGAAGAGGAGGGGGAGGGAGATTGACAGCTGTGGGGACTCAGGGCTGTGACAGCAGCTTGGCAATGCGAAGTTCAGATCTTGGTCCTTGAAGCCCCCAGAGAACATGGCTCCATCTTTGTGTCTAAGATGCTGGCCAATGCTACTGTGACCACATAAATATTCTTATTTGTTCCTCTAATAAGGATAATTTTTGTGGTGCCTATTATGTGTTAAGGAGTAAAGGTGGCCCTCATAAAATCAGCACTCTTGGGGTTCCCGGGAGGAAGGGAAACATTCCTCAAAATGTCTCTGAGGAGAAGAAGCCAATATATGCCATCTAAGCAAGGGCTAGAATGGATTGGGAGCATGGAGGTTTGTATAAAATGAGTCAAATAGATTGACTTCAGAGGAGGGATAAGAATGGAATGTGCCCATCTCTACAAAGCCACTTGGGCTCTGCCGGCTCCTTAGCCACGTGGAGATGACAGTTTGGCTTCTTTGTCCTGGTGTCCTATCCCTGCTGTAACAAATGATCACAGACCCAGTGGCTTGGCAGAGAGGAGAATGGGGCCATCAGGATGGGGGCAGGAAGAGGGAGGGAGGAATGGGTTAGGGGTGCAAGGCTTCAGTTACAAAGGACAAATGGGTCCCAGGGCACTGTCACAGAGCCCATGGCTTACTGAACAGTGTGTTGCATATTTGCAATGTGCTAAGTTGGAAAATCTTACCATTTTACATGTCAGGTAATGGGCATGTTAATTGGCTTGGCTACAATGATTTCACAGAGTTCCCTAGCTCAAGACATCAAGTCATACACTTAAAAGTACATGATTCTTCTTTGTCAGATGTTATTTCCATAAAAATCTAGAAAATGAACAATTGGGCAATTTGGATGAGCCTTGTCCATTCCTTTATGGGTTCTCTGTCAGTGTGAAAGTACTTCCAAATGCGAAGTAGAAAGATGAAATATTTAAAAAGAGTTCAAAGGAGTAAGCCCCACTGTCTTCCTGGACTGAAAGGTTGTAAACTTGTCTTACCGTTCTGGGTACCAGGAATTCTGAAAGTGAAGGTTCTGGATGGCTGTGTTCCTCAGAGAGTGCTCAGGGCTCATCTATTTCCCTGTCTTTTCCAGCTTTAAAGGGTGCCTATAATTCCCGCCACAGGACCTTCCTCCATAATCAAGGATGGCAGTGTATTCTCTCTTCACCCCCTCCCTCCTCCCCCTCCTCTCTCTCTCTCTCCTTTCCTCTGTCCCTCACTGTCTCTCTTCCCATCTTCTCCCTCTTCCCCCTCCCAGCTCTCTCTCATAAGGACCTGGTGCTTACACTGGGTCTGGGCAGATAATCCATGTCAACTTCCCCAACTCACTTGATCATACCAGCAAAGTATCTTTTGCCTTGGAAGATGGGGACCAGACCCTTGACACCTGTGCGTGGCCATTACCCTGCTCTCCATGCTTCCTGTCCATTCATTTGTATATCCAAGTCTCATCATGTTCTTTCTGTGTGTTGGGCACCACACTGGCTGGACGCTGTGGACAGTCACACAGACAGTGGAGTGGGTGGCCATTGTCTTGGTCAGCAGAGGCCACCAGCCTGAAGAGATGAACAGGAGTGTTTTCTGTGCTTAGCATGCAAGCACAAACATACAATCACACCTGGGTGATCATCCTGTCACTGTAGAATACAAGGTATCTGTTCTGAATCGGTGGACATTCAAGTAAAGACAGGACCTCTAACTCGGTGTCAGGGGAAGCAGGGAGACCTTTGTTGCACTAAATCCCTTGTCTCTGCAGGGACTATGGATAACTCCAGTCAGCACTTCAACAACAGCAGTCAATCCTCGCTGGCAGAAGCTGAGTCCAGCCAATTGCTAACTTTCTTTCTCTGTCTGTTTGCTGTGGATAGGCTGGATAATTGTATCACATCACATTCTGGAACTGGCCAATGAATAGCTGGCTAGGTGGTTTTTTCTTTTTCGTGTGTTCATGCATATGAGTGTGGTATATCTGTGCATAGCGTATGTGCAGTGGGTGTGCCTATGCATGTGTGTGTGGCATCCAGAGAAGGCTGTTGGGTGTCCTTCTCTGTAACTTTTCACTCTATCCTTTGAGACAAAGTCTCTTACTGAACCAGGAGCTATGTTGGTGACTTGTAAGCAATCCTCCTGCCCTCACCCCCACAGCACAGGGGCTACACCCTGTTTTTTACATGGGTGCTGAGACTGGAATTCAAGTCTTCATATCTATGACACAAACGTGCTGACCCACTGAGCCATCTTACCTTCCCTTAAGGTACCCTTTTGAGTGACTGGCTTTCAGGTTACATTATGTATGAAGTTTCCCACACTATAGGCCATGTGTTTCTTGATTCTATTAAATAGCAGTTTCTTTTGCTGTTTTTACTTCTTTATTTAGAGAGGAAGTCCATTTTTTTTTGGCTCACATTTTTAAACTGGGTAAAACATAGGGGTTCAAGCTACAATTGCAATCAAATAAGTATGTCCTTGACTTAGCTTCTTTACTGCTGTGATAGAGACCCTGACCAAATTCAGCTTGAGGAGGAAAGGGTTTATTTGGCTTATAAGCACAGTCCATCATCAAGGGAAGCCAAGACAGGAACTCAGGACAGGAACCATGGAGCACAGGCCATGGAGGTACATGGTTTACTGGCTTGCTCCCTAGGCCTGTGCTCAGCCTTCTTTCTTATACAATACAGGACCACCTGCCCATGGGTGGCGCCACCCACAGTGAGCTGAGAAAATGCCCCACAGACATGGCCATAGTCCAGTCCAATGGGGACAATTCCTCAGCTAAGGTTCTCTCCACCCAGGTGTGTCAAGTTGAGAACTAAAGCCATCCAGTGCAATCCTTATAAGCAGAGGTGACCACTCTCTCCCTGTTGCTAATTCCTCCTTTATATTTGTCATTGGTTTGATCTGCTGTGTCCAAGAGTGATTTTTAATTTATTCAATTTAGAGTTCACTGCCCTTCATGAATCTGTAGGGTTTTACTGTGGGTAAAAGTGGAAGCTAGGTCCTCACAGTGGGCAGCAGTTAACTCATGGGCCTCCAACCCCAGATTTTCTGAGTGGCAGTTGGGATGTTTTACAGCTTCACACGACAGCTTTACACCAGTGTCCCCGAGCTTATTTTCTGAAGTCTGTAGACCCCTCAGGTTCCTATTGCTTCTGAAGCCTGAAGCCAGGTGTTGACAGCCACTGGACGATGATGATGGCCGGGCTGACCATGGGTGCACCGTGCAGTGGCCATGCACAGGTCCAGGCTCCCACAGGAGAGGTGCACTGGGGTGCTGCACAGTGGGGCTAGGCTGGTGTGACTCAGATGGTCAGGTCCAGTCTGTGGGCTTTTAAAGGACTTAGAACAGAAACTGTGGTGGGGCATGGGGAGGGCATGAATGCTCAGTCCAGCTGGCCCAGCCACAAGGGGTCTAGTTGTCTAGGTCCTCTTGTATAACAGCTTCCAGGCAAAGGTAAGAGATAACAAGAGCTAGAAACCTGAGTGCTCTCTGGTATCCCTGGCCTCCACAAAAACATTCTTAGAACTACTGCTTTGGGGGTCCCTGTACCTCCTGATCAATTTCTACCTCCTGTTCTCATAAAAAGTGTCTGTAATTTTGGATTTTATCTTATCTATTTTGAATATTATACATGAGGTCATATTAAAACCTTCTGGGTACTTTTACTTTAAAGCAGGCAACTGGCCTGGTTAAGTTCCAACAGAAAAGTCCTTACCCCTGACTTGTGGACAGTGGCTCCAGTTTCAGTTGGATTTTGGAAGTCCAAGTGGTGCCTGATGTGTGCACTTCGTGGACACTGGTTGGGCCTGTGCTGTGGTACAGATGTACGTTGATTCTCCAAACTTTGGGATTCTCCCTCTGGTTAGGCTTATGCATGTGGATGTGAGGGGCAAACCCAGGACCTCACGTAGACATGTGGTCTCCCTCTCTTTAGCTCTTTTCCCACTGATCCCCACTCCCACATTTATACTCCACTTCCAAGCCTTCTCTTTCCGGTAGAAATGCAAGGTTTCATTCTCTCTATGGTGTCATACTACATATGTTACAGCTGGGCTTTTGTTTGTGGCAGCAATGGAGAAAAGAGGAGGGAGGGAGGGAGGGAGAGAGGGGGGAGGGAGGGAGAGAGAGCAAGAGCGAGAGCGAGCAAGAGAGAGAGAGAGAGAGAGAGAGAGAGAGAGAGAGAGAGAGAGAGAGCATTCTCCTACATTGTTTGGAACACAGAGGCCCGTTTTTCCAGGTCCTCTTATCGGAAGGATTTTTCTGTGAATGCCCAGGGGGTCACTGATGTCTCCGCAGGACAGGGCCTGTAAGTTCCCTTTTGGTTACTTTGGAAAGAGTGGTTTCTCTTGGATCTTGGCCTATGTGTACCACCATGTGGTTCTGGAAATTGCTCTGTCTTGCAGTGTAAGCCAGAGCTGTGGGAGGCAAAGATGCAGGAGCTCATGAGCTGCTATTCAGTTCTGAGTCCCTCTTCAGTTTGCCTGCTGTTACTTATTTTCAGAGTCTGCATACATTTGCATTGTGATTGTGCCCAGGGTTTTTAGTTATCAGTGAGAGGGAAATGGCCCAGTGTGTGCTCAAAGAATAACTTTTCTTTCAGTGAATCTGAAAGGAGAAAATAGTAACTCCTAAGGCTCTGAGATGAGGGAAGAGGTGCAGTGGAAAGAGAAAGATCTCACTGCTAATGCTTGGGCGGGAATCGGGAATCAGGAACCAAGGCTGGCAGAGGAGCCTCTTCCAGGGACCAAGCCTGGATTCAGCATGCAGACAGTTGCTGCCACTCAGCAAAGCAGCAGGGCCTGTGTATGACGCTCAGTCTGTCTGACTCCTGGCTCTCCGTTATCTTTTAGCATCTGAGAAACAACTTCCTACATGAAGTTGTTGCTCTGCAGCGGGTACCAGAGTGCGAACAGAGGGCTGTGGGGTTGAGATGATATATTTGATTTATGATATAGATAAGAGAATGACTGTAACCATGTGTTATATATTCTGTGGTTGTGAGCGGATAAATAACAGGCAGGAAATGGACAGGGTTGTATGAAAAGTAGCTGGATGAAGTGTGAGATGATGGCTCTTACCACGAGCCTTATTCTTCTGGAATGTTCTTCATGTGGCTTCACGATTATTTCAAATACAAGGATATGTAAGAATAGTCCCCAGCCACTGCCTGGTGGTCATGCTGCTCCCTGTTCTCTTTCTGTCTCTTACTTGGGACAATCTTCTTCTTCCTCACCTGTCACCCCAACTGTTCCCACATCACCGACACCCCCACCCCGAACTGATGTACCTCCCCACTTGTGTCTTTACTGCCATCTTCCCCGGTGGATATGAACATGTGTGGGGGGATGTGAACCTGTGCGGGCAGGGACAGTGTCTTGCTTGTGATTGATGCCCCCGTCACCCAGCCAGGGCGGAACATTTATTAACTGATAAAATATCATTGACTGAATATTTAAGTCTCCCAGTGAATCACAACATTCAGGCTAAGATTTCTATTTTAGAACTTTTAAGAAGATTATTTTGTGCTTCTGTACCTGAGAATACCTATGTACACCGTGTGCATGCAGCGCCCACAGGGCCAGAAGAGGGCAACAGATCCCATGGAGCTAGAGTTACAGGGGGTTGTGAGCCACCTAATGTGGGTGCTGGGAACTGAACTTGGGTCCTCTGCAAGTGCAGCAAGTGTTCCTAACTGCTGAGCCATGTCTCCAGCCCTGTATTTTACAACTTATTTGGCTCCTTTTGTGTCAGATACGTGTCATACCCAATGTCCCTTTCTCGTCACATTGACACTGTTCAAACCAATGCTGGAAGGTGGTGTCCTGGGCTGGCAATGCACCCAAGGAGAGGTCCCATGGAGAGTGTTCAGCAGGGAGGGAAAGTAACACGCAGGATTTAGTTAAGATTGCCTTTGTCCGCATAAGTCAAGGAAAACTGGAGGGGCCAGTGGTTTTTCCTGGTCCAGAGACTTCTCTCTCTGTTCCATTCCTTCTAACACATCTGTCCTAGTTGCTTTCTGTTGCTGTGATAAAACTGGCCAAAACCAACTTGTGGAGGAAAGGATTTATTTTCTCTTACATCTCCCAGGTCACAGCTCATCACTGAGGGGAGTCAGGACAAGAACCTGGAGGCCGGCGCTGGAGCACAGACCATGGAGGAATGCTTCTTACTGGCTTGTTCCCCTAGTCTGTGCTCAGCCTGCTTTCTTCTACAAGACCACCTGCCCAGGGGTGGCACCACCCACAGTGGGCTGGGCCCTCCCACATCACTCAACAATCAAGAAGATGTCCCACAGACATGGCCACAGACTAATCCAATGGAGGAAGTTCCTCCGTTGAGGCTCCCTCTACCCAGGTGTGTCCAGGTAACAAGTGAAGCCATCTAGCACAGCACTGGAGACTCAAACACACTGGTGTGAATTTAGGTGCCTATCGTTTGCTTATGAAATTTTCATCTTCCCTTCATTTGGAGGCAGAAAGGAGTCAGTTAAACCGCATGTCAGGCATGACAGTGGCAGAATTCAAGTTGCTCCAACTCAAACATCCACTCAAATGCTTCCTCTAAAACGGACTCAGACTCCCTTAATCTCAGTGGAGACAGGTGAACTCAGCCTTCACCTGAGCACTGAGTGACAGGAGCATCTTTCAAGGTGGCTCATCATCTCAGAGGGTGACTCTCTTCTTGACTTTTCAAACACAAAGCTGATCTCTCAGTCCTGTACTCAGAGCAGGCATGATCAATCAGTCAGTCGATCAATCAATCAATCAATCAATCAATTGATCGATCGATCAGTCATTTCCACTGTTGTTTCCCATCAAGTCTAGGTATTGTATCAGAGTCATTCTTAGTGTTCAGAGTTCAACTTGCAGTCTCTACTCCCTACTTACCAGAAAGTTCTTTCTTGTATTACACACTGATCTTTTTGATCTGTGTAACAGTCTGAATGAAAGATAGTCCCAGACCTGGCAGCCTTGAGTCCCAGGGACATGGCTGGACAAGGCAGGACCTGCAGTGTGCCTGGTGGGTATGAGGCTGTCCTAAGCATGAGGTCCACAGGGGAGACTGGCAATGAGCAGTGGTTGGGGGGTATAAAGAATCTTCCCATGGAACTTGAAAAGCTTCCATGTAGGACCAAGGTCCAGGACTCTGAGGCTGTAGGCAGAAGGCAAGGTGGGGCTGTGACCCCCAGCATAGCTAGGTTAAGCCTCGGGCTGCTGTTCCCAGTCCAGTGAATCCTCCATCAGATGAGACAGTTTTCTTTTGAGAAGGCAACATGATCTCCTTTTGCCAACTTCATTTCAAAAGTGTGAGTTCAGTCAGAGAAGTTGGTCTGCACAGAATGGTAAGGGTACTAAACCTAGGGGACAACCTGTCAGCTTCCTGGGGAGTTTGGGAGGGGGAGCTGTGAAGACACACTGGGAGGTCTGATTCACACTGACTTCTTCCTCAAGCCTTCATCAGGAGAGATTCGAGTGGCCTCAGTCAGCTGATGTCTTCCAAGTGTCTGGAAAGCCTTGGGTGGCTGGGGTGAGGTCACATAGACAATCCTGTTTTGGCCATGGCTGTCCAGCATAGAGCAGGGGTCTGACTCAGATCACACGGTATTTGCTGTCTCCTCAGCCGCCGCAGAGTCAGCCTTCTGCCCTGTGGGGTAAGCCTTGCTCCTCTTGGCAAATGCCTGGCTGATTTCTGCATGGGTTCTGTTCTTGGTCTCTGGCAGGACAAAATAAAAGTAGATGGCACCTGCGGCGCATATTGTGGCAAAGACGAGGAAGCAGTAGGTGTCCAGGCTTTTCTGTGGAGGGGTGGAGACAAAAGCAGCGGTAAGGATCCAGCAAACTAGCTAGCAGGCTGTCAGGTCACGCTGGAGGCGTGCCTCCACGGGCCCCACTCGTATGCCAGTGGTCCCCACAGCAGCGACGGCACCTGCAGGAGGCACCGGTCAAGCTCTACATGAGCCAGTGGGAATAAATCAGTTCCTCACCCTGGTCAAGATGAGGGAAGAATCTGTCCTTACTGTCTTGTATTTGTCTCGAATGAGGCATTTAAAAATTTCTCAGCATGAACACAAACTGATGCTTGCTGAATATTATCTCACGTTTATTCGGCACTCAGCAGGTCTCCGCCCACTTCCACAGTGTGCACATGGCAACTGGGGAAGGAGAGAAGCACCCTGGTTTCTAAGAAAAATATGGACCAAAATCAGTCAGGAGAAAATGTTCTTTTCCCAATATGCAAAAGATCTAACCCACTGCTGTACTCTGAGACAGCTTGCTGCAGAAAGACCAGGAAAATGGAGAAGCTGGAGGCAGTCATTGCTTCCTGTGTCCTGATTAGACCTCAGGGATCCCTGGGCATCCTGAAGATTCCAGGCGCCTCTGTGGCATCTGGAGAGGTGCGTGGCTTGCAGGAAAGGTTTTCTCAGTAAAGGCTTCCTGGATTGGAGAGATGGCTCAGTGGGTAAGAGTGCTCGCTCACAAGCATGAGGACCTTACTTTGAATCCTCATCACCCATGTGAAAGGCTGGGCATAGCTGTATATGTGCCTGTTGTTCCTGCACTGTTAAGCAGCGGGAAGGGGATTGCTGGGGCCTGCTGACTGCTGGCCTAGCTTTAGGTTCGTGAGAGACCTTGTCTCAAGGGTATGGGGTGGAGAGTGATGGAGTGGGACACCAGAGGTCCTCTGGCCTTTGTGAACACATGGGCACACATCACACACATAGATACTACACACATAACATACACACATACACAGAGTTTCCTGTGGACTGGAGCTGTAGCTCAGTGGGTAGTGAGGCTCTTAGCACCACATAAACGTGCTTTGCTGTCACACTCCTGTAATCCCAGGACTCAGGAGTGGAGGTACGAGGATCAGAAGTTCAAGGTTATTCTTGGCTATACAGGGCGTTCTAGACCAGCTTGGGATCCATGAGACCCTATTTTCCTTTTACTGCCCCAAAGACTTCCTGGTTACAGTTGCTAGGTCTGTGACTCTTTCATACAGCAAACAGCTATGGATCAAAGACAAGGTGACAATGTCTGAGTGGCACCTCCCAAGAACTAATGTCAGGGATTTAGTCAATACCACTTACTCTTTGATGGAAAACCATGTTTTTGGAGCCACATGGTGCTTTAAAAGCTTGGTATTTGTACATCCAAGATCCTCACGACAGACTCTGAGACTTGGTACCTTGGTGGTTGTAAAATACAGGTAACAGTGGGGCATGCAGGGTTGTGGTAGAGCAAATGAAACACCCCTTTAAGTTGCCGAATGTGCTGAAGGGTGCCCTGCTCTCAGAGCGGGACATCTACTTGTCCACAGAAAGCTTATGAGTCAGGAAGAGGAGTTCTGCTGTCAGAAAGGATGGCTTTAGATTCTGGCACCATCACTTACAGGCTGTGCCAATGTGTAAGACAAACCATTTAGGACAGAATTTCAAGCCACAGGGCATCGGTTTCCTTATCTGAAATGTGGTGATGTTCAGCCTCCTGCTGTTTTGTGATGGAACGAGATGACTCTGACTCACGGTCTGTACTCCTGGTTTCAGGCTGACCCCAGCACCTATGCTATCTGGTGGATGGTGGCGCCTTGCCACCTGCTGCTCTGGTCTCCATCTCTCAGAAGACAGGCCAACCAAGACACTAAAGCCCGGAGACTTTCTCTGTCCCCCTCCGCTCACATCCAGTTCATCAGGAAGTCATGTTGACTCCACCTTGAGATACAGGCTGTGTCTGAGCACGTTTCCTTTTCTGTGCTATCATGGCTACCACGTTGGTGCAAGCCACCATCATGCCTTGCTCGGATTCCTAAAATCTCTGAGTTCCCTGCATCTCACCTTGTGCTCTAAGATTATTCTCAGGAGAGAAGCCATCACGATCCTGTTAGGCAAAGGGCAGACCCTTCCACTTTTCTGTTCAAAATCCACACAGATGTCCAGAGCCATTCCTAGTGAAGTCAACGTCCTCCTGGGACCCCCATGGCCACCAACCACACAAGTCCAGGATCTTTGCCCAAGTCATCTGTCTTCCTGGGACAATGTTTGGACACTCTGTGCATTCCATTTTCTTACTTTCATTATCTTAGCTTAAAGATCACTTCCACAGTGAGAGTCTCTCTGCTCTTTCGAGAGGACCCCTCCCATCCCTTGCTCTCCGAAGCATACACATTGTGCGGCACTATGGTGCAGAGTTGCTTGTGTATTAACTCTTTCCCCACTGGGCGTAATCTACTCGAGGGCAGCCACTGATATTTCCTTGCATCCCCACACGCAGGGAGTGGTGGATACACAGTGCATCCTCAGTGGCTGTTTACTGAATTCCTGGGTACACTGAAGATCGCTGCTCCATCCCAGGCCAGTTGTGGAGCTAAGGGGACCTCTACCACCTACAGGACTGCCATTAGCTTGTCTTCCTTCCCCAAAGGATCTCCTGGAGCCACTTGGATTCTTCTAAGTTTCATAGAATTCAGCCAACCCACAGCTGTTGCAGCATCAGAGGAAAGCACACTTGTCCCTTCCCTCTAGACTCTCAGGGGCCGAGGAGCAGGCTAACTAGGGTGAGAGGCTCTGCTCATTGGGCATGGAGTTTACCCCTGGGCTCCCAGATAAAAAGTGAAGCTGGTCTCTGGTGTAGTATAAATGTGTCCCCCAAACCCATGTGTTGGAACTGAACCCCCAATGTGATAGTGCTGAAAGGTGAGGCCTTTAGGAAGAGATTAAGTCACAAGGGGAGAGCCCTCATGGTGGGTTAGGGAACTCATACAGGGCTGGAGGGAACTAGGCAGATCCCTCTCTCCCTTCTGCCTTTCTCCATGTGAGGAGGCATCAAGGGGCATCATCTTGGAAGCAGAGAGCAGCCCCCAACAGATTCACTGATGCCTTTATCTTGGACTTCTAAGTGTTCAGAACCATGACAAATATAGAGATATCCCAGCCCGTGGCATTTTGTGGTCATAGCAGGAACAGCTAGGAGAGCCCTCCTCCCCAAAGGGAGCTGCCCTAGAGGATGTACAGAGGTTTGGCAGACACACGCTCTCCACCTCTCCTACCCTACCCAGGCATCTGGAACCACAGTCCCAATCTGTGGACACCGGCTCCTCAGGAGCACTGGGAGGAGGTGTTAGAGGCCAGGTTGGGGAGGAAGAGGATGGAGAGAGCTCCTTGAAATGAGCATCATGCTACCCGGTTATGGTATCAGATCTCTGGGGCCATGGCCAGGCCTGTTAGCCTCTCTTCACAGGTGAGTCAGGTTATTACTAGAAATGTTGGGGTCAGACCTTGGGCCCAATAAGCTAGGCTTGGCCACCATCCTCAACAGGCCAATGAGAGACACATGCAATGATGAAAAGAGAAAGGAGACATATTCAGTATGGCCGCACTGGGAAGAGAAACGAATACTGCTGTCCAGTGATCCCCAAGTCCATCTCTGAGGTTCTGACGTGAGGCTGAGGTCACACTACCACGCAGTAAAGCTGTGCTCCTGCCCCTCATCGACCTCACTGTCTTGGCTCCAGCTCCTCCCGCAAGTTGGTCTGACAAGTTTCAGAACTGTGTGAGGTCTCCTTCCCAGAGACAAGTCTCCCCTCTGGTACCATCTTCAGCCCTTTCCCCATCATGAGGTTCTCTGGGGTCTTTTGCATCAGTGGTCTGATAGCCAAAGGGAGGTGCACAGTGGCTCCTTCCCCCACCCTCACTTTGTTAAGGTCATGATATCTGCTCAGCTCACACGGCTAGAAGGGCAGAGCTAGGCTGAAACAGCCCCATGCTCTTCCCAAAGCTGCCTTGACCTTTGTTGGACCCTGGCTTGGGCTGGGATAAGACCCAACAAAGTCAATAATAAGAGAAACTGCTTTTAGAGTTTCTTCCTGTGCTGGCGCTGCTGACCGGCCATGCTCACCTTCACCTGTGGTGTGGGCGTGGTTTTGCAGATGAGGTGGTTAAGGGTAACACTGGGCTGTGCAGCAGTGAAAACCAGCCCATGAATCTAATGGCTTCAGTGGAAGCTTTCTTGGGGTGGTAGATGCCTGGTTTTCCCACCCAGGAAAGAGCAATACCCCTCTCTACTCCCCCTCACAGAGGAGCTGTTAGCCATAGTTACATCACTTCTGCAAAATATCTTTTATGTTATTAGAAATGGTCATGAAAATGTTCGAGTCTCTGATTCAGAGAGGAAAATTTGTTCTCACAATACAATACAATATCAAATTATGCTAAAAATATAAGGCAATTTTGGTAACATGCTACTTTTAGGAAAAGGTCCTTGGTATTAAAGAAAAACTCTCAGCTTTTTTCCTATTCCTGTGAATCAGAACTACACAAGGGGCAAATGCTTCCTAGAGCCAGGAGAAGAGCAACGATACACACGTTGGAACGCAGACTCCGGCTCCCCCAGAACAGACCCATGGGTTACTTTGTAGATGAGGTGGTTGGGTGGGCTCAGGGGAGGGGCATGACACTGCCTGAATATGTAGGCACAAAAACCCATTGCACTCTGGAGGTAGCAAAATTATAAGCTAATGAAATTCTGTGTTCAGTTCAGAAGTAACCATTCAATTCGTTTATCAGAAGCAAAAAGGTGCTCTAAGTTGGAGTGACTTGTTCCTGCCTTGATGTCTATATGTTCGGAAAGAAGTTACCAGAAATACACATCTGTACATCAGAAACTGCTCTCCCACATGTGTCCACACTTAGGAAACCCCTCTCCATCCTTGACCCTCGGTTCAGGCAGGCCTGTCCTCCATGACAGTGTCCAGAGTACAGACCTCCAAGTCAGGGTCTGCTGCTTATGTGGTGGGGACCCCTCAGCTGTGAGCTCTCTGTACCCTGGTGACACACCTCACTCTCTGGAGTCTCAGGAACACCTCACAGCTTCTGGTGTAGACTATTTACTTTCAGAAGTTTCTGGCATTTCCTGTATTTGGCAGCTAGTGCTGGGGAAGTATTGACTTCTCCCTCTCCCCCAGTCTCTCTCCGTTTGTATTGAGTCAGGCGAGGGTGACTAGGGACAGGATCAGCCACCTGGAAACCTGGAAGCCACCCTCAGTAGCTCTGCTAGATCCCAGCCAAGACTTCCCTCAGGTCAGCATCTCCACTCTGGAAGTCTAGGAAATGGTGTGGTGGGGCTGGAAAGATGGCTCAGTGGTTAAGAGCACTGGCTGCTCTTGCAGAGGAGCCAGGTTCTATTCCCCGCACCCATGTGTAGCTAACAAACGTCTGTAACTCCAGTTCTAGGGGATCGAATGCCTTCTTCTGACCTCTGTGGGCATTGCACAACATGGGTGTACTTACACACATGCAGGCAATACATTCATACACACACAATAAAAATAAAAAATAAAAAAATATTTTAAAAAGAAAATGGTATGGCAAATGTTTTCTGAAAAGGGCCCTGTGGTCTCTGTGAGGACTAATCTATCTTAATTTTCAACTTGAAGGGATTGACAGACTTCTAAGAGATCAGTGAGACATACTACCATGTAGGTCCCTGAGATCTTTGTAGAAAGGGTGAACTAAGGGGGAAAGAGCTGCCCTGAATATGTGGACAGCACCGTCCTACAGACTGAGTCCTGCACGGAACAGAAAGGGGAGAAGGAGGAGCCTGTAGTGCAGACAGCCCCCATCTCTGTCTCTCTGTCTCTCTGTCTGTCTCTCTGTCTCTGTCTCTCTGTTTCTCTACCTATCTGTCTCTCTGTCTCTCTCTCTGTCTGTTTCTCTATCTCTCTGTCTCTCTGTCTCTGTCTCTCTGTTTCTCTATCTCTCTGTCTCTCTGTCTCTCTGTCTCTGTCTCTCTCTGTTTCTCTATCTCTCTTTCTCTCTCTCTGTTTCTCTATCTCTGTCTCTCTGTCTCTCTGTCTCTGTCTCTCTCTGTCTCTGTTTCTCTATCTGTCTCTGTCTCTGTCTGTCTCTCTGTCTCCGTTTCTCTATCTCTCTGTCTCTGTCTCTGTCTCTCTCTGTTTCTCTATCTCTCTTTCTCTCTGTTTCTCTATCTCTCTGTCTCTGTCTCTGTCTGTCTCTCTGTCTCTCTGTTTCTCTATCTCTGTCTCTCTGTCTCTGTCTCTCTGTCTCTCTCTGTTTCTCTATCTCTCTATCTCTCTGTCTCTCTCTGTCTCTGTCTCTCTGTCTCTCTCTGCTTCTCTCTCTATCTCTCTGTCTCTGTCTCTCTCTCTCTCTCTGGCTGCTATGAGGTGAGCAGTTCTGTCCACTGCACATCTTTCCACTATGACATTCTACCTCACCACAGGCCCAAACACACATGCGTATCAGCCGACTGTGAACTGAAACCTTGGAAACCATGAGCCCAAACAAAGATTCTCTTTTAAACACATATGGGTTTTTTTGTCATCAAGTGAAAAACCTGACAAACGCAGTCTCTGTTGGGCCCACGTGACCCTGTTCTAATGGCAGGAAAGTAACCAAACCATGGCACATGAAGGAAATGCATGGTTGTGGTTGTATCCCCAAAATATCTACTCAAAAATAAGCTGAGGGCCAGAGTTTCCCAATCCCCCTTTGCCTTCTCTATGGTGGCCCCGTCTGTGCCCACACGGCCTCTCCTCAGTCTGTTCTATGCGGGGCAGTCAAATGGATCTTGGAAGCATATGCAGGTCACTGGAGCCCTGTTCAAACTGCTGATTCCTGCTGCTCACTGGATGAGGACCCTTCCTTAGCTCACCTAGCAGGGGGATCTATCTTTGGCTTTCCCCACACTGCCTGGTCTCTGTGCCTCCCCAGCTACTGTCCTGCCTGTGGACCCCTGCCATGCTTGTTGGGACACGGAGCCTCTGCATCAGCGCTTCCCTCTTTCTCTGTCTCCTACCCCGCCAACTGCTGTTGAAGTTCTGACCTCCATCCTGCCCGCAGACCAGCTCCGTCTTTCACCTTTTCTGTCTGAGCCAGGGCGGATGCCTGGGCTCTGTAACGGTCACTGAAAAACATACAAGTTTTAAAACCCAAGGTAGAGGGGCTGGGAGGTGGCTCAGCCAGTTAAGTGCTTGCTGCCCAAGCATGGGGACCTAAGTTTAGATCTCCAGAACCCCCATAAAAAGTCAAGGGTGGTGGTATACACCTGTAATTCCAGGGCTTGGGGGGGCAGAGACAGGGTCTCTGGGGTTCACTGGCCAGCCAGCCTAGCTAAATTTGTGAGTTTTGGATAAAAGCAGGGGACCCCGTTTCAAAAAGAAAGTTGGAAAGCTATTGAGGAAGACATTCAATATCATTGACCTACACACACACACACACACACACACACACACACACAGCCAAGGTAGAATTTACACAGATCTCAAGGGTATGGGGCTGGAGAGATGGCTCAGTGGTTAAAAGCACTGGCTACTCTTACAATGGACCCAGGTTCAATTCCTACCACCCACATGGTGGATAACAACCACCCAGAACTCTAGTTCCAGGGGAACCTGATGCTCTCTTCTGCCCTCTTTGGGCATTGCGTGACACAGGTGCACTTACACACATGCAGGCAATACACTCATATACATAAAATAATAAATACGATATTAAAAAATTTAAAAGGGTATATAGCTCATTGACTTTGGACAAAACTGCATATTTGTGTAACCCACACCCTATAGAGACAGAACACCCCTCACACCCTAGAAACCCCCCCTTGCTGTTTGCCAGGTGCTGATCCTTCCATCCCCCACCCCACCCACACAGCACCACTTTCCTCATGTCCATCTCCCGCTTGTCAGTACATTTTGGATTCCTTTACAAGAGTAAGCAGCTGCCCAGATCCCCCTGCTAGGTGACCAAACAGACGGGTAAAGCAGGAAATAGGTTGTGTCTTGAAAGCACACAGTCACTTCCCAGAGTTCTCCTGAGCAGTCCTAAAGCCTGCCATCAGAACCTTGGAGAATGTGACATTGGTCTCTTTCCCTCCCCTGGGAAATCACCCCCAGGTCTCTGAGCCCTGGTGGGACTGTGTTTGCTCAGAGCACTGCAAGTGGCCCCCACCCCCAAGATGCTGCTTCCCTCCTCAGCCCCAAACTGCCCTGGCCCCTGAGAGCTGTTGCCACTCTTTTCTGACATTGAGGGCAGGATAGCCATGCCCAGTGCTCCACCTCCAGGTCAAGCACAGTACTTTCTTTCTCCCTCTGGACACAACACACACCGCCTGGATTCACTTAGCTTTTCCATCCTAGCACCCTAACTCTGTGCTAGCTTCTCCCTCACTTTGGCAGAGCATGTCCGATATGACCCAATATTTTTTCAAGCTGAAAAGAATCATTTCCTTTCTTCCTTCCCCATTTTATTGAGTGGAAACAGAATTTTATGACTCCAGTGGAATCAAGCAGGCATACATTTGCATGCAATTTTCTCCCACCCCCCACCTCCAAAAATAAGGGTGTTCATGTCAGATAGAGACAGAGCTGCCTGGCCTTTATAACCAAAGGCACAAGCAATGTGGATGCTGATCCCAGGACAGACCCACAGGCAAGGCAGCCTGGGGCTGAGGACAGGGACATGTGGCATTTATTATTATGCCATTATAATCACCTGAACAAATAGACTGACTCTTAAATTAAGTTTTAAAACTCAGAGGACACTAGTTCCCCTAGCCATCAATTAGAACCATCTGTCTCCCAGAACTGGGCCAATGGATCTCTCTTGTCCTTTCAACCTGAGCAGATGGAACTGTCTGTCACCCTGCACCAAAGCAGCCAACTCTGGAGTCCTGTTTCTCTCCACTGAGAACAGTCTTTACAGGTATAATAAAGGTATGATGAGGGAAAGGCTGAACACAGATCACACATGCAAGGGAGGGCTTCAACCTTCCCAGAGGGACTCTGCCAACAGGTGAAAGATAACACAGGCCTAGCTTTGGGCCCATAGACACATTGACTCAGGTACAAGAAACCAGGCTCCTCAGGGGGCCTTTGGAGGGAATAGGAAAACATTTGTTACAGACGGGGACCATAAGGATGGCTGAACAGGGGCAGGAGCACTTTACAGGCTGAATTACGTTCTCCCTAAAGTCACACACTGAAGCCTGGCCCCCAGGACCAGAGTATAACTGTATTTGGAGCCAGGCTTTCAAGGATTGTGTCAGAGTGTCATCATTTAGTGGGGCCCTCATTCCATACGTCTGGTATCCTTGTAGGAAGAGGAGGTCAGGACCCAGGTACCAACTGGGCTAAGCAAGTGAAGACACAGGGAGAGGACACCACCTATGTGCAAAGCAGAGAGGCCTCTGGCAAGCCAGCCTTAGCTTCAGACTTCTAGGCTCTAGAATGGACAGTGAATTTCTGTCCAGGGCACTGAGCTGACCAACCCACAGCTCTTGGCTGTCATCGAGAAGACTGACAGCAAAGAACCACTCACCCTGACTCCTCCAGCGAGGAGCGCCTCTCCCACAAGTGGGTCTGTTAGCAGGACTATAAGTCTGCATCCCAGCACGCTGGTCATTGCCTGTGGCAACCCCTGAGCCCAGCTATGAACTTGGCAAGTCCCTTCCTGTCCTGAAAGGAAACAGAGCATCACTGGCTGCTAGGTGTGGCATAGGTCATGTGACTGACATTTCATAAAATACCAAATGTAGCCACCTGACAGTGGTTCCTGAGTCTTCCCAGCAGGGTATGCTGCTGTGGTTGAGGTTCTCCAATAACTGACCTTCACTGCCTCCTGAAAGTCCTGGGGATGCCCTACCTCCTAGGGACCCCATTTCCCAAGAGGACTGGTTTAAACAGGCCCTCTGGCATCAGGAAGGTGCATGTCAGAAAACCAAACTGAGGGGGTTGGAGAACGGCTCAGAGGACCCAGGTTCAATTCTCAACACTTAGATGGTGGCTAACAGCTGTCCATAAGTCTAGTTCCAGGGGATGTGATGCCTTCTTCTGACCTCTGCAGGCATTGCATGCTTGGGTGTACTTACATACATGTAGGTAATGAACTCATACACATAAAAAATAATAAAATATTTAAAAAAACAAACTGGACACAAAGAAGATTCAAATTTAGGTATGCAAAAAAATTATGTAGGGGGCAAGGGAGAGAGCTCTGTCAGTAAAATGCTAGCCACACAGGCATGAGGATGGAGTTCATCCCCAGGACCCACTTAAAAAGCCAGGTGTGGGCTGGAGAGATGGCTCAGCGGTTAAGAGCAATGACTGCTCTTGCACAGGATCTGGGTTCAATTCCTAGCACCCACATGGCATCTTTGAACTGTCCTTAACTCCAGTTCCAGGGGAATCCGAAGCCCTCTTCTGACGTCTGTGGCATTGCACGACACGGGTGCACTCACATACATGCAGGCAATACACTCATACACAAAACTAAAAATAATAAATACAATGTTTTTTAAAAAGCCAGGCATGGTGATGCATCTGTAATCCACATGCTGGGGAGGCCAGAACAGGAGGGTCCTGGGGCTTGTCTACTTGGCAAACTTCAGGCCAGTAAGAGACTTTGTCTCAAACACAGCCTGGGTAGTGCTTGAGGTTGTCCTCTGACTTCCACACATAGGCACCCACATGTGCATGTGCACCCATATACAGATACACACCTGCACACATACAGACCACCTCCTTCCAGTTTATATTCGGAAGGAGGAAACAGCATCATTAAGCCATTGCTGTGGGCTGCTCCTGTTTATTACATTATCATAGTTCAGCAAAGCTGGATCACTTATAGTTCAAATCCCTAAGAACTTCACAGGAACAAAGGAAGGAGAGGAGGAGGAGGAGGAGGAAGAGGAGGAGGAGGGGGAGGAGGAGGAGGAGGAGGAGGAGGAGGAGAAGGAGGACAAGGAGGA
>NW_008338348.1:110442-128980 GCF_000622305.1 Nannospalax galili | reverse complement strand
AAGAGGAGGAGGAGGAGGAGGAGGACAAACAGGGCATCTAGGGAATCCAGGGACAGTTTCCTGTAGAGAACAGGTCCAGTCTCCTAAGGGGCTCACTCATACCCTTGGGTAACAGCTGAGTGAGGAGCCCTGCTAGGCTGCATTGGAACTCACTAGACCGTGTAAATAAAACATCAAACGGAAGGCTGGCATATTCGAAGCCCTGTCAGAGGGGTGTGCCTGTGGTGCTGTAAGGCACAGGGCTAGGTGGTGGCTGCACCTTCAGGGTCTAGCTCTCTGGCCGTCCGCTGAGACGCTCAGGTTACTGGGTGATTAGTGCACTGACTTCTTCAGTTTTCTTTTACTCCACTCCAGCCCCAAGCGCACAGGGATGAATTAATCACACAGCTCGCCTCCTTTTTCTTTCTTTCTTAAAATCTGTGTGTGTGTGTGTGTGTGTGTGTGTGCACGCGTGCATGTGTGTGTGCGTGTGTGTGTGTGTGTGTGTGTAATGTCTGGTGGCATATACCATGTGGTCAGAGGACACCCTCAGGTTGAGTCTTTGCCTTTCACTTAGTTTTGAACAGGGTCCCTCGTTTCCTCTTGTGTACCCCAGGCTAGCTGGCCCAAAACTTGTAGGCACTCCCCATCTCCCATCTCATAGTAGGATTGCTGGGATTACAGACCACACCACTGCATCTGGGTTACATAGGTGCTGGGACTACAGACCACATCACCACATCTGGCTTTACATGGGTGCTAGGGGTCTGAGCTCAGGACCTCATGCTTGTGTGGCAAGTGCTTTACCCACTGAGCCATCTTCCCCAGCCCGAGACTGAGCAGGGGCACCCGGAGGCCTGGAGAGTCTGTGGTTTGCCCCACTCTGTCTCTGATTCAGTTCAGTGTCTAGAGATCTTTGAGGACCCCCTGTGGGCTGTGTGTTCCTATGGCTTCCCATCCTTCATGGCTTCCTCGTCTGTGGGTTCTTATCCTAGCAGCACTCATGGATCACTACACTGCTTCAACACATGCTGAAAACCGAACCCCTCCCCCACTGACTCCGAACGTCCATGATGGGTGGAAGATCCCAGGTCAATCACATCCTGAACTGCTAGATGAATCTCGCAGCCTTTGGAATTGAAACCCCGTGGGGACGGTGTCTTCCTGTAGCCATCCTGACAGAGCCACAGGGGTAGTGAGAACTCCCATGCCATGGAATGACTGCATAGTGACCTGGCCTCAAACCAACGCCCCATGGTGTGGTCACTGTTCCTGCCCTGACAGCTTCTTTGACAACTGAATGGGCTGAGCTAGCTGCATTTAATGGAACTGAATATGAATCTGGGCCCCACACACAGAGCTCAACATGCTGTGTCAAAGGCACAGTACTTGAGCCCACTTGAGAGAAGCTGCAGATGGGAAATAATTTGGGAATTTGAGTGATGTGAAATGAAGGTCAAGTGGATCCGGGTTTAGCTGGAGGTTCTCTCTCTCTCTCTCCCTCTCTCTCTCTCTCCCTCTCTCTCTGACTCTCTCTATTTCTCTCTCTCCCTGTCTCTCTGTCTCTCTCTCTTTCCCTCTCTCCCTCTCTCTCTGACTCTCCCTGTTTCTCTCTCTGTCTCTCTCTCCCTGTCTCTCTGTCTCTCTCTTTCTCTCTCTCTCCCTCTCTCTCTGACTCTCCCTGTTTCTCTCTCTGTCTCTCTCTCTCCCTGTCTCTCTGTCTCTCTTTATCTCTCTCCCCCTCTCTCTCTGACTCTCCCTGTTTCTCTCTCTGTCTCTCTCTCCCTGTCTCTCTGTCTCTCACTCTTTCTCTCTCTCTGACTCTCCCTGTTTCTCTGTCTCTCTCTCCCTGTCTCTCTGTCTCTCTCTTTCTCTCTCTCCCTGTCTCTCTGACTCTCCCTTTCTCTCTCTCTCCCTGTCTCTCTGACTCTCCCTGTTCCTCTCTCTGTTTCTTTCTCTCCCTGTTTCTCTCTCTTCCTCTCTCTCTCCCTCCCTCCCTCCCTCCATATGAATGGGTATTGAGTATTCAAGGAATCAGGAGGAAGCCCTGTGGGAGATACTGAAGGATGACTCCCTGTGTATATGAATCTTTATTTGCATCTTTATATAGTTTCTTGGACAGATTAACTACTCAAGTTGAAATGGGCTTTTGGAATAGGTCACGTGCTTGGATAATCCAGGCTTCCTTTCCTCCCTTGTCTTATAGGTGAGGATGAAGGACTTGGCTTTAAGTCCTGGGTCTTTCATTCCCAGTGCCGTGACCTTGGGGGTCTCTGTAAACTTCTGCTCATCTCCACTCTAAGGGGGCCTGCTGGAGGCTCTACCTCTTGGCACTGGCAGGGCTGTTGTGTCAAAGAGGTGAGTTGACGTTGCTCACCCCTACCTGGGAGAATGTACTGGGGTTGGGAGTGGCTTCAAGGTCCTCTGCTTTACCCCCCACCATGTACCCAGAAGACAGGTCTGCTTCTCAGATCTGGAGAGTGCAGCTCTGGATCAGGGAAGACTGGATTTCCCCATTCAGTTGTGAAGGAGTGGAGATGGGGCCAATAGGTGACGCCAAGTTAATTTTCTCCGTGGAATGAATGTTTCCCTGACTCCAGGTTTTGTCCTGCTATCTTTGAACCAAACTGGAAAACCCACTGAAAGTCTGAAATCAGTTGAAAAGATATCTTATGTCCTGACTGTAGCCAGCAAGGGCCTGAGGAGGGGAGTTCTAAGCTGGGCCCTTCTGCATCACTGTGGCCCTTGGAGGGTCTTGGAGCACTCTAAGAGGGGAGGCTATTACTTAAATGCAACCAAACATGCCTTGAAGGCCCTGTGCTATGCCTGGTTTCTAGCGGAGGGCCTGAGGATGCTGCAATGCACAGCAGACAAGCACAGAGAAAAGGGGCGGCCAGGGGAGCTGCGCTTGGTGGTGCCGATCACCTGCTCCCTGGCCTTGGTGACCTCGTCTGTAAGGGCCTGGGAGACAGTCCAGCTGAGGGCTGTGGGAGGTGATGTGACAGAGAGGCCATGCCCAGAGACCATACCAGAGGAGCGACTCTAGAGCTGTGAGAGAAGTGGCCATCCCCCGGTCTGCAACCGTGCACAGGGCTGGGGTTGGGGGCCTGTAACACTGACTTCTGGCTCCTTGGGCTGGCAGCAGGGTCTCTGGGAAGTGGCAGGCTGTGCCCAAGCAAAGTAAGAGGCACTGAACAGTCTTTTGAACAGCAGGTCAGGAGAGGAAAATATCAAAATGGTCTCTGAGATAAGATGGGCTCCTCAGAGGTACCTGACACAGTCTCACCTTCTCCAGGTGGACTCACCAGTGTCATGGGCAGCTGGGAACCCTGAAGGATGCTGGGAAGGGAAGTCTCATCTTCCTATAAGTGTTGCTGGGCCTTTGCTCTGTGTGAACCTTGCAAAGGCCTTGTCTTCTGTGTTCTGACCCAGGGAGAACTTCGTGAGGTCACTCTGCTCTGCCTCCTTCCTGCCTCGCCCTGCTGTGGCTGTAGTGGCCTCTATATCTTACCTAGGCCAAGCATGGCCTGCATCAGGGCCTTTGCACTGATGTCTCTCTAGATCGGATTTCTCCCTTCTCAGGCTGTGCTGCTCCTTACTTAACTCACACCCCTACTCCAACGTCACCTCCTTTGAGAGACCTCTGGGGACCACCACATCTCTAAAGGTACATCTGCTCAAGGAACACAGGAGGAGGCCCACTCTGCTTCTGTTGCCCCAAACACTGCTGGACCCATGTTAAATCAATGAGTAAGCCAGTGACTTTGCACCTGATGCCTGAGTGTGGAGGTATTTTCCTAATAATCACTCTCTCCAGGACGGTAGGTAGGTAGCAGGCTGGGAATATGAATAGGACACACTACGAATTTTTATGGGGTTTGTCAGACATGGCAGTGAGCACAGTGCAAAAGTGATCTAAAAATTGTACGTTTGAGTTTCAATCCGAGTTTCCTGCATACACTCAGTAGTGAGTAGCTCACTCCCCAAGAGGTAGCCTATAGCATCTAGGGCCAGCTCCTTGAAGGAATAGGAGGGAGGAGGGCCAGGAGGGAGGAGGAGAACTTTAGTCAAAGTACAGAGTCTTACTTCCTGAGGATAACAGTATTGGGGGAGAGAGACCGCTGTCCTCTCATCACGCACACATAGCATACCTGAATGAAGGGGAAGAGGAGGCCCACAGTGAAGTTGGAGAGCCAGTTGACCGTGCCTGCGATAATGAAGGCTGCTGGCCGATGTGACTGCTGGAAACACTCCCCTGTCAGGATGAACGGGATCCCACCTGTGAGGGGAGAACCGTGACAGGAATGAGCCCCGGAGCAGGCTGCATCCCCACACCACCTCCACAACCCGGCCTCTGGATTACCAAGGGGCAGAGCTCCCGTCTCGGCAGAAGCTGCTGTGACATCCGTGTCCCCTGACCGTGTGGCAACCTCATTTCTGTGTTACTTGGTGGAAACATTGCAGATACTGGACTGGGATGATTATTTTGAGAGGCTTATTGCAGGAATGTTTAGCACGCTCCCCAGTCACCATAGCAACCAAGCCCACCTGCACGCGTTTCCAGACGCACACAGCATGCCTAGCTGGGATGCACTCAGTGCACCTGGTTGGGAGCTTCTGAGGTCTGCACCCTCCTCCCCATTGGTCCTGCTCTGTGAGACTGGCACCCAGATGGTGGGCCCAGGGCTCAGTGTGCCTGCCTCTGGCCTTCCTGTACCCCTTCTCCCCAGTGGGAGTCACCACTCTGTTGATTAGCTTGACTTCTTAGCATTGGAGAGACAAGAACGGGCAGGTGGTAGGACTTTCCTTAGCCCCCGGAATCTTTATCAGATGTGGGAGGAATCACTACAGCCTGGAAGTCACTAAACTAGACTCCATCTTTCTGTCAACACTTAGCAGTGGTTCCCCAGCTGGGGTGCTCAAAAAGGCTGCACGACTCCTCACATGGTAGGGAAGCGAAGTGAGGCCTGCAGAACACAGGGTGAGCAGCACTCTGGGGAGATGTAAGGACAGTTAGGTCCACCTTGGCAGAGGTTAGAGGGACATTCCCAGGGTGACAGTGGGCATGTAGCTTCCAAGGACCCTGGGAAGGTCATTCCAAGCAGGGGGCATGTGTTGGGGATGGGAAGCCTGCTGGTGGAAGGACTGGGTCAAAGTCTAGAAGAGGTGTATGTCTGGACACTGGAAGGAACTAGAGGGATGGATTTGATGGCAGAGGTGTTGGCCAGAATATCCTCCTGAAGAGCCAGGAGAGGGTGTGCTAGTAAAAATGACCATGGAGGGCTTTAGTGGATGCAGGGTGCTGCCAGGGCAGACTGGAGCAGATGTGACCATTTTGTGGGAGCTCTTCAAGGTGGCAGTGGGACAGAAGGGAGGGCTGGATTCAGTCTCCCCAGTGAAGGGAGGCAAAGCTCACTGTGGAAGCCCTGTGCTCAGCCACACTCCCTCCTCATGAAGTCCACCTGGCCAGGCAACCCAGCACCCCACAGCCATGGGCAGCTCCAGCTCAGCAATCTATACAGCTTGCCCACTTGCCAATGGACTGCAACCAGTCAAAGATGACCCAGAATGCACCACTGTCATCTAGACCCATTTTTGGCAGGAGGCAGACATAGCCACCAGTACTTATTACTTGAATTACACATGCACAGCTTGATTTTGAGATCAGCTGAGGAGTGGAGCATGGAGAAGGGGCCTATCTGGAATATCCCTTGACATGTGTGAGAACAAAGCTGTGCACTGTGGTGTGATAATCCAACCTTCAGGACAGCAGGGTGAAGAACAAGTCACTGTCAGAAGTGTGTGTCATACTCCTGGGTAGTCCTGTAGCTAACAGTGCTGGGACCCTTGTAGTGCGGCACAGGGGAAGGTTGTAGCTTTTCCTGAAGCCTGTGTCACCTCCCTTTACTTCCCTGCAGTATCTAGGACAGGCCTGTGGGCAACGCCACCAGATTCCTGATACTGTGCATCTGAGTGTGGACACCCACTGACTATGTAGTAGACACTGGGGAATTGGTCAGACTCCCCCCTGAAGGTCTCTGTGGGCTGCAATTGGGCCCTGGGGTCAGTGAGATGACAGACAACTCATCTTGACACCTTTCCCCCTCACATCCTTTGGGGGGGTGAGTTGTGCCCTTCAGTACAGACTGAGGGCAAGCGTGGGCAACGTGGGCAGCAGGCTTGCTGGGATTGCCCACAGCCCTTGATGGGGATGTGGGTTTTGCTCTCTGCTGAGACATTGTAGGTTGACTTGCACCATGCCCATTCCACAAGCTATGGGGGTATTCTCCTCCAGGGGCCTTCAGTCACTCTCCCCAAGTTAGGACATTTAAGGCATGGATATGAAGTGTGCCAGCGGCTCATTGTTGGAGGCTTGGCCCCTTGCTGGTAGGTGCAGTCATGAGAGATGATTAGCTCACTAGGGCTCAGACCTATGGATTAACCCCTCTGCTCTTTCATCACCTGCCGATAATGCCATTGTGTCATACATGAATCCATCATTCATTGGTCAGAGCCCTCAGGATCCATTTCTGAGGAGGCCTTGGCAGACTTGCCCAGAGGTAGGATTCACACACCTAGGCATCTGCTCATCCAGACAAATTGGCAGTCAATTTTAATCATCACACTGCTGGTTCATTTCACTCCTTTAGGAATTTGTGGTCCCTTCCAAGGCCCTGCCTCACCCGTCAAGCACTGGACTCTCTGAGCCTCGCTGCAGCTCTGTTCTGTAGAACACTCGTGAGCATAGCTCCTCCAACCTCTCAGGTCCCACAGTAGCTGCAGTGTGGCTTTTTCCCCTTCCCCTTCCTCTTCCCTTTGTATTTCCCTCCCCTCCTCTCCTCTTCCTCCCCTCCCTTCCCTCCCTTCCCCTCCCCTCCCAGCACAGAATGAATTCCAGCACCTTGCACATGCTAGGTAAGCACTTTCTCGTTCAGCCATAACCCTAACCATGAGATCACTGGAAATAGAAGTCAGACTTAGCCAGCCTAGGTTCCAGCCTTCCCATAGCTCCCATTGGACTTGTTACCCAGCAGCCTAAACCAACCATGCCTCTGGCCCTGGCCTGGATTTCTTCCTGCTCTCTGGCTCAGTTTCTCTGTCAGTTCCACCCCAGGCACATATGCCTCTTGCTCTTTCTACAACTGCACCACCATCAGCTACAGCCTCCTCAACTTCCTGTGCTGAGCACCTGAGATATGGCTGATCCTAAGAGATACCAGGAACATGAAGTATACACAGCTCTCCAAGACCCAGCGTGGAACAGACTTTCCACAATGGTTGCATGCGGACATGATGAGGTTTTGCATACACTGAGCCCAATAGAATATGCTCATTAAAAAATGGATTTACTTATTTCTATGTGTTTGAGTGTTTTGTCTGCATGTAAGTGCACCTGTGCATGTAATACCCACAGGGGCCAGAAGGGTCCCATGGAACTGAAGCCAGGACAGTTAGCCACTGTGTGGCTACTGGGAACTGGAAGTAGGTCTTCTGCAAGAGCAACAAGTGCTCTTAAATGCTGAGCCTTCTCTCTAGCTCCACAATATGCTTATTAAGAGTAATTTCATGGGGCTGGAGAGATTGCTCAGTGGTTAAGAGCATTTGGACCCAGGTTCAGTCCCCGGCATCCATATGGTAGCTTACAGCTACCTGTAACTCCAGTGCTAGGGAATCTGACACCCTTTTCTGGCCTCTGTGGGCACCACACACACATGTGGTGTACATACATACATGCAGGCAAATACTCATACACATAAACAAAATTAATAAATCCTCCTTGAAGACCAGCACCCACGGTATCAGAGGATACTATGCAAAGTGCCAAGGGAGAAAACTAATCAATAATTCCATGAACCACAACAATGACCAGCCCAGCAAATAATCCCTACTGGTGTAGTAGTGGCACTTTAATCTTGGGGGTAATCAACAGCTTTCTAATTGGACACTCAAAAGGCCTACTCAATGGGAGGAAATTCACATGTGGTACTGTAAATGTAGTCAAATACACATGGCTGGAGAGGTCATAGATCCTAGAGTAAACCCTACATGTGTCACATTCCTAGACCAATTTCTTACTGTATTCTAAATATGTATCCTTATATTTATAGACATGTGCACCTCTCACCACGCATCAAAGAAGCTTCTTTTTGCAACAGACAGAGACTATTACAAAGTTTCACAACTGGTCAAATACAGAGAATAAACGTCTGTGAGAGGCCCAGCTCTAAGTGACACATCTATAATGGAACCTCTACAAGTAAGGATCAGGGAACCTCGTAGAACAGGGGGCAGACAGAATATTAATACATCTTTCAACTCTCACTAGCAAAGCTTCCTCATGTAACAGATGGTGATTAACTCAGAAAGTCATAACTGGTCAAAAATTAAAAAAAAAGAGTAATTGCATCTGTTTCTTTTTCAATGTGGTTACTAGAGGATTTAATGACATTATTTAAGTGGTTGCATTTCTTTACATTTTATTTATGTATTTATTATTTTATATATATGAGTGTTTTACCTGCATGTATTTAAGTGCACCTGTGTCATGCAATGCCCACAGATGCCAGAAGAGGGCGTTGGATCTCCAGGCACTGGATGGTTGCTAGCCCCATGTGGGTGCTGGGAACCACAGCAGTCTTCTGGGAGAGCAGCCAGTGCTCTTAACCTCTGAGCTGCCTCTCCAGGCCTGAGGCTTACATTTCATAGGTCTTGGACAGCACAGTTGTAGAATATGTCTAGCAGCTTCTCCCCTGAGGAGTCCTCCTCTACCTGGGAGACTTGCCCTTTAGGTATCTGGGGGGGGGTTGTGGACTTTCTGTAGACTTTTGTGTAAATTTCATTTGCTCAGGACGTGCTTCCAGATGAGCCCATGAAGCCCACACGGGTGCCCTCCGCTCCCTCCCCTCCCTTACTGCTTCCTTTTACCACTGTGTTCATTATTGGGTACCCTCCCCCTGACATCTCTACAACTTAGCCTTATATTTGAATTTTCCAGTTCTTGTATACTCCCTGCCTAGCAGTCTGAGCTCCAGGGAGCTGGTCCAGATGCCTGGTCCTCATGTGGTGATACTGCAAACACAGAGGAGCACAACAAACTAAAATCCCTTTAAAGGAAGGCAAGGTGATTTTGTGTCTACCTTAGCCTTTGCTCCCTGCTCAGGACAGGGACAGTCTGTGAATTGAGGAGGGAAGAGAGGACTGAGACACAGAGCCAGTATACTCCAAGAACCCAAGAATATGCTCACAGTGCGGACTGTCAGTACTTGTCCCAAGGCACAAGGATGGGGCACGTCCTGAGCTGACAGAGTGTTTATCACTTAATCTTCACGGTGCCCTTGACCCATTTCACCTGTGGGTAAACTGATGCAAGAGGGTGAGAACAGGCCACAGTGGTGTCTACACAGGGAGTGCACACTGAGACGGTGGACTCAGTCCTCAGTTCTTCCCCACTTTATGCTGTTTCTCTGGGAAAACTGCCTTTGCTCCTTTAAGGTCAGGCTCTGACCTGGTGCCTAAAGTCTCCTTGTGAGGTCAGGCATGGTAGTGCATAGCTGTAATCATGGAACTTGGAAGGTGGAAGCTGAAGGATGAGGGATTTAAGGTCATCCTTGGCTACAACAGTGAGTTACAGGCTAGCTTGGGCTACATGAGCCTTTGTCTAAAAAACCGATCAATCAATCAATCAATCAATCAATCAATCAATCAATCAGTAAACTAATAAAAGTCTCCTGCTGTGGGCCCTCCTGCTCCCAGTTTGGAGAGATGAGCACTGATTCTTCAAATACTTCTGATCAGCCTGAATCTCCTTCTTTCAGGTGAACAGGAACAATGGTCAGTGGGTGAACACAGTGGGCTAATTTTACTTTGTTTTAGCAGATTTTTGACACATCAGAGCAGTGAATCATGATCATGGAACTGCTTCTCCTTTGGAAAGGTGCAAATTAAAACAAGACCGATGCTGGTGCCTCAGGCCTGCGAGTTTGCGCATTAAAGTTGTGAAAGCAGCAGTGGCAGGGCAGCGAGGCTCCCTCATGACCTGTTCCCACCACCCACTTGGCCTGCGGGGCTCCCACAGCAGCTGAGGCAGATGAAGGGCAATAATGCCTCACTCGCTGTCTCAATTAACTCTTCAGTTTCTTGTGAAAGAGCTAAGACAGGTGAAGAACGCAGTATCATAGTGAACTCAGTAAAGTATCACAACCACTCAATAACGTGCTTGTGATGGTGGGAATGGTAGTGCTGATGGGGAGGATGGTGGTGAGTTCAACAGAGGTAATGGTGATGATAAGGGTGATACGGAAACAGTGGTGCTGATGGTGCTGATGATGGCAACAGTGGTAATGATGAAGGTAGTGATGACGAACCATAACGGTTGTGACTATGTTAGGGACTGGATGTCCTACACCTCCAATTTGTACGTTGAACTCTTAATGGTACCACTGCAACAGCGCGAAGAGGTGGGAATCTAATGGGTTATTATATCATAAGGGAAGAACTGTCATGAGTAGGATTAATAACCTTAAAGTGAGACCCTAGACAAAAACACTTTCTCCTTCTGCCATATGATTAGAGAGCAAGATGCCGCCATCTATGATCCAGTAAGCAGAGCTTCACTAGATGCCAAGTCTGCCAGTATCTGCATCTTAAGTGAGAAACTGTTGTTATGTAAGTGGCTCAGTGTATGGTATTTTTGTTATAGCAGCCAAACAAGAACTAAGGCAGGTAATGGTGTGATGATGGTAAGCATGGTGGTGATCATAGTGATGGTGGTGATGATCATGGAACTCATGGTGATAGTGGTGGTGATGATGATCATGGAGATCACAGTGGTGGTGGTGGTGATGATCCCCATCATCATTGGGATGATAGTGATGTGCTAGATGATGAAAATGATGATGGCAACAATGATCATGGTGAGGGTGGTGATGATCATGGTGAGGGTGATGATGATCTTGGTGATAGTGATGATGATCATGGTGGGGGGGGAGGGTGATGATGGTGATGGTGATGATCATGATCACGGTGATGGTGATAATGGTGATCATGATGATGATGGTGGTGACCATGGAGATAACTGTCTAGTTTTGGTGCTTCTCTGAGATGTTAATTTCCCCACTGAGTACTGAGAATAGTGCTTTGATGCCACCTCAGAACTAGATGTTGATACTTCCAGCACTGCTGTTATTGCTCAGGATTGCTTTGCCTACTTAGGATCTTTTGTGTTTTCATATGAATTGCAAGATTGTTTTTGTATTTCTGTGAAGAATGTCATTGGAATGTTGATGAGGACTGCATTGAATCTTAGCCTGCTCTTCATAAAAGGATCTTTTAAGCAATTCTACTGATCCATGAGCATGGAAGGTCTTTCCTTAAGTGTCGTGTTCAATTTCTCTCTTTAGTGTTTGTAGTTTTCAATGTTGAGCTCATTCAACTCTTTGGCCAGATTTATTCCTAGGGTTTGTTGGAGTTATCATTAATAAAAATCATTTTCCTGGTTTCTAGGGTTTGTTGGAGTTATCATTAATAAAAATCATTTTCCTGGTTTCTATTACAGCATACTCATAATTGGTGTACATATAAGCTATTGATTTTTATATTCTAGTACTTTGTTGAAAAGTGTTTATCAGACCTAAGAGTTTTCCAGTAGTCTTTTACTTAAATAAATTTCCATCCTTTCACTTTCTGTCTCTGTGTATCTTTACCAGTGATGGTTCCTGTAGACAGGAAACAGCTGGTTTTTCCAATCCATTCAGCCAGTCTATGACTTTTAGTTGGAAACTTAGACCATTTACATTTAAGGTTATTATTGCAAAGCATGTACTATTTTCTCCCTTTTCATCATAGATGTTTTCTGGTTTACTGGGTCAATAATGCTTTGTTCTTTCATTATTCTCCTTTGTTTATTGATTCCTTCAGTGAAGTTTATTCTTTCCTGAGCACTCATATTGCATATAACTTTCTCCCTTTTCTGTATGTAGTACTTCTTTAAGTGTCTTCTGCAGTGATGGTATAGAGGTCATGAATTACATGTATCATGGAAGGTCTTTATTTGCCCTTGAATTTAAAGATTAACTTTAACTTTGCTGGATGTAATAATCTTGGTTGGCAGTTGTATTTCAAGGCTTTCGTCAGCCCATGCTTGTCTTAGGGTGCTGAGAAATCTGTGCCATTTTAACAGTTTTCCTTTTGTAAGTAACTCAGCTCTTCTCTCATGCAGCTCACAGTATTCTCTTTGTTCTGTACTCTTAGATGTTAACTCTTACACGGCATAGAGAGGCTCTCTTCTGGTCATTTGGGGCTCAAAATGCCCCTGTGCCCACATGTTCATTTCTTTCCCTTGAGTTGGGACATTGTCTGCTAGTTCTTTGACTTGATTTTGATGCCTTTTATCTATATCATGATCTTTAGATTCATAGATTTGGCTTCTTAACTGTGTCTCAGAATTCCTGAACGTTGTAGTTATATTTGCTTTTCTTTATTGCTAGCTCGATGTAAAAATTCCTCACCATTTCCTTGGTTCCTCAGGCTTTCCTCTGCCTGGTCTAATTTCCTGGTGATGCTTCCATTGCATTTGATTTATTAGTTTTTCATTTCAAAGATTCCTTCTTTAAAAGAATACGTTAGGGGTCTTAAAGCAAGAAGCTTACTTTTTCTTTTCAGCCTAGGTCCTAAATACCATTGTGTACCCTTATAGGGTGAAGGATATTTGGGGCACATCTTTTCAGCCTAGGTCCTAAATACCATTGTGTACCCTTATAGGGTGAAGGATATTTGAGAGAGAGAGAGAGAGAGAGAGAGAGAGAGAGAGAGAGATTGAGATTCTTCTAGAGCCTCAGGAGGAGGGTCAACCTTGATCTTGGGCTTCTGGCTTCCAGAACTGTGAGAGAACACATTTCCATTATTATAAAAATTTGAAGACACCAGTCTGTGGTATCTTGTTATAGCAGCCATGGGAAATGGACATATCCTGCAGGCAGACACCATCTCAGTAGTTGTAGGAATCGTGGACTAACTCTAACTCCTTTGTAGGATTTTCAGGGATTGCCCAAGTCACAGTTAGGAGGAAGACAGCTGTTCAGGGAAACCATGGAAAGTCCTAAGTGCCAACAGTTGTCACTGACTCAGAGGATGATAGAACCAGTCTGGAAACTTTCTAAATGTCTGTTAAAAATGTAGGCTTAGTTGGGTGTGGTGGTGTACACTTGTGATGCTAGCACTAGGGAGGTAGAAGCAGGAGGCTCATGTGTTTGAAGCCAGCCTAGGATACATGGCAATATCCTGTCTAAAATCAGTCAGCCAGCCAATCAATCAATCAATCAATCAATCAATCAATCAATCAATCAATCAATCAATCATCCAGGCTTAGCTTCTAGTACTTTAAAGGCCTCAAAATCTGTTTCAGATGTATCTGCTTGAGATTTCTTCACAAGTGCAGACCTTTCTGAAGAGAGCTTGGCAGGTATTGTTACTCAAATTTCAGGCAGTAAGCTCACTAATTACTGGTGCCTAAGGCTACGGGGGAAAGATAGGAAGGAGAACCAAGCAGCAAGAAACTCAAGGGAGAATGGAGAAAAGGGGGCTGCTGGGTGGGAAAGATGAGGCTCAGATCAGGGCAGGTTTGGATTCTGGCAGCGCCATCCACAGTGCTGGTGATGTGGACTAAGCAGGGCTCCCTGGAGCCCCCATCCTCATTTGGAGTAAACAGTTCTCCTTTGCTGAGATGCTGTGAGCGCTGGGGTAATTGGCAACCTGCCCAGTTGACAGGTGTTCAACTGAAGGAGCTAATGGGAAATATGGACGCTCCCCTGGACTTCCTACAGAAGTGGAATGCGGGCTGCACCCTCATTGAACAGCTTGTCCATGCACCTCTGTTTGACATGCTGAATGGTTGAGGTCCCTCATTCCCAAGGCCCACCTGCCCTGTACTGACAGCTGCCTGGATGGCAATTTGATCACTTATTAAATAGGAAGTTATCACCACAGTCCTGGAAACCAGAGGCTTCGGATGGGGCGTCAGCAGCCTGGTTCCTTCCAGAGGCTCTGGGACAGAATCCATCCTGTGCTCCTCTGATAAAACCTTCCTGCTGACTCCTGATCTTCCTTTGACTGAGGGTTCACCTCAAATCAGGCTGGTCACATCTCTAGGTCCTTACTATGTCTGCAAATGTCTTATTTCACTCTGAGAATCAGAGTGGATCTTACTTCACACAAGAGAAGAGCATGTATGGTTTGACATGAAATACCTCCTAATGCTTGGTCCCCAGATGGTGGTACTGTTTTGAGTTTGTGGGAACTTCAGGAGGTCGAGCCTGGTCGAAGGAAGTAGATCCCAAGGGTGCACCTGTGATCATAGCTGGGCCCTGGTGATCAGTGTCTCTCTCTCCTTCTGTTTGCCAGAGGTGCGCACCCTCCTCTACACACTCCTGCTGCCCTGATATTCTGCCTCGTCCTGGCTTGGAATCAACAAGCCCAGGACTGTGAGAGAAACTCTGAGCCAATGTAAATGTTTCCTTCCTGATGTTGCTCGTCTTGGGTATTTGGTCAGAGCGACATGAAGTCTGACAAACATAGAGCATAAACCTGTCATGGTGCTGACTTAAGAGCAGGGTGAGCATGGTCTGTGTGAGCTACAATCCTGGGAGCCTCAGCATTTCCTGTGCAAACTGGGAGCAGGAAGACCCTCCTCTGATAAATGAGGGAACCAGGCAGTTTGAACAGCGTAACTGCAGCCGACAGATCTAGTGGCTGATCTGGAGGCTTCCATATTCAGGGAAGTGACTTGGGTTGGGCTGTTTAGAATTTTCCAGGAAGAGTGTAAAAGTACCATTCTCAGGCAACTGGGGCTGGGGGGGCATGCTCAACTCTAGAAGGGGGTCTGGAGAACAGCTGTCCCCCTGGAGAGCACTTCACCTTTCACTGGCCTTGCCCTCCTCTCACTGATAGGGAAATGGAGACATCGGGGGCCAAGGCTTTGTCCAAATCCCTGTGGAATTTGGCCCAGCTGCAGTTAAGTGTCTAAGGACTCACACAGGCCACAACCATTGGCCAGGGTGGATGGTATCTGTGTCCTGGGCCAGGAATTAGGGCTCCAAGGTGATTAATGAAGGTCACATGGTCAGTTCAAGGTCAATTCACCAAAAGTCAAAGATGGTAAATTTGTTTTTGAACAAAATCCATTAGTGAAAGAAGTCAAGTGTGGAATGGGATGGGAACCTCTGAGGTCCAAACTCTGTTTTCCAATCATAGGACTCAGACACACTAAAAGTTGACACACCCCTCATTATCAAAGCCTCTTTGTGACTCAGGAGCCACACAGCGCTCCTCTTTCCCAGGTAGCCTTTGGCTACAGCAGAGAAATGAAGCAGAGGAAAGCAATGCAAAGTTCACTCTGCAGACAGAGGGAAGAACTGCACAAAGATCCATACAAGCCCCGAAGCCATCCTGTTCTGCACATAGAGCTGTACACTCTGATAAGCACTGAAAAGCAGTAAAGAAAGCTCTGGAAGGTGTTTTTCCTCTGTGACCTGGCTTTCAGCAGCTTGACTGGTCAAGGGCTTGACTTGCAATGAATTTGCTTGTCAGTAAATCGCTTTACTTCTCACACAGTTGACAGGTAGAGGGCGTCATGCTTGGACATCCCAGTCACACACTGATGCCCCACAGCACAGGCTGTGGCACTTCCCCATGGTCTCCCCAGAGTTTTCTTGCTACCAAACATTTCTCAAATTACCCGGTTTGAGTGTTATGCTTCTAGTGATTGTCAGAGATAGACAGACAGAGACTGTGTGTGTGTGCACGTGTGTTCATGTGCATGTATGCTTGTGTTCACGTCTATCCACACGTTTTAATGTGTACACACACTGATGTGTTCATGTATGTATGTGTCTGTATATGTGTACCTGTGTGCACATGCATTCATGTGTGAGTGCATGCACATGGTATCCCTGGGGCCTTGGAAGGATGCCTGCTCCACAGTAGGCATGCAGTGATTATAGATGGGTGATTGCATGCATGGTATATATTCCTCTCCATAATGACAGTCCATAACTGTCACCTGTTACCTCTGCATGGTCACATGTTCTTGGGAGATTGTACAATGGCCATGGTCCCTTTGAACCCCTCCTAAGAGTCCTGACATCTTGTTCTCCGCCTTTTGATTCTGGGACAGCTCATGCCTGTCTTATCAGGAGAGTTGGGAGGGGCACGGAGCCTGACCTCAGAAAGGGTACTGTGCTTCCCTCTTCTCCTGTCAACCAGCCCAGGCCAGTCTGGTCTGGATGAGGGCAGATATGCGGCCAAGTGTCCTCTCCCTATGACAGACCAATGAGTGGGCTGCTACAGACTAGCAGGTGCCTGACCTGCCAACTCAGTGCAGACAAAGGGCACCTCAAGGAGATCAGCAAAGCCAACTCACATACTTGGGAGCCAAAGTAACTGGCCATATAATTTCATGCAGTAAGTATTGGGGCTATTCATTTCACAGTGACAGCTAACCGATACAAAGTCCTGAATTTGCTCCCACAGACCCTCCATCTTCCATATTTAACTCCAGTTAACTCTCTTTTCCCCCACAGCCTGCTGTGTCCTTGTCTGCCATTAGCACAGTCTGACACCTGTCCTGTACACAGAGGCCCCTCCTTTCCCTTCAGCCACTGCCCAGGCTATGGCTGTCCCAAATGACACTTTAGTGAACTAAGAAACGTGTCCCTTCCTTCCATGAGAGTGTCACTCACAGCAGAGCAATCAAACACTTTGGCTCAGCCCAGGGTGCCCACCGAATGTTCTCAGGGAACTTTCCCACAGGTCTCCCCTGAAGGCTCACAGAGGCTCCCGCTGTCTGCTCGCCCACCCACAGTTACTCACAGCCCACGACACACCAACAAACTGGCGGCCATGCTGGATTTGACCCTGGGGGTGTGTGAATCAGCCCTGAGTGGGGTCGGGGGGCTAGGGCGGAGCTGCAGGGGACACAAGAGCTTCGTGAATGTGGGTGCACCTGTTCATGAGTGGGTGGAGACTGGTTTGCTGTGGCTAGAGGCAGGCGGCAGTAATCCTTCCTCTGTCAGACTCTGGTCTGGAGACCACAGCTCTCCACAGAGGACCTGTTCTCATAGGTGAGTGTCCATCTGAAGGAAAATGATGTGTCTTCAGACATCGGCCCCTTGCGCAGTGCACTTTCTGAGCATCTGTGCTTGGAGGCTCTATTACTTCCAGCTCAATGTTCAGAAACCTAATTTCCTCCAGGTAACCTGTCTCCCACACCCCCAGCCACATGCCTCCTCTGTATTTTTGTAGTGACTGGGACCTGCCTCTACCTCAGGAACCTGTCCCAGATCTTAAGAACTCATGCTCGGCGTCAGATTGACCTGAACTGGAATCCTGGGTCACTGCTGTGTGAATGGGGATGGTGGGGAGTCCCTGACCTCTCTGAGCCTCAGTTTCCTCCACCTGCCTCTCCTCCCAACAAGGGGTCAGTGACACCCCACCCCACCACCCCTTCACTTGAAAACTGGACACTAGGATCCTGGGCAGGACATTCCTCCCCTTCCTCTTCTGGGAAGAAGGCAACCCCACATGACTGGTTTGCCTGACCTGCTACCCAGAGAGGCCTGAGAAAGGACAGTGGACAGTCCACAGCAAGGTCTGAATGTGGGATTCCCACAAGGCCCAGGCAGAGCAGGGCACTCCATCCAATCTGCCTGTTTTGTTTTTAGAATTCAGAACAGTTTTTGATTTTTTTAAAAAAAGAAAGAAATGAATGTATGCTTTTACCATCACTGTGCATATTCAATTATGGAGGGATTATTGTGGGGGAATGGCTAGACAAGTATCACAAAGCCTTAGAACTCTGTTCTCTCCCTGAGGAAAATTGTATTTCCCAGTATTTAATTGTATTAAGACCATTTTTAGTGAAAATAAAACAACTAACCAATTTATAAACTTGTGTGGATTTATTAGCTTACGTAATGTGATTTAAGTTAGTTCACATAAATTTAAGTGCCTCAGAGCCTACAGCAGCTCTGCAAAGGAGACCAGTTCATTATTAATGAGGATGGAGTCCCAGGGAGCCCCGCTTAGTCCACATCACAAGCAGTGCAGATGGCGCTGCCAGAGTCTGCCTCCGCCCTGCTCTGACCTCAGCTCTCCCACTCGATCGCCTCTTTTCCACGTTCCCTTGAGTTTCTCGATGCCCAATTTTCTTTCTTAAATTTAAATGTAATTTAACTTAATTTAATTAAATACTTTGAGACAAAGCCTTATGTAGCTCAGGCTGGCCTGGAACTCTCTACATAGTACAGCCTGGCCTCAACTAATGATCCTCTTGCCTCTGCCTCCTGAGTGCTGGGATTACAGGTATGTGCTACCATGCCTGGCAAATTTCAGTTAAATTTAAAATAAATAAAATTTTACCATTAAGGGGACAATAAAAAACAATGAGAAATAATGATCTCTATTTATATATCTTTATCACATCTACCTACCAATCATCTATCTCATCTATCAATCTCTATCATCTACTGTCAATCACCTATCACCCATCTATCTATATATCATCTAC
>NW_008338348.1:98144-110207 GCF_000622305.1 Nannospalax galili | reverse complement strand
AAGTCCTGTGACCAAAGTGTGTGGTTGGTATCTTTTTGAAGGAACTCTTCAAGATTGGAATAGGCACACCTCTGGAGTTTGCTGAATGGTTGTTTCTGTTTAGTAACTCTCTCTCTCCCTCCCTCCCTCCCTCCCTCTTCTCCTTTCCTTATCCAGACAGGGCAGCCTAAGGTATGTGCACAGCTAGCTTTTGAAGAGCAGCTGCCTGAACAAACATGTACTCTAACATCAGCCTGAGTCACTGTGGACAAATTCTGTGACCTCCCACCCTGGGCAGGGTGGGGCTGATCTTACACACCTGACAAGACCCGCTGAAGATGAAGCATGGTTATACACTTGAAGGGCTCTGAGTGATCCTATTACACAGAGGGTCCCTGCTGACTCTTAGCTGGCACTACATCAACACTGTGTCTGACAGCTGAGTTGAAACACTTATTTTTCTCTTATAGTGTGGTCATGTTTTTAAGTTTTCTACCATGTACATGGGTAAAATTGTGTCCCTAAAAGATGTGTTGAAGTCTACCTCTGGTACCTGTGGTAATTGCCTGTTTGGAAGGAGGGTCTGTGCAGGGCTGGCCAAGTTAAGCTGAGGCTGTGGTGAAATCAGTGACTCTGACACCCACTGACTGGCATCCTTCGACGGAGACACAAATTGGGTGGTACATGAGACCCGGGGAGAAGCACTCGAAGATGAGGCTGAGCTACAACTTGTGCCACCACAGCCAGGGAACACCAGGGATGGCAGCAGTCAGCAAGGCCATGACAGGCTAACAGGACTCTTTCCCTTAGCCTCGTGGGGTGTGGGGCCTGGCTGGGCCTTGGACTTCCATTTAAGCCACTGTTTGGATTAATTTGTTATTGTGGCCCTGGAGGTGGATGCAGTCACCTGGGGCAGGGGAAAAATATGAGTTCCAAGAGGAAATAGGATCACAACAGGGCCCGAAGGTATTTTCAAACCCAGGAGCAGGAGAGGTGTTGAAGTAGACCGTGCGCTTTAGTGACACAAAGGGCTGCAGTCTAAATTCTAGCACTCAGGAGGTGGTGGAAGCTCCAAGCTGGCATTGTGTGGGAGGTTCATAGGCCATGGAAGGGTGCTCTTGAAGGGGACTGTGGGACCCTAGCCCCTTCTCCTTCCTCTTATGTATCTCCTGGCTAGTGACAGGAGCCTCTCACCATGGCAACCTACCTCAGCTCTAGGCCAGGGCAAGAGAGTCAACCACTCACAAACTAGAACCTCCAAACCATGAGCCAAAACAATCCTTATGGTTGTCTGGAGTAAGTTGTTGGATAGCAGGAAAATGACCAACATGGATGGCAACATGGCTGTGATGGTCAGTTTTAACTGTCAAGTTGACCATTCTAGAATCACCTAGGAAGTGTCTCAGTGAGAGATGGTCTAGACGGCCTGTGGGCCTGTCTGTGAGGAAACCATCTTGCTTGTATTAACTGATGTGGGAAGAGTCACCCCCCATGGTGGCACCACTCCCTAGACAGGGGACCCTGGACTATGGAGGTGTAGTGTGAGCTGAGCACTGTTAGCAGCCTGTGTTCCTTCTCCCTCTGCTCCTGAGTGTGGACATGACTAACTGCTTCAAGTCCAATGCTTTGACATCCCTACAGTGATGGATGGTAGCCTAGAATTGTAAGGCAAACAAACCCTTTCTCCCTTAAAGATGCTCTTGCCAGGGTATTTCATCACAGCAGCCGAAGCAAGGCTAGAACAAAGACTCACCCTGCACTGCCATCGCCTCCTCTGTTCTGGGTCCCTCTGCACTGAAAATGTGGCTCCCATCTTCCAGCTGGTCCCTGGGAACGCCCATATGGGAGAAGCTTGGGCATAGGAGCTGGGGCCTCTCTCCTCTGGGTGCCTCTGCCCTGCAGGCCACCCCCTTTGCGTGGCAGCACTTTTGCAGCACTAGAGTGCTGTTCTCCCCTACCATGTGTTTTCCACATCAGGTTGGCCTTGGGGATGGGGCTGCTTCCCACAGTGGCTGGTCCCAGGACCTCTGTCTCCTGTTGTGTCCCCTAGTCCTGCTCAGCCCCAAGAGCAGGCCTTTCACAGGGTGACTTTTTAAGTCCAGCTGACTGCTCTGCTGGGAGACCATCTCCTTCCAGGCCCTGGAGCGGCTCCAACTTTACACTGTGTCTTAGAGGTTGGGTTCCAAAGGCTCCTGTCACAGGGGCCCTCCTGAAAGCCCTTGTGTGGTCACAGGCTAGGTTTCCATTTAGAAGGGGGACTGCTAAGAACTCATGCTAAGGATGCCAGAGTTTGACCTCACCTTCTGCATAAATCCACTGACACGTCCCAGGGAATGACAGTTAATTTTGTATTGCATTGTGGGTTTGTTTTTAAAAAATCATCACCATGTATACCTGGTTTGGTGTCAGGATGTGTCTCTCAACTTAGGGCTAGTTATAAGAGACTACATGTATGTACTTTTCTACTCAACAGTTTCTGCTTACTCAGGAAGATCAGGCATTAGTTTTCCTGTCATTCTGCTTTTTACGTAAGTCTCTAACTTGTGCAGGGACAGTTGCCTAGTTTGAACCCAATCTGAGCTCTGAGTTTCCTAGTTTGGCTGGGAGGAGTCCCAGGCCATGGATAGGGTCCCTCCCTACCTCGTTTGTTCCTATGCCTGTTAATTCATTCTTTCAAGAGTTAGAAATGTCTAGGGTCCTGGACACACTAGCTACTGTGGGAGGAGACTTGTGCCTGGTTGACTCATGACCTGATGACAGTGGGCTCTACTGGCAGGGCCCTGACCAAGCAACTGCAGTTTTATGGGTACTGGCTGTGAACTCAGCTTCTCCTTCACCTTGGTGAACTATCTGCCACACAGTCTTGGGTCAGAACGCAGATCCTGCCCCAACCAGCTGCAAGATCTTCGAGCCAACCTTGCAAACATGCAGAATGAAAAGAAATAATGTGTGGACACTGTTTAGATGAGTCCAGAATACTAGGGATGTAGTACCCAGTGACCCTTGTCTTTCCCTCTCCTGGAAACCCCTTGAAAATGATTATTTACTGGTAGGTCTGACTCCCCCAAGAGCTCCCCAGAGTAGGCAGGGGTCCTTTCCACTTCCTTCTCTATAGATGTGGCAAGGCACAGTTGGCCCAGGCTTCCGCCTCTGCTTCCACGTCTTTACCCCCAATGCTTCTCTGGGGTTGGTCAGGTGCAGTCTGTCCCCATATCACTCCCAGCTCCCATGGAGAGCTTGGTTGTAATGCTCAGGCCCTCTGAGGGACTCAGGCTTAGCCCTGGCCAGCAACTTGTACAGCTGGAGGGCTCCCGTCCCTGTCCTTCTTCCTAAGTTCTGTGGCCTCCTGCGGGAAGGACCTCCACAATGCCAGGCCAACATGGCAAATGGGAGTGTCCCCTTTTCGAGCCAGCATCTGGCAGACCCATGAGGACGGCTCCCATCTTCTGTAATGCTCACCTTTATCCTAACCCCCGCTTCTTTTTTAAAAATAAATAATTTATTGAGAAGTTCATAAATGCATATAAGGTGTTTTGATCAAATCCATGCCCACATCCTCCCCTCCAACTCCTCCCATATCTCCCCATCACTTTTTTCTGATAACTTGATGTACTCTTTCTTCTTTTATTTTAAATATGGCTTTTGGCTACTCTAACATTCCCCTCTCTGAAAAGGTAACCCTAAAATCTTTTAAGGATTAGATAAAAGCTCCTAAATACTTTTGACATTTCTGGTCTTTGGGGAAGAGGCCTAAGGAGATTGTGAGTTTTAGCCAAGAAACTGGCTTCTTTTCTTTGAGGTCTTTTTACCCTAACTGCCTAGTGAATTCCTACCTCCTATTCTTACATGCCATCCTCTGAAGACGTTACCCAAATTGCCAATAGGGAATAGGGACACAGACTGCTCTGGCTTCTTCATGCTGAACAGGGACACAGGGTGAGGCAATTGGAGTACCCCTTCGGTGGGTCTATCTAAAAGACTCCCACATTGCATAACTCTTATCTCAAAAGAGTAAAAAGAAAGTCTTTGAATCATGAATGGGAGATGTGAAGGAGAAGTAAAGGCAAGAGTAATTAGCATTACAAGTTCTAGACAGGGAACTAGAAAAAAGTCAGAACAGGGCAATTTTCAAATGTTCATAAGAAAGTCCATTGGCGTTTCTTGACCAGGGCTTCCAAAAGCATCCCTCTATTGGGTTCCTCATCGTTTTTCTTTTGTCTTCCAAGGCTGGACTCTAGAGTGATGGGTTCAGGATTTACTTGCAGGTATTTTGATCCTAACCCCTACTTCTACAGACCATCCTGCACCCCTGTCCTCCCCACTGAACACACATTCCCCTTTGGGGCCCTCATGATATCTTTCAGACTAAAACTGAGGCACAGAGCTGTCCCTACCTTCAAAGGCAAGGATTTTGCTCTTCTGTGTTCACGAGATTCTCTGCCACCTCAGGGCTGTGCATACACAGGAACTATGTAGCAGGACGCGGAGTCCTTGTTTTCTTCCTTTCCCTCTGCCTATTTCCAACTCCCTGTCAGGTCTCCTAGAATTGATCTCTCAGGAGAGAAGCTGCCTGGGGCAAACTCCTGGCTCTTTCCTGGGAGTGCAGTTCCAGAAGGCTCCTTCATTCCTGTCATTTCCTCATGGGGAGGCCATCTAGAGTCCCAGCCATTGGTCCCTGAGCATTCCCATGGCCTGCTTTCCGATGGCCCTCCTGGGATGGGCTCTTCCCAGCCCACTTAGGTGAATGGGGCTGCTTTTGCAGTTCCCACAGGCTTTGGGCTATGTCAATGTGAGCTTACTGTGGACTAGATCTCAGTCAACCTGTGGCTAAGGTTGTCCTGGCTGCTGGGTGAACATGGGGGATGTAGGGAGAGAAGGGCCAGAACTGACAGCTGATCTGTGATTGTAGGGAGCAGGTGACTTCCCTGGAGGGCACCCTCTAGATGCCGGTGCAGAGCTGAGCACCTCACACCCCACAAATGCAGATATTCTACCAGGTTAAGAGCGCTTTTCCATTAGCACCAAGTGCTATGAAGGCATCCGAATTGAAGAGACGAAGACCAAAAACGCCCCCCTCCGTCTTCTGAGTTGGGACAGTGCTTGAAGCAGGAATTGTTAGAAACTATGAAAATCAGCATGCTTTAGAATCACCTTCAGCCAAGGAGATCTGTCAGAGAGAGATGCACGGCAGAAAAGTATCTTTCCATATAGACAAACAGAGGACAGCTTTGTGAAGATCTAGGTTAACCTCATCTCGGGAAGAACAAAATAGAGGCTTCCCCCTCTTATCCAGAACTGTGTGGCCTTCTTTTCCTCTGAGTAATTAAAACACATTTTTATTACATTTATTTCTTTGTATATACATGTGGGTGCACGTGTGGATGTCAACTTTGGGGAGTAGGGACTTTTCTTCCACTGTAGACCAGGGGATTGAATTCAGGTCATTAGGCTTGGCAGCAAGTGGTTTTACCCACCAAACTATCTCACTGGCTTCTCTGAGTACTTTTTAACCTTGTAGGTCAGTCTCAAAATGGACCTAATTCTTTTAAAATTATTTATTTTTATTTTATGTGTATGAGTGCTTTGCCTGCATTATATAAGTGTACCATGTGTGTGTAATACCCCATAGAGGCCAGAAGAGAGTGTCAGTTCTCCTGGAACTGGAGTTATGGATAGTTGTTAGCTGCCATGTGGGTACTGGGAATTGAACCCAGGTCCTCTGGAAGAACATCAAGTGTTCTTAACTGCTGAGCAATCTCTCCAGTCCCATCAAAATGGGCCTAACTCTAATGAGCACCAACCAGGTACAAACATAGACACTAAGATCACGTGCCTTAGAAGAAGATGGAAAAAATTCAAACCTGTCATTTATCTCAGCTGTGTGACTTAGGGACCTTAATCTGAACCCTGTTTTTCCATCTATAAATCTGGAGTAAGGTTAGTTTGGGAAGAAAGGGTTTAGCAGCTCACATGTAACCCATTTTCTGTTTCTTGGGATAGGGAGAGGGGAACCAAAAGGAAAAAATGACCGGGTCGTTTCTCTACTCAGTGTGACAATTCAACTTCAGAATGGTACTTATGAGCAGGAGGATAAGAGAGCAGCCAACGGGCACAGCGCTGCTTGTGGGAGGTACTCAGTCTAATGTCAGAGTGGGGAGTTGGGGAATTGCCCACCGGAGAGGTCAGCTATGTGGTTATCAGTGTGAAATGAATAAAGTGACTTTCTCATGCTGCAGAACAGCTGCCTGACTCTTCTAGATATCTTGTGTGCATGGACCACGGTGCACACTCAGACAGTAGGGAAGACCTGGGAGGCTGTCTTGACGGCTGCATCCCTCACCATGTCCTGTGACTATTCATAAAGTTTACTTCTAGCTGAGATCTTGGGTTCTTGGATTTCCGTTGGACATTCTCACACTGTATTAACTTATATTCACATAGTGTACTGGATAGTATTAATTTGTCAACTTGAAACAAACCAGAGTCGCCTGGGAAAAAGGATCCTCAACTGAGGGATTTCTTAGATCAGACTGGCCTATGGGCATGTTGGTGGGGCATTTTCTTGACTGATAATTGATGTGGGAGGCCCAGTCATGGCCCCGCCACTGTGGGCAGCACTGCTCTTAGCAGGTGGTCGGGGTTGTATAATAAAAGTAGCTAACAAGGCCCTGACAGCAATCCAATAAGCAGTGTTCCTTCACGGTCTCTGCTTCAGTTCCTGCCTCCAGGTTCCTGCCTTGAGTTCCTGCCCTGGCTTTCCTTGATGATGGACTATAACCTATAAATGAAATGAAGCCATTCCTCCCAAAGTTGTTTTTGGTCATGGTGTTTATCACAGCAACAGAAAGAAAACCAGAATACATGGCATGTTTATGGGAGTTGAAACCTTTAGAACAGGGCGTGACACATAGGACAAGATCTGTAAATGCTGTCTGAACCTGGAAACTACAGGAAGCTACAACACGCACTGGGTTTACCCTCCTGCCAGTTCAGCGCCCTGCCCAGGAGGCGCCCCCTTCCTCCTCTGGCCACTCTGAACACCCTGCCAGCAAGCTGTGGATCTGTGCACATGCATGGGTGTCCCTTGTGTCTCCCCAGTCATCTCACACCCCCCTTTTCCATCTTTTCACAACTCCTTGATACTTGGGATGGAAACAAGCATTTTCTACCCATCACAAGTGGGGCAGAACCAACATGACAGCCCTAGTCTTTAGAGGGCTGTAGAGACAGCTCAATAGTTAAGAGCATTGGCTGTTCTTGCAGAAGACCCAGGTTCAATTCCCAGCACTCACATGCTGGCTAACAATGGTCCATTAACTCCAGTTCCAGGGGATCCAGTCCCTCTTTTGGCTTCTGTGGGCTTTGCACAACATGAGTACACTTACATGTAGGTAATACACTCATACACATAAAATAATAAATATTTAAAAGAAAAAAAAAGAATACCAGATGTGGTGGTGCACGCCTTTAATCCCAGCACTTGAGCGGCAGAGGCAGGCAGATCTCTGAGAGTTCAAGGTCAGCTTGGTCTACATAATTAGCTCCAGACCAGCTGGGGCTATAGGGAAACCCCATCTCAAAAAGACCAAAAAAAAAATTTTTTTTTAAAGAAATCTAGTCTTTGCTGAGGAGATGGTTCAGTGGTTAAGAGCACTGACTGTTCTTGCAGAAGACCCAGGTTTGAATTCCAGCACCTACGTGCCAGCTAACAAGTGTCTATAATTCCAGTTCCAGGGAATCTGACGCCCTCTTCTGACCTCCACAGGCATTGCATGACATGCACTTATATATATATATATATGCAAGCAATATATACACATAAAATAAAAATAATAAATTCTTTTTTTAAAAAAAGAAACCTAGTCTTAATTTTCACACACACACACACACACACACACACACACACACACACACACTGAGACAGGGTCTCAAAAGGCTGGCCTTGAACTTCTGATCCTCCTGCCTCCACATGCTGGGATTGCAGGCAGGCATCACCACACCCAGTTTAGGAGATGCTGGGGATGGAACCTGGGGTCCAGCACTTTGGGCAAGTACTCTACTGAAGGAGCCCAGTCCACAAATTCAGTGTCCTCACCAACATGGAAATCAAACTAAGAATGGTATGAAGAGGGTGTGCAGCCATGTTGGATGCGGCCCTGAACCCGCCCTTCAGTCCCACCATGGGCTTTATGGAAGCTCTGACTGGATACAGACAGGCCAGGCAATGATAAAGCCATTAGTTGACAGCACGCCATCTTACAGATGGGGAAACTGAGGCACAAGATGATGAACGACTTTCCCAATGATCCATGGCTAGGAAATAGCAGAGCTGGGTTGACAATGCATCCTGGGTAAACCAAGGTTCTACCCCATCCAGGCTCCACACTCGGCCGGCATGGTGTACGGTGATGCTTAGGGACTGGGCCTGTGGCCAGGCAACCTTCCCCTGCTTCTCACTGAGAATAGGCTTCCCCAGTGCTGCCGGAGCCCTGAACGAGTTAACACTCTCAAGTTCCTAGACTACAGCACACTGCCAGTGACTCATTCATTCTACCCAACACAACCAGGGCACCTTCCATGGCAACTATCTCCAAGGCACAGATGTACTGTGACTATCTTTCATCCATCGCAAGCCAGTCCTCAGCCTGGCACAAGAACTCAGGTTCATTGTTACTGTGTTCTTGTACATTACCATCCACTGGTCTACGGGTTGTTGGAAAAAAAATGAAATACCTTGATGAATGCTGTAAGAACTCTGCATTTTGATAGAAAACTCTGTTTAAAATGTTGATTTAGATTTACTTGCTAAGCTTGCCTATTCTGCCTGATTGTATCTACCACACATGGATGATTAACCTAGTTGAAATGCTAAGAATTGAAGTGCTGTAAACCTCCTTCCTGGACCCTGGACCCCAGACTCAGTTGATTTACAATGTGTCCTGTAGGCCTGTTTGCACATACCAGATAACCGATAAGGAACAAAGAGAGGGAAGTTGCACCAGGCTTACACCAGATCTAGCCTTCCTGGAAAAGATGTTTAACCGAAACTATAGCTTTTAGAAGATGTTTGATCAAAGTGTATGCTGAGGAATGCTTTTTGTGTAATGACTATGTGAGCCTATATAATCTGTACCTAAAACTGAATGGGGGTCGATCGTTCTGACCAGACTTGCATGACTTGGGAAGCCGGTCGACCCCAGCTAGCTGGAAAAGTAAAGACTCTGCTTGATTTTTACATCTCCAATCCCGTGTATTTGTTATCTGGAGGGGACCCATCGAGTCACGGACCCTAACAGGGTTAGTGCTGTACCTGCCCTCTGGGGAGAATGGAGGCAGACTAGAGCACCAGTGCGCTACAATGGAACAGGGGCATGCTCTCAAAACCCCACTAGGCTTTGCTTCTTCCTGAGCCCTGAGCTTCCCATCCAACCAAGGAGAGCATCTCACATGGTGGGTCCATGAGCCCTGGGGCCAGGCATGTGACAGGAGGGTCTTTACCTGGGCCACTGCAGAAGGAGGCGATGATAGCCAGGATGCACACAATGCTCAGGTAAGGGACCCAGGGGGCATGGTCCTGTGGAGAAGGGTAACATGGACAGGTGAGGAGGCAGCTTACCCAGGGGACCTGGGTTCCTTCCCAGCCCCTCCTAGTGTTCCTGAGCCCTAGTTGCAGCATCTCTAACATGGGGGACATGGAAACCACTTAGTCATTATATCCACTGACTGCCCAGATGGTGGGGATACAACAGATGGTGGGGATGCCTACCACAGTCCCTGGTGGGCAGAATGTGGTAAATGAACACACAACTCACGGTGCTAAGTGCTTTGTTTGAAGCTAGGCATAGGAGAGGTTTTTCAGGTATGATCACATGATTCTCAGTTATCACTCTTACTGTGCAAAGCAAATGTCTGCAGTGCTGCCACCCTGCGAGGTGTGGGGTTAATCACGCCAGCATCCTGAGGGACTGTTGTTCATCTGGCAGGAGAAGAGCACTACAGGCAAGAGTTGAGAAAGCTGTGAGACCCTGTGGTGTGGGGCTTAGAAGGGGAGGGATGCTTGAGGCAGTCCTTAAGGACGCCGCGGAAAAAGAGCACAGTGGAGCAATGACCACTCCTCCCCTCAGAACCTCTAAGGGCCAAGGAGACTGCAAAGTCACCCAGCTCAGGGCGACCCTGTGCCTGGACAAGGCAACGATCCCAGCCCAGGTGCCTGTGAGGAAGGGGTCAGCTCTGCACGGCCTCTGAAGGACCAGCGTCTGTTCATCACACACACCATGTTACCCTTGCCTCTTTCCAGAACTGTTTTGAATGTTAGGATGGATATCTGGCAGAGGACCAGTGTGATGACTGATCTTGGTTGTCAGCTCAACTGGATCTGGAATTATGAGGGACTTTATTTCTTCAATAACTAAAGATGAAGGACTATCAGGGATTTTCTTTCTTTCTTTATTATTTTTACTTTATGAGTGTACTGCCTCCATGTATGCATATGTAGGTGTACCCATGTCATGCAATGCCTGCGAAGGTCAGAAGAGGGCATTAGATTCCCTGGAACTAGAGTTACAGATGGTTGTTAGCTGCCATGTGGTTGCTGAGAATCGAACCTGGGCCTTCTTCAAAAACAGCCAGTGCTTTTAACTGATGAGCCATCTCTCCAGCCCCAAGACTTTCTTGATTAGATTATTTGAAGCCAGAAGACCCACCCTAAATGTGGGCTCTATGTTCTGGTGGCAACCCATGTAAAAGGACATGGTAGAAGGAGCACTTGGTTTTTGCTGGATTACCTTCTCTCTCACTGGTGAGTTCATCTATCTTGTCACTGTGGCATTCATTCCTTTGCACATATAGAACTAACTTCTTTGTGTTCCAATATAGACAGAAGGCCAGAAGCTCTCCAGGAATCTTTCAGGCCATCAGTACCAAATTGGGAGTGCTGAGACGTCCAGCCTCAGGGGCTGAGCAACTATTTCCAGTGTGGCACTGCCATTGTTGGACTACACGGACCTTACAGTGTAAGTCAAATAAGCCCTTTCCTCCCCAAGCTGATTTTGGTCAGAAGGTTTTCTCACAGCAATGGGAAGCTAACTGAGACAACCAAGATGCCCAACTTTCTATTTCAAGATTTATTCTTGAAAACTAACAAGATTTATTGATTGTGATACCCAGTAGATGCACGCTGAGTATGGTTTCTCTGAGCACAGCAGGACACAGAAAGGAAAGACTTGGGGCCTGTAACCAAGATCCTGGGTCCAGGCCTGGCTCTGCCACAACCTAACTGTTAAACCTTGATCACTTGTATTTATGACTCAGACTTCCTCTCCATAAAAGGAGGCAATCTGAATTTTGTATGGAGAATGGACAAGGCTGGCCCCCTCCACCTAAACACACTCTTCCCCGAGTCCTCTCCACCTGCCTTTAGTGGATCTTCTCATCAATCCACACGGCATCCCAGGCTATAGGGACAACTGCCCATTGCAGAGACAGGGGCCAAGAGGAGCCAGCAGAGAGTGGCTTACGGAAAAGTTCAAGGTAAGGAGAAAAGTTAGGATTCAAACACAAGATGCCTGGCCCACATCCCCTGCCAGTGACCCCAGGTGACAGGGTGCGGGTGGTGGCTGGGAAGTAGTCAAAGAAGCAGTGTCCAGTTCTCCTTGCTTGAAGGTAACAGCTGGAAGGGCATCTTAGGGACATCGAATATAATCTCTGTTCCAATGATAGGTAAACTTAGGATCAGGGAAGGGATGCATCCTGCTTGTCATCACCAGCACATCTGTGGCAGACCACAAGTCAGTGCTCTTGTCTTTAAGCTCTAGGACCCAACACCAGTGCCATCCAGTGGTTCTGGAGCTGAAGCCTCATAGGAGTGTGTAGAGAGGATGAAACCCACAAAGCAAAGGCCCTAAAGTGATGGAGCCAGAGCCAGCTCCATGCTGACCTCCCCAGGGTGTGACAGTGCATTCTCTCACCTGCAGTGTCAGTGTGATGGTGAGGATCCCAAAGAAGAGGGTCATTAGCCCGAAGCCACCAATAAGGAGGGGTCTCCGTCCCAGGCGCTCAATGACCAGGCCCTAGATCAAAGTGGAG
>NW_008338348.1:82998-98064 GCF_000622305.1 Nannospalax galili | reverse complement strand
GAGAGAGAGAGAGGGAGAGAGGGAGTTATTCAACCTTGAGCATCAAGAACAAGGGACCATGGACCATGATCTGGGACCCAACAGTGGAAGACCAGCTTCACACTGGAGATTGATCCAGGAGGACCACCTTAAGCAGCCCCTGAAGCCCCTGTTTTACCACCCAGCCCCGCTGCTCTAGGACTGGAAGGGATCCCTTCCCACTGGCTCATTGTCTGCAGCCAAGGTGAGTAAAGCAGTACCCTAAAATGATAAACTGGAGGCACGTGTGAGAAGCAGGCAGGCTTGGTCTTTTATCCTGGCTCTCCTACCTCACAGATGTGCACTACAGCCTGTGACATCACATCCCACAGTCTCTGTGATAGGGACATGAAAACATTGCCAACAAAGGTGCCTGAGAGAATGGGTGGGTTAAACAAGGGAAAGCTATACGTGTTAGGTCTTCTGATTGTGTTAGGTGCCTTCTCTCCCTGTCCCCACCCTTTCATAAAAGAAAACATCAGGAGGCCGGGCGTAGTGGCACATGGCTTTAATCCCAGCACCTGGGAGACAGAGGCAGGCAGATCTTTGTGAGATTGAAGCCAGCTCCCTGGTTTACATAGTAAGTTCCAGGCCAGCTGGAGTTACTTGGAGACCCTGGTCTCAACACATGAAAAGGAAACAGTAAAGGAAAAATTTGAGGATTAGGGAGATGAAGTAACCTAGTAGACGTCAAGTAGCAGTAAGCAAGAAGGCCTGGCATTGAACCCAGGGTGTCTTTGTCAACAGTCACAGTTGATCTCAATTGAGCAGTCAGGTAGGGCTTCCTGGAGGAGTCAGAAGCAGGCAGAGCTGGTGGGGGGAGCTTGTCAGGGAGAGGGTCAGCTGGATCAAAGGCTTGGAGGTGGGAAGGGTTCTACTGAGAGTGCCATCTGTTTTCCCCTTGTATGGTCTTCTACTTTTGTGACTGACATTCGCTCTTGCTGTCTCTTGCTCTCTTGCTCTCTCTCATCTATCTATCTATCTATCTATCTATCTATCTATCTATCTATCTATCTAACTAACTAACTATCTATCTCTCTATCTATCTCTGTCTATCTGTCTGTCTCTATCATCTGTCTATCTATCAATCATCTATCTATCTATCTATCTATCTATCTTCTATTTACCTATCTATCTATCATCCATCTATAATTTCTGTGTAAAAGAAAACCTGTGGTATTTGCTTTCTGATTCTGGCTTATTTTGCTTAACATAATTATTTCCAGTTGCATCTTGGTGTTGCAACTGTCATGCCTTCATTTTCATTTATGGATGAATACAATTCTGTTGTGTCTCTGTACCACATTTTCTTTACCTGCTGCTGGACACCTAGGCTGGTTCTTTTTCCTGGCTCCTGAGACTATCACAGCAGAATCTACTCGGGCTATACATTCGGGTGTGCGGGTGACACAGAAAGGAAAAGGGGCAATCTCACCAGAAGCCTTGGGGTCTCTGCTGAGGGCTGTGCCGTGGGGACCCAGTGCTCTGCCCTTTCCTTTCCCCTCCTGCCCTGTGCCATAGGAGTCAGATGTCAAGCTTCCCAGGAGATGCGCATTCCCCTCACCCAAGCTGGGGCAGCTCACGACATAACAGGCATAGGGGATGAGAGGCAGCTGCCATCCAGAGAACATAGCCCTGTAGGCCAGCTGGGAACACAGTGCATCAGGGCCATCGGCACAGCCCAGAGTCAAGGGCCTGCCAGTCACCTGGGCACAACACTGAAGGGGCAGGAGAGGCCTTTGATGCAAGGTCAGGGGCTTGGAGGCAAGCAGGACACCCTGAATTGTTGGAAGGGCTTTTTCCTGCTGTCCCAGGAAACGGCAGACCCAGGCCTCTGAACATGGCCTTCTGGGAACCTGACCCAAGACAACAGGACATAGCTGTCTAGAAGACATGGACCTTAAGAGAGGCAATGGTACGTTCACATCCTACTTCTGCCACTCAGCCTTGTTTGAGTGACCGATGGTGACTGAGTGATGCACTCCGAGCCTCAGTTTCCCCACCTGGAAAGTGGGGATGGTAGTATCAGCATGGTTAGCTGTGAGATGCGGAGAGCATGCCGTGCCTGAACTGAACTTGGTGAGGATGCCCATAGAAAGCAGAAACTAAGGCAGCAGCAGTCAGGTGGAGAACAGCTCATGGCCTTGAGCATGTGGGCCAGCTCTTTTGTGACTTAACCTCTCTTTTGTGATGCCCATGGGGTCAGTCTAGGGAACAGCATTTGTTGAGAACCTGCTTTGTTCTCAGTGCTGCACTGAGCACAGTTCATGTAGCAACCCATTCAGTCCCTACAAATATCTTTATGAAACAGGTCTTGTTTGCCTCAGTTGTACAGGTGAGAAAACCAAGGCATGAGGCTGTGGAAACTTGCCCGAGGCACGGGGCTGAGGAGTGGAGCTGGTGTCACCTGCAAAGCCCATTAATTTTCCCAAAGTAGAAACAGGCAAAATTTATAGTAGCCTGCTGTCCCACCTGGATGTCTGACCTTGAACACAAAGAGGAGTGTTGAGCAACTGGCTGGCCCTCCGCCTCCCTGCTCCAAGAAGCCCTTGCATCACTGTTTTCAGAACCCAGAAGCACCCCTGACTGACCTTGAGCTCATGTTACTGATGCAGCGGTGTCCATCTTTGCAAGGCAGACATGCAGCGGGTAGAAGGGCCAGCATGTGGGAGGGCAGGAGGCCAGAGAGACAAGGGTCTAGTTTACTCACTGGGAAGTGTGGAGGGGCCAGGGACAGTCATGGAGGAAGCGAGGAGCAGAAGTTAAGATATGCCCTTCACCACTACCCGGGGCTGTCATGATCTAGAGCTCATCAAAGAGGAGAGATCAGTGGGGCTGCTGGGGCATCAGGAACAAGGAGCTAGGTCCCAAGGTCATAAGACTCCTGGAAAGTGAGCAGGCTTGGAGGCAAGCAGGACACCCTGACTTTTCAACAAGTGGAAACTGGCAGGTCGAGCCAACCGGGAACAAATAGAGGCTAAGTGCAGTCATGGGAGTTGTCAAACACTGCAGAGTGAATTACTCAGGGGGATTCAGAAGTGAGCTGGTATAAAGGAAACCACAGCCGGGCCTCTGCCATTCCCTCTTGTTATTGATACCAAGGTCAATGATTCATGGCCAAAGATCACAATGTATTGTTTATCTAGTGAGGAGACAGTCTATAGCCCCACCAACCATTGAGATGTAAAGTAAATATTGGAGGGCTAGATGATAAGCATACGGGGATTAAAATATTTAAAAGTAATTTTTAGATAGCCCGGGAAAATTCTCAGCATACAATTTTAAGTAAAACGTAGAATTTTCTGTAAAGCCATATATTATATGCATGGTTTTGTAAATTATAATTGGCTAAGCCTGGGAAAATACATGCAGAAGTACTTTGTAATACCTAGCTGTGTTTGGGGCATGTGATTATTATCTAACTTACTTATTTTTCAATTGTCCAAGTTGAGCTTTTGTTGAAAGAAAGAAAGAGAAAGAAAGAAAGAGAAACAAAAGACTAGAAAATAGTTAATGGATGACAAAGCAAATTTCTGTCCTGAGTTCCAGGGCTGCGTGAGTAATATGCATAAATTGTGTATGTAATTAGTGTGTGCGCGCGCGCGCGTGTGTGTGTGTGTGTGTGTGTGTGTGTATTCAATACCCATGCCAGTAAATTTCTATAACCATGTAAAATGTATCCTTGCAAAAATCTAAGGATAGCATAGCTGGTCCCGTGGCCCACAGCTAAAGTGAAAGCTGCTTAGAGCTGGGGGATGGGGGCTTTGTGGCCAAGGATCTCAGAGGAGTTGAGCTAGAATCCCCAGTGGCACACAGTGCTGAAATCAGCTCAGATATTGGCAGAGAGAGTTTCAGGGTCTCAGGGGACACTGTTACTGCGAGATCTACATATGTTATACCTTGTTACACTGCAGCTGACAGTGTGGCAGCTGAGCTGAGGCCAATGTGTCACAGTTATAGAGATTAAAGTGTCACATCATTACACACTGTACATTATGGTGAGCTGATCCCTCTCTGTTACTATTACTCTAAGGTTAAGATGTATTATACAGAAATATAACAATATGCTACACTCTACTAGAAATGAACAAAAAATGTTTGAAACATTCCAAATGTTTCTTCAGCTGACTGTATGGGCACGCACACAGCTAGCATGTGAGAGGAGGGAAGTTTCTTGAAGCAAGCCACCCACAATTTCAGCATTTGAAATGTGCCCCCAAACAGAAGCCAGGTGAGAACTAATATTGTACACCATGACATCAGCATTCGAGAGCTTTGCAGGGGAGGGGACCTGGCTTTTGTTTTGTTTCCCTGAAGTGACTCAGGAAGCAGTAAACTGAACCAGTGTGAACCTGGCACATTCTCCTTGATTTGGAAATGGCAGAGCTCTAAGGATGGTCCAGGAAGGACCTGAGGACACAGCTTTGGGAGAGAAGGAATGAGGAAACAGTCCTCCTCACCCTGTCAGGGAACAGTATCACTTCCTCTCCTTCCTCCCTACTCCCTCTGTTAAGCCCTGTTAAAGTGCAGCTTGTCTGATGAGATGACAGTAAACTGGGTCTTTCCACTCTAGAGCCATCAGAGGAGACTCTAAACGTAAAGAGCTGCTCTTGAAGGTTACTGGTGTCAGCTGGGGACCAGCTGTCAGGCTCTGATGCTGCTAGGGACTCTTCTGGGGACTCCTGGGTCACAAGGCTATTCACCCACTGCAGTCACTGTCCCTTCCCAGTGTGTTGGGACCCAGTGGAAATAAGAAAGTCAAAATATTTCTGGTTAGGATCCTAAAAGTCAACTTTACTGAGTGATAGTTTTTGTTTAATAATGTATTCTCATTTTAACTCTAATGTGTTCTTGACAAATTTACATTCCTTACCTAACACCACAACTGTAGTTGAGATACAGAACATATCCATCACCCCAAGAACTTCCTGTGTCCCCTCCCTCAACCCCAGGCACACCTTGATCCGCTTTCTAGCACTGGGGCTACAGCTGCCATTTCTAGAATTTTCTGTGGATGTTTACAGTGTTTTCGAGAGCCATCTTCTTTGTGAAACACATGAATGTTTCTTGAGTAATAGCCATTGAGCAATATTCATTCCACTGTATGGATATACCACAATTAGTTTCTCCACCCACCTACTAATGGATATTGTGTTGCTTTCAGGTTTGGGTTCTGATACATAAAGCTGTTATGAGCACTAGTGTATGAGCTTCTAAGTAGATGTGGGCTTTGAGTTCTCTTGGGTAAATCCTTATGCATGGAAGGGTAGGTGAATGGGTGGAACTTGAAGCTGTTACATAAATGAAGTAGCACAGACTCAGGAAAGTAAGTGATGAACGTTTTCCCTCCTTTGAGGGTTGCCTTGGGGGCGTTTGTTCTGGGAGGTGGGGAAAGTGGCAGTGTTTAGCTGGAGGAAGAGGAGAGAAGAACATGGCTTTTTGCAACAATGAAGGCTACTGCAGAGCTCTACAACTGACCACACACAGAGACTACACGTCTGAGAGATGCCCAGCTCTAGGTGACATATCTACAGTGGAACCTTTACACCTAAGGCTCATGGAACATAGTGGAACAGAGGGTAGAGAAAACACTAATACATCCCTCAATTCTCACCAGTGAAGTTTCCTTATACAACAGAGTGTGATACACACAGAAGGCCACACTTGCTAACTTTTAGAGAATAAGAGACTTCAGAATGTGTGTCCCTGGATAGGACTCCTATATTGATCCTCACCCACCCACGGCTCAGGGACCAGTGCAGAAGAAGGGGTGGAAAGATTGTAAGAATCGGGGTTGATCCATGAACACAGGGAACAGAGGCTTTCAGGCCACTCACTGGAAGCTTGCTCATGTGAATTTGTGGTGGCATCTTGCACAAGACCCATGCTGACTCAATCAGACAAGGGCCCAGAGTGGAGCGAGGGAAATGGGTGGCGGGCCAGCCATGACATGACTATGGCAGTAATTCCTCTTGACTGGTGACTTTATAAAAAAGGCAAAATGTGGACAGACAGACGTGACGAGACAAAATGCCACATGAAGCTGGAGGCAGAGGTGGGTGATGGATGTAGAGGGGGAAGGGAGGGGAACAGGGGTGGAGATGGAGGAGGGGTGGAGGTGGAGGAGAGGGTAGAGATGGAGGAGATGGAGGAGGGGGATGCTTCTTTCATCAGCCAAGGTGCACTGAGGATGGCTAACAAACTCTGGCAACTAGAGGCCAGAGACAAGACTGCCCACACCTTGGATGGTCCGAACTGTGAGGATGGCCCCTGGAACCGTGAGGATGCATCCCCATGAGAGACACTACTGAGTTTGTACCACTTATTGTGGCAGCCCTGGCAAGCCCACACAGGCCACTGATATCCGAAGATGGGCCACCACTGAAGGAGCGCAGAAGAGAGAGGACGGAAAGAAGGAAAATGGCCTAAGTCAACCCTCATTCCAAGTTAGCTAATCAAACATTCCTTAATGAATCTCTATACCCTTCCCACATTTGACTTTATAGAGTCTATGCCTCCACCATGGTCTCTACTGCATTTTACATTCCTAGCCACATACGAATGGTACCAGGTCCTCAATGCTGGGGGGATGGCTGGGTTTTTCAGGGACTACCTTACCAATGAGAATTCATTCCCTCACAAAGGTGAGAATTTGATCTTAGGAGACTCTCTGTTCTCTGTCTACCCCAGGCTGGGGCCTTTCCTAAATCTGATTCCCAAACCTTCAGTCTTCATCTGGCTGGCTGGATGCTTGGGGCAGGCATGCTGTCCAAGAGGCCGTGGAGGAAGGCCCCCTGACCCCCAGCCGGTCTGGTCCAGGTATTTCTGCTCACAGGGTCCTACCCAAAGGCAAAGCCCTTCTCTGGGTAGCCAAGAGATTTCAAATGGCTTCATGGGAGCCTCACTTATGAAATATCTGTGTGGGAACACATGTGAGGGCCTCTCTTTCACAGGCACACGCACAGATACACACATTTTAACTTTATATTTTTCAGCAACTCTGTGCAGTTTCCCCAGCAGCACTAGCCACTGAGGCAAGGACAAGTGGCAATCCACACGAGACATTCGAGCGCTGGGTGGAGACATGGCCTGGGTTAGGCCAGCACCGAGGAACCTTGTTGTTAAACCTGGTCCTTGGGGCAGAACAGCTGCCGTCTTCTTTGGATCTGCTGTGCCTTCCTTCAAGAGGCCATCCTGATGGGGTCTGTGGACTGCTGAGTTCCTTCGGTGAAGGAGAGGGTGGGGAGGGTCATTGGACCCTCATTTGAGATCTCAGTCTCCCCTCCCAGCCATTCTTATTAAATTCTACATGTGGCCTGGGGTCCTGAGGAGTCTAGAGCGCACACACTGGAGAAGGTTAAGTGAAGGGGCTCCATCTATGTGGCCACGGGGGAAGCCATCCTCCATGCTGGGTGAAGCCTTCCCAGTGTGACTACTCTGGGACCATCCATGCTTCTATGAGTAGCCCCTTACCCCTGATCTGTAAGTAAGCCCAATAAACTCCCTGGGCTCCCTAGGCAGAACATTGGTGAACTCAAACTTTGATTTGTTGTTGAACTTTATGGAAAGGAGGTGGACATTGTTTGCATCTCCCCAGGGAAGGGATTCTCCCAACCTTGACCCTGACCCTTTGCACTTCTCAGTCCTCACTGCAGCTACCCTGACTCTCTCAGCAGCTGAAGGATGGGAGCTGGGAACAGGACAGTGAGAGGAGGGAGGAGAAAGACGCAGTGCCAGTCTCACCCTTCCCAGCTTAGCATCATGCTTGAAATACACATCAAAACTCTCTGCAAGGAGCAGGGACTTGGGAAAGCCTGGACTGTCCACAGGCTAATGGGTAAAATCCATGTTCAAAAGTCAGAACGTCACAAATAATCCTGTACTTGGGAATCAGAATCTCTCTAAATTGAAAAAAATTTAAATCACTGAAACATAAAATTAACTTGGAGATTTCTACTTCAAAGGTAAATGTGTATAAGAGAGAGTCTGTGTGTGTGTGTGTGTGTGTGTGTGTGTGTGTGTGTGTGTTTCTCTCTACTTATCTGGCCCACAGATATGTGTAGTATTGCCATTTGTCAGCAAAGATGGGGTGCTCTGCTCTCTTCTACGATCTCCTCTATGACCTGGAAGGGGATTCTTGGCCCTAAGTCAGCAGCACCTGCCTCTGACTTCCAGGGGTCTCAGCAGACCTCAGAATTGAGCAGTCAGCATCTGAGGACTGAAAGGGAACAGAGCCTGAGGCTGGCCTGGTCCCCTGGTTCTCTTAAGGTGATATTTTGGCTGGCTGTCTCTGTTCCTCTACTGAAGCTGACCTCACTTCTAAACTGATCTACCTTCAAACTCTATGGTCATGGTCACTGTGCGTTCTCTCTGTGGTTGGACTTTCTTCCAAATGTCCCCTCTGCTGGGAGCACCTTTCCTCAGATACCCAGTTGAACAAGCCTCTCACTGTGGAGTATAGACCCCACCCCCACCCCTATTGCCCTTCACTTTCTAAACCACCCCAGGGCAGGGCCCTCCATCTTTTCTGTAACCCACATGTCTGGCCCTGTATCTGGCCCAGAGCACTTGCTGAATGGGGCAGGAATAAGCCTTCTGACCTCAGCCTCCACTTCTAGCTTGAGGGTGTCCTTGGCCCTTCCCACGTCTCTTCACTCTGGGAATGTTAATAACTAATAGCGATTGGGTTAGTTTCCATGGCTGTGGGTAGAGAGTGTCGCAGACGGGGGCTTAAGCAACAGGACAGTGTCGCCACAGCTTTCTGCAGGTCACAAGGCCAAGGTGAGGTACTGGCAGAGCCACCCTCCCTGTAGGGCTTACAGGAGGGTCTGCTCATCCCGCCCCTGCCTTCTGGTGTTTCTTGTCTTTTAGCAGCAAAACTCCAGCATTCACGCGGCACTATCCCTGTGTGTCTGCATCAACCTCCCCCCTTTTAATAAGTCTGGGGCTCAACCTCCTGTAGTTTCACCTCATCTGTGCTTAACTCTCAAGACCTACAGTGACCTTTCTTCAAATGAGGCCACAGTCTGTGGGACTGGGGCTTTGGGCTCATGAGTTTTAGACAGTCACATCACCCAACTGACACGTCCTGAGTCTCTATTGAATACTAAACACAGAATTAGTTGCGGATGACCCTCACAGAAGCATATGCTGGGGTATAGACCTGGTATCTCTCCCACTTTCCCTAGCTAGGAAATGGAGATCAGAAAAATCAAGTAGCTGGCCCCAAGGTTACCCCATCCAGTGACCAGCGGCAGGGCCAGGAAACCACGGAACCCAAACACAGCCCCATGGTGCTCTGTTTCCTGGGTTCCCTTTCTCCTCTGCATCCAGTGCTTCAGCAGCAAACTCTAAAGGCTGTGATACTAAGATCACAGAACTCTTAGAAAGTCTGGGGCCTGTCAGGAGCAGAACCCTTAAAGTTCGGCCCTGTAGCAAAGTCCAAAACCTCACTGCCACCAGAGGATTCTGCCGCCAAGTTGCAAAAGCCAAGTCTGTGCCTCTCACCAGATCCAGTGCCAGCTCCCCACGGCCCCAGCTCTCTATGACCCCAACTCCCCACAGCTCCCCACAGCCCATGAACTGCAGCCCCTCGGCCTCACAGGGCCTGGATGATACTGGCTACAAGTTCACTCATTCTAACAGCAAGGCTGAAGCCAGAAAGCCAATTTGGAAAACCAGCTGTTGATGGATGTCCAAATTTCCTGAAGATCAAAAGAACGGTAACGACATCTGTCTCAATTTTATTAGGCCTCAGAACTGTTTTAATAGACCGTCCAAACCTCAGTATGGAGAAAAAAATCAAACCCAGTATGTCCCTTCTTGATAAGCAATTACCCAGAAGGATTGGATGACATAGTGTGGACCTCTTAAGCAGTTTGCACAAACTTCAGAGAGAGCCACAGACTTGCTGAATGTGGAGTTTGGGAAAGGAGTGGCTCTGATGGACTTTGATTCTATTTCCATGGCAATTAGGTAAGGCGCTGTCTCCCCCTCCTGTTGCTACTGTAACGATTTAGCAGCTTCAAACAACTCAGAGGTAGCAGTTTGTGGGTTGGGCGGTCAGAAGTCTGAAACAGGTCTCACAGGGCAAAACTCAGAGCATCAGGGTGGAGACCAGGAGGATCATCTCCTGGCTAGGCCAGCTCCCAGAGATCCCCTCAGACTCCTCCCTCACCTTCCCTACAGCCACTGCTTCCAGGCTGCACCTCCTGTACTTTGGCACGTCCTCTTCCAAGGACCCTGTGATTCCACTGCCCAGATAATCCAGGGTGACCGCCACATCCCAAGATCCTCACTTCCAACTGTGACATTCCTGCTGACATATTCACAGTGCCCACGAATTCAGACCTGGACATCTTTGGGAACTGATTGTCATTTTTGCTGTCATAGGTGGCCAAGATGACAACCCATTTTACAGACGCACAGATCAATTCAGAAATCTCCAGCAATTTCCCTAAGCCTGCCGGGCTTATACTTGGGTGCTGGAGGCCAAATGTAGAGCTGTCCAATTCTAAAGCCCGTGCTCTTTCTCCCCAGGATGCCCTTCTGTCCCTGACCCCCAGGACCCACAATGCATTTACTCTCATGGCTGCCGGGGCTTGGGGTGAGTACTCCCATTCTAAGGACTGCCTGCGAGCACTGCTCTCTCCTGCCTTTACATCTGCATCTCTTTATTTTTAATTCATCTATTTTTAAATTTATTTTTATTATTTTTACTTATGTATATGTGTCTGTTGTTTATAAATGTACAGGCGGGTATGAACTACCTGACGTGGGTGCTGGGAACTGAACTTGGGTCCTCTGGAAGAGCAGTAAGGACTCTTACCAATGACTCTTCCTGCTTTCCTCCTCCAGGGAGCCCTCCTGGACTCCCACAGGACAGCTTAGCTCCATGTGGTGCATGTACTTTCAGGTCTGCCTGTGTCTCTACATCATTCCAACTCCACAGAGACCTCTGACCCCATGTGGTGCTTGTGAAGTGGACATACACAAATCCACTCAGTGCCAGGCTGTAAGACTGTATTTAAGGTCTGCATGAGGTCCCTGCAAACCTAGAAACCATGGTTTCCACCTCCTAGGGCCACAGTCAGGCTGCACTGGTGGTGAGCTCCTGCAGATAGGTACCGTGGCCCTGTGAGCCCAGCTCTAGTTCAGCAGCTGGCCTAGGGGAGCTGGCAAGAGCTCTGCCACCGCCAGCCTTGAATATGCTAAGTGGCTGAGAGCCACTGAGGTCAGTCTGAAGGGGGTGCAGAGCACTCTTCAGGGTCTGCGGTTTCCTGAGAGCTTAGGAGGGACTCACTTCTCTTCCAGGAAAGGGCTATTTCTTTCTCCTCTTTCTCTGAGGTTCAAGTAAGACTTTGACAAAAGTCAGCAGGTTTTGATAAAGATGCTCATTGTGGAGGCCCAAGGGAGTGGCCTCTAGAGTCTGAGACCAAAACAGGACAGCACAATCCCTACCCCCACCCCTGCCCCCAACTTGCCCCTCTTTCAAATGGGCACTTTCAGAAGTGGTATGTGCAGGCCTGAGATCTCACAGACAGTAGTTCAGGGTCTCAGGGACAGCAGGCTCCCACAGTGCTCTCCCTCCTTTCCCCCAGATTCTAACCCCACCTTGTCACCCTGGCCTTGACTTCCTCATCCATCTAAAGTTTGCCAGGGATGGGACAGCAAGATGGCTCAGCATGTAAAGGAGCTTGCTGCCAAGCCCGATGACCTGAGTTCAATCCCCATGTCTCATGTGGTGGTGGAAGGAGAGAACCAATACCTGCAAGTTGTCCTCTGATTTCCACATGCACACACACAGACACAGACACACACATAGACACACACACACACACACACACACACACAAACACACAAAAGATTGTCAGATTCCCTTTGAAGTCCTCTGCTCCGCAGTGACACATCCCACAGCCTCATCTCAGACAGTGGGGCGTGGCTGCCCATGCACGCAGGACTGTAGGTGTCTGCCGAGCACTGCCATCATCTGGCTTTGCCAATCATTTAGTGTCGTTCATTTACTCCCCAGTCTGTGTCTATGAGGCAGGGGCATGCCCTTATAGAAATGGGAAACCGAGTCATAGAGACATCCTGCTTGGAGTTCAGCAGCTCAGAATAGAGCTGAGGTGGAGAGAGCTGGGACAGGGAACAGAACTGGGATGGAAGCCTGGCCTGTCGTGTTCTGAGCAGAGGTGTCCAACAACCCCACCTGGTGGGCGGAGGTTAAGGAAACCGCCAGAGAATGGGTTTTCAGAGGCCGGTAAGCCTTCCCCACTAGAGCTCATTCTCAAAGTCTGTCTGTGTGGGGCAGTCCATCAAAACCCACCTGACAAACAGTAGAGTGGAACTTGCTTGACGAACTTCCTGCACAGAGGCAGGAGCAAGGCTGGGATGTGGACCAGGATGGCTGCCTCACAGGAGGGGAACAGAGCTAAACATGGCCTGGAGAGGAGTAGGGAGCTCCCAGGCTCCCCACACAGTCTGACTGGGAGAATTCTCTTGTTCCTCTCCAGTTTCTGAATTTTTACAAATTTACCCTAATAAGTTGGTATTGATACAACGATTAAAAAAAAAAAAAAACACAAAAAACAAACCAACCGAAACCCTTTGCTCTTTTCCCACCATGTCTTCCCTGGCTGACCGACTCTTCTACTGATCAAGGTAAAAGTTGTTAAGAGGAATTAGGTGCAGCCCAATTTTTGTGAAACTTGCGGATGGTAAAACATTGAAATATTTTCCCTCTACAAAATTAGAAAGGGAAAGAGGCCCACGCATTACTCTTCTACATTTTTAATAGCATTCTTTTAAAAGAATATCATGTCAGAATGACCCAGAAAAGACAAAAAGCAAAATCAAGTGCTCTACTGAAAGCAAGTCAGTGACAGGATGGGGTGGAGGTTGTCTCTGCCTACTCATGCCAACTTTGACCTTGGAGGTCCGGGTCGGCAAGGAAAACCCAAATCCAGACTCCAGACTCTTGAAGCAAGCCCCATTAGTTCACCCTGATCCCTGCCTGTTTCCTGGGAAGCCCTCAGTGACTTACAGAGAAGATGGAAGCCAGTGTCTCAATGCCACCAGTGCTCAGGGTGATGTAGGGGATCTTGTCCTCAGGAATCCCAGCTTTTCCAAAGATGCTGTTGGTGTAGAACCAGATCTACAATGTGAGACAGAAAGGAAGGTCAGCTGGGACTTTGATCTCCTTCCTAAATTAGACTCAGGTCTAAGGTTCTCTCTGCGCCTCTCCAGTCGCAGGTGAGTTGCATGATGTGGCCACTGGATTCCACCCTTCATTCACATCCTTCACTCACAGACTCTTGTGTTCCTGGGAGTGATGCCTGCCCACTGAAGGCACTGCTTCCCAGACCACCTGCAGTTAAGACTGGCAGTAGAGTAGGGACAGAAACATTGGTTGGACTTGCAGGAAACGTCTTTATCTTTATACTTATTGGATGTGTGCACACACATCTGTGGGGGGACATGTGCCAGTATATGGAGGTCAGAGGACAACATACAGGAGTTCATTCTCTCCTATCGTGTGGGTCCCAGGGATCAAATCCAGGTTGGATTTGGTGCCAAGTGCCTTTGCTCGCTGGTCCCCTTTGGCCTCTGTCGCCCCCTCCTCCTTGTCTTCCTTCGCCCCCCAATTTCTTGCTCTCCCTCATCTTCCTCCTCCTCCTCCTCCTCCTCCTCCTCCTCCTCCTCCTCCTCTTCTAAAGAAACTTTATCAAGGAGGTCTGCTCTCATGTTTTATTTTTATTTTATTTATTTTTTTATTTAATAACCACATGATTAGAAGAAGCATTACCTTTCCATATCTGTGAGGAAAAAAGACCTCCATTTCATTATTAAAATACACAGTTTCATACAGAAAAATTCATTTTTAATGCAATTGACATTAAGATGTTTGCACATGCGTTTCTGATCTCTATGTATCTGATTATTACTAGTCACAGTTGGTTCTTTTCTGAGCTCTGGCACCAAGGGGCCAAGGAGATGGCTCAGTCAGTAAAGTGCTTGCTAAACCAGCATGAGGACCTAAGTTTGGATATAAAGTCATCAGGTAGATTTCAATGGTAATGTTTATCACCTCTACTAATTAACATGAAGCAATTTTTTATGCTTCTTCCTCAAATAGAACTCATTTTTTATTTGTTGATTTTATGTGTGTATATCATACAGAACATCCCAAACAATCCTTTTCATCTACGTATACTCACTTGTCAAATGGCAGCCTCCCATAGCGCACCCCCCAACTGGAGTCCATATACTCTGTCATCCCTGTTACTGTCCACTGTGTTGTCAGGGCCCCCAGCTGTTGGGAGCCTGAGGCTCAGCCACTTCTCAAAACTGCTGAACAGACCTAAGCTGGTAACTCTCCATTCTGCCCACTCTCCTCCCGCAGGCACGGGATGAGCTCGTGGCCTTGGCCCGCAGCCTTGGTCCACGGCCTTGCACTCTTTTCCAGTAAACTGCCCTGCTTTCCGTTAATCAGTAGATTCCTCCCTTAGAGTACATCTGGGCCCCTGTGTTCTGGCTGATATGATTACTCTCAATCTTTGCTCCTTTGTTTTCACTCTCTATTTAACCTCATGCTTGAGCTGCAATAAACGAGACTTGCTCAGAACCCTGTCTTGTCTCCATTTCTCTTGTCTCTTGCCCTATCCAAATCCCCACTCCCCAATCCAGGTACCCCGTTGCAGATCCCGTGGGACGGGACAGCTGGTGCCCAACGTGGTGACTGGATACTGGGGGCATATCATGAGGGAGATGATGGAAAAAGGAAGGAGTGCACTCGCTAAATCTCAAGGAATTCGGAGACACCAGGACTGAAAGGAAGGTAAGTTGTGCTGTCCGATCATGGGGCAAGAATTAAGCCAGCATCAGATTTATATTACGCAGTTGAGGGAGGCTCTCAAGACAAGAGGAGTAAAGGTTAAGACTGTGGATTTATTTCATTTCTTTGATTTTGTAAAGGACATTTGTCCTTGGTTTCCCCAAGAAGGGGTCATAGATATAAAAAGATGGAGATGAGTGGGAGATGCATTA
>NW_008338348.1:82048-82906 GCF_000622305.1 Nannospalax galili | reverse complement strand
ATTCCTCTGTTTTGTCTTGTCCCTTGGCTCTGTCACCCTTACAAAGGCTTGTGCAGCATGCCGCTGAGAGGGGAGAGGATATATCAGGATTTCATGTTTTTCCAGTTAAGGAACAAGATGATGGACAGGGAAAAAAAGTTAGAATACATTGTCCTTTCTCAGGAAAACAATTTAATGATCTGAAAGTTGCCTGTGAGCAGTATGGACCTAAAGCTCCTTATACTGAGGACATGTTAGACTCTCTGACTACTGAAGCTTTGCCTCCTAATGATTGGAAGCAATTGGCCAGAGCCTGTCTGTCAGGAGGTGATTATTGTTTGTGGAGGTCAAAGTTTGAAATCCAATGTCAGGTTCTTGCTGACCTTAATAGAGCTCGAAATATTCCTATTTCTTTTGAGATGCTTGCTGGTAAAGGCCAATATAGAGACACAGAACAGCAGATGAGAAACTTTAATAGTGCTGCATATGCACAAACTCATGCTGCAGCAAGAAAGGCTTGGAATAAGCTGCCACAGTCTGGAAGGCAGACTGAGAGCTTGACTAAGATTAGACAAGGTCCCGAGGAACTTTACTGAGAGTTTGTGTCTAGACTTACACAGGCTGTAGAAAGGCTAGTCAGTGACAGCAATGCACGATCTGTCTTAATTAAACACTTAGCTTATGAAAATGCTAACTCTGCCTGTCAGGCTGCACTCAGGTATTCTAGGAAGGAGAGCAGCTTGTCTGACTATATGACACTGTGTTCTGATATCGGGCCTTCCTATAGACAGGGAGTAGTCATAGCTGCTGCAGTGCAAAACAGACCCATGACAGACACGGTCTCACAACAGCAAAGTAAGAAAAGATGTTATGGTTGTG
>NW_008338348.1:57961-81685 GCF_000622305.1 Nannospalax galili | reverse complement strand
GCCTGAACCTCACCTTGGTGTCTGTGTCGTCTTTCCTGGACTCTGCTGGACAGAGTCCTGGCTCGCGACAAGTGGTGGCCCGTATGGGGACCCTGATGCTCCGGAGTTGTAAGTAAAAATGAAACAATAGTGCTAGCAAAAGTTCCCTAGGAAGGGACGGAGATTAAAGTTCCCTAGGAAGGGACGGAGACTAAAGTTCCCTAGGAAGGGACGGAGACTAAAGTTCCCTAGGAAAAGGTACAGAGAAGTATAGATAGATAGATAGATAGATAGATAGATAGATAGATAGATAGATAGATTATAGACAAATGATTGATGGATGATAGATAGATATAGATGATAGATAAATGACTAAAATGTGAGAAGCTGACTCAGGGCAGAAACTGGTCCTTTCTGTTCAGACTCATGCTAGTTCTCACAAACTTCTCTTCTCAAGAATTCTCCAGGCTCAGACTGACCCTCTGACTCTGTGAGAGGAACTGAGAGCAGCTTGCATGTTTTAGTGCCTTGGCATGCAGGATTTTCTTTGGTTAAAAAGGCTTCCACCTCAGGGGTCGGTCTCCTTGGGTTCCTGAAAAGGGGACCTAATCTAGATTGATCATATGATAAGCCTGTTTCCAGCCTTTTGCAGCTCTGTGTTGGGTCTCATTCCCAGCGTGTTTTGTTTCAATTCGGTTTGATGGTACCATTTAACAAATTTCTCTCAGTTTGAGCCTGGCACGGCTCTGTGTGGATAATGTGTGAAAAATGGCAGTTTTGGAACTTGTCTTTCTGTGTTCTTTCCCGGCAGCACAGTACTTTGTGGCAGAAGTAGCTTGTGAGGAGTACTCTACACTGGTGGCTTGTGACAGGAGCCGCTTGTGATGAGTCTTGGAGCAGCAGGTAGTTTGTGGCAGGAGCTGCAACTCTATTTTGCTCTTTTCCAGGTTCCATGAGTTTGCAAAAGACATCAAAAATAAAACAATAGCTCACTGTAAAACTTACAAAATTAGGTTACTGATATCAGTTATAAATTATTTTTGCCTTGTTTGTCTCACTTTGAATGGTATGTTTGTGTCTCCATGGTTACCTGTTGTCACCTTATTGTTCCATGGATTGTTTTACGTTGTCTTGACAACCTATGTTTGTGTTACTCTTAAATGTTCTAAAACTAAGGTGTGTGTCCTCCCTCTCTTGTCATCTTGTTTTTGTATGTTACCTTGGATGCCTGCTTGGTACATACGTACCTCTTTTGCTCCACAGGACGTATGTTTGTGTCTCCATGGTTACCTGTTGTCACCTTATTGTTCCATGGATTGTTTTACGTTGTCTTGACAACCTATGTTTGTGTTACTCTTAAATGTTCTAAAACTAAGGTGTGTGTCCTCCCTCTCTTGTCATCTTGTTTTTGTATGTTACCTTGGATGCCTGCTTGGTACATACGTACCTCTTTTGCTCCACAGGACCCTCGGTCTATACATTTCGGAGGACAAGAAAAAGACACCTCTGCTTTTGCTACCATCACGTTTGCCTTCCACCCTTGTTAACGATTTTTCCTTCACCTTTGCTTTGTAGGTTATTCCTCCTTCATTGGTTAACAGTATTCCTTTTCCAGGTCTATGGGACATACTCTCTATGCCGCAAAGAAATTCAACTCCCAACTACAACAAGTTATAGAATCCACGGCCAGTAGCCTCGCATCCTTGCAATGCCAGCTGACTTTCCTGGCACAAGTTGCCCTTCAAAATCGTAGGGCCCTTGATCTTATCACTGCTGAAAAAGGGGGAACTTGCTTTTTCTTACAGGAGGAGTGCCGTTTCTATGTCAATGAATTGGGATTAGTAGAACAAAATATACAGACCCTGCAGACCATCAGTTACAAACTGCATCATTTTTATCAAAATCCTTCTAGATGGCTGGATTCCCCCTTCCTTTCTTGGATCCCCTCCGTGATTCCATCCCTCCTCCTCTTCCTGCTCCTTCTTACACTAGGGCCACTGTTAGTAAAAAGGCTTACGGTCTTTATTAAACAGCAGGTAGAGGCAATTCAGGCAAAACCAATTCAGGTCCATTATCATCACCTTGATATTTTGGATCAAGAATGCGAAGGGACGTGTTGCTATGATGACGCTACTAGTCATCCCCCTTGAGAGATGAACTGGACAGTCAATGACGGGTACGTGAGAATCCCCCTTTGATGGCAACCTAAGACAGGAGGGTAGTCTATGCTACTACCTTATCCAATGACGGGTAAGCCCTTGGGGAAGGATACTCCAACCTAAGACAGGCGCAGTTCCCTAAGGGTCTAGCAACTTTCAGTCCCTAAACTCTATAAAGCAAAAAAGGGCGACCTGTTGGGAGCCTGAGGCTCAGCCATTTTTCAAAACTGCTGAACAGACCTAAGCTGGTAACTTTCCATTCTGCCCACCTCCTCCCGCGGGCATGGCCCGCGGCCTTGTACTCTTTTCCAGTAAACAGATTGCTCCCTTAGAGTACATCTGGGCCCCTGTGTTCTGGCTGATATGATTACTCTCAATCTTTGCTCCTTTGTTTTCACTCTCTATTTAACCTCATGCTTGAGCTGCAATAAACGAGACTTGCTCAGAACCCTGTCTTGTCTCCATTTCTCTTGTCTCTTGCCCCATCCAAATCCCCACTCCCCAATCCAGGTACCCTGTTGCAGATCCCGTGGGATGGGACACCCAGCTGTTACCCAGTGCTTGTCCATCTGCTGAATCTAGTCAGCCTATCTAGAGAGCCTTATTTTAGGAAGAGCAGCTCTTCCTCATCTAGCAGCCATCAGTTGTCAATATCCCTTTAGATAAGATTGGGGTCTGCTGTTCATTTTTCCATTTCTATGCTGGGTTACTGTCTGGGAGTCTCCTGGGCCACCCTGGCCAACAACTCAAAGGAAGGTATCTCCTGTCTGGCATTGTTTCTTGTTATGTAGCCTTTAGCTATACACATGGACTCTTAAAAAATTATATTGACCCCTTTAATCTTTGGTTATACTTTCCTTTTGGGTGTTTAAGACCCTACAGTTGGCCCAGATAAACCAATTTATTTTTATTCTTAAGGCTGTTTGAGGATCTGTTCCTCAGGGGTGACATGGGATTAGGAGGAGCCCCTGGCTCCATTTTTTTTTACCAGTTCTGTCTATGTGAAGGTAAGTCAAAGGTCCTGCTCAACCATGGGTGGCTTTGCTTGAAAGTATGGAGGAAATGTTTCCTCTGTGTTGACCCTCCTCTTTGTAGACTGGACACTGGTTCAAGTTCATCTGGTGGGGTCTCCATGGCCTCCTTGATCAAGAGGATAGGTGACTCACCACAGTTACAGGACATTTTGAGAGATGTTCCATAGTACCCTGGAACTTAGATGACCTTGGAGGGCAAGGAGCACAAACTGTCCTTTATGTCCCTCTGACCAAATTAGTATAGGCCTCAAAGTATGGCTGTTAGTTCCACAGGGAAGAGACCAAAGGCTCTCAGATAAATGTTGACTAGACATATATTATGTTCCTTTAGCTAGTTGTATCTATAATTTGTCAGTAGGTTGTTGGCCTAATATGGTTCCCTCTGTTTTTTTTTTTTTTTTTAAACCAGCTAGGCATTATTTATCTCTCACGCTGTCTAACCCTTCCACCATGGTTTCCCCATTTAAAGTGCCCCCATTGTTCCCATTGCTCCATTAATAATGCCCTTCTCCTATGTTTTTTTTTTTTTCTTTCTGCTGTCAGGATAGTGGATGTGATGGTTGGAGCTTTGAAGACTCTTTCTCGTGCTTAGATAACCTTGGATCTGCATGCTTTGTGAGAGTCAGAGAAGGTTCCTGTTCCACAAAACACTTTTTTATTCATCACCCAATGGAAAATTGTCATGATAAATCTATAATGGTACAGCAAAAATGATGTTCCCAAAGTTTGTGTGACACGTAACCTGTGTACTTATACACGGACCCTTGCCTTTGCATGGAAACCATCTTTGCAAACTGGAGCAGGAAGCTAGAAGCCAGCTTGGGTCCTCACTGGTCAAAGTGATTCTATGAGTCACTACTCAAACTTGGGCCTCTTTGAGAGTCATGACGATAATCTCAGGTCAACAGGTATAAACTGAGGCTGTCTTGGGCCAACTGGAGTTGTATTGCTCCTCCCTGCCTTCATCCTGAGAGAGAAGGCCTTTGGCACTGTGTGGCACATGTCAGGGTTTCTGTCACAGTGGTCAGATCTCCTGACACTGTCCCTTGCTGGGTAGGCACTTGGAGACCAGGCCCCCTCCAACAAGCTGTCTGGCTCTAGGCGATTCACTGAGAACCTCTCTTCCTCAGGTCTGTCTGAAGAACACGTCAGAATGGAATGACATCTAGGTTTTGGGTCTGTTGGCTACTCTTGGTGACTTCTGGGATCCTCCATCCCCACCGTGAACTCAAATTCAGTCTTGGGACTGGAATGAAGCTGCCCTGCTGGGGGATGTGGGAATTCTGATGGGGAGCTGGCTGCCTTGAAGGGCCTTGGAAACGCAGGAACAGTGGCCATGCCCAGCAGAGCTGTCAGTGCCCAGAGCTCCCACACATGGCTTCCACGCCAGGCTTGGCCCTGGCTGCCCATGCTCTGATGCTTGTGCAGGTAGCTCTTGTTTCTGCACATTTACCTTATCACCAGCACTTGCTTGGCAAGCTCTTCATGCACTGGGGGAGGGAGATTTAGGACGGACTTGTATCCACAACCGCTTAGGTTTGCAGTGACAGATGTGATCCTATGTAGGGCTTCCCACTTGACCAGAGATGCAGCACAAGCAAGCGTCTGTCCCAAATTCCTGGTGCTTGCAAGCACTTGTGCATGGGCTGGCAGAGATGGGTTTTAGTGTTCACATGTAAGCAAAGACCCACTGCCCGGTGTCATCCACTTCCCATTTGAGCGAGGGGGGATGCAAACCTTAGACTCCGTCAGTGTGAGCCTTGGCTGTCACATTTGCAGGGCACAGAGGTGGCTCCTCACTAGCTCATCTATTCTCCAGACCTGAGGTATCATTCCAAGCCCTCAGCATCCTCAGATTTGTTACATAGGCTCCTTCTCTTTTGAAGGGATCCACAGTCCCTAGAACATGGCATGACTGGAGGGGATACTTCATCATTGCCCAAACTCACTGGTTTTCAGTACCACAGCTCTCTCTGTGTCCCCTTTTCCCAAGGCTGACTGCTGCCACCCACAGGGAGATGAGACTCGGGCACTCAGTTCCCAAGAGTACGTCTTGGCCTGCTGCTTGTGTCCAGAGTCTTTCTATCCCAGCCCCCAGTTGGTGTATGTCCTTCCTCAGAAGCTGTGTTTGGTTCCCCGCATCAGCCTCTCCTACCCTGACTCCTTTATTCCCTGGTTTCCATTCTTTCTGATGTGACACAGCTGAGGACATCCTCGGCCAGTTCGAGTTTAGTGGAGAGAGTCACTGGGCATGGCATTCTGTGTTCACTGCAGGATGGCCATGCAGCAGGCCGAGTCACCTTAGTAAATTCATCTACACACCCACAGATCGATAGACGCCTCCTCTCAGCCCTTGGCCCCAGACTAGAGCCTGTGAGAACAGCTGCAGGGCTGGCCTGTCCCCTCTGTCTGCTCCCTCATTTCACAGAGAGAGGGGTGATTACCTTCACCGTGACCTCTGTGCATACTGACAGTGATATGATCTGAGGGTTTCAGATCCTGGTGAAAAAAGGAAGGAGGTGCCTGGGGCCTTGGGACACATGCTGGGCTGTAGCTGCTGTGGCCAGCTCATCAAGTAAGCGGTAGTGACCTCCCGTCCCCGCCACCACTCACCTCCCTCTCTCAGAGCGTCTTTCTGAGTCACCACTTCAATGCCCCAACCCTTGCTCCTGCTCTTCCACAACTCTCTACTGCAATGATTGTAACACTCAGAAGCATCTAGGAAAGCTGGCATTGTTCCAGAAAGGTCCATCTCTCCTTGGGTAAAAAAAGCCTGTGTTGTTAGCCCATGGGAGACAGCTGTGAGCCCCTCCTTCCCATGGGCGGATCCTTGGGAGCCCTGCAGTGGCAGGTCTGGGCAGGTCTGGGGTCTTTCCAGGTCACCACTGAATGTCCCAACCCTCACTCCTGCTCCTGGCACAGTGTTTTGGTGACGTGGCATGACATACAATTATTCTATCCCCGCACAGCTGTGAGAAAAGTCTGTGGACAGAGGAGCAACCTGGGACCACCCCCATGATGCCAGAGCATGGAGGGCACCTGGAAGGGTGTCTAGTTGGGTGTCCTTCTGCCTGTAGTGTCCACCAGCTGGGGCTTGGAGCCCAGCCTTGTTGATAGAGATCTTTCTATGATCACCAGACTCCTGACTCCCACATCTGCCCTTGGCTGTGACCACAATGGCCTTGGACTAAAAGGTATGGCCTGACCTTCAGCAAATGTCAGTACCTGCCTCCTCTCTGCCCAGTGTATAGTGGCCTTCCTTGTTGCTGTAACCACATACCCAACAAGCAGAAGCTCGAGAGAAGAGGGTTTCTTGCTAAGCTTTGTTTTGGCTCGGGGTTTGAGAGGGTACAGTCCATCATAGTGGAATTCATGGACCAGGAGGCAGAGAACAGATGGGAACCTGGTCAGGGCTGTGTGACCCCTGAGACCTTTTCCCCAGTGACACACCTCCTCCTAGACCTCACCTTCTAAAGGCTCCACAGTTTCCCAAATCAGGACCACCATCTTAGGGACCAAGTGTCCCAACACATGACCCCACAGGCAACAGTCCATACTCAAACTACAACACCCAGGGCAAGGAGACAGTCCACGCTCAAACATGATGATGCTGGCATGTACATGCTCACTGAATGTGCTGGGCTGAGCTATGGCCCCTCCCCCAAAGCCCCCGTACTAATCCCCAGAACCTGTGTGTCTTGGTTCACATGGCAAATCTGATTCTAAACGTGGTCCAGCCCTTGAGCCAGCAGGCTATCCTGGATGGTCTGAGGGAGCCACAGATGCCATCACTCTGGACTTTTTGAGATGGAGATGGATGGGCCAGAGTCAGAGAGAAGACAGACGGGAGATTGGGAGCAGAGGGAGGGAGAGACATTCAAAAACTCTGTGTTGCTGCTGACTTTGAAGATGGCAGGAAGGACCATGAGTCAAGGATAGGGGCAGCTTCTAGAAAGCTAGGAAAGTGAGTTTTCCTCTGGTGTGTCCAGGAGGAGTATGACCCTGCCCACCTTGATTTGAGGGCTTCTGATGGTTCCTCCTAAGCTGCAAGATCATAATCTATTTGAAATCACTGAATTTATAGTACTGTAATTTATTACATCCAGGGGTAATAAATGGACACATGGGAGAGACATAATTCATATATACTATGCTTTTCTTGTGTATGTGAGAGACGGAGAGAAGTGGGGGAGGGGGAAGAGGTACCTTCCAGACAGTGACCTGCAGCTCCATTTTGAGGTGTAGGAGGAAAGGGCTTATTTACTAAATACTGTCTTCCCGGAGCTGTGGCTCATCTCCCGCTGGGCAGAACCTGTTTGCCTTTTCTCTGTCCTGCTCTGGCCCTTACGCAGTAGTCTGTTGAAAGCATGAGTCTTTCTCTTGCCCCAGCCTTGTCCTTTCTACAGCTTTGTCATGAAACACCAGGTTAGGCTGCGGGCCAGAATGTTCCCAGACTAGGGTTCCCTTGAGACTAAGCTAGGTGAAACGGAGTTTGATGGCACACGTGACGAAGGCAAAGGAGGAGCTGTTGTCAAGTTAAAGTCTTGGCTATAAAATGCCCTCATCTCTTTGGCGTGGAAGCTGAGCCCCAGGGACGTTGAGCCATTGACTTCCTGTGTTTGGCAAGTGGGGAGTCCAAGAGGAACAGGTGCACTACTATGACCCTTGACATGCTAGACGATTCAGGAAGATTGGTGAGAACAAGCGTCTGTGCACTGGCATTTGTCCAACTTGCTGTTCCAGAATGTCTCTGCTCTGACTTCCTGCTCCTATCCTCTAAGTATCCAGGTGCTACACTGTGTCATGGCTGCTCCGGGAGCTGGAGATGAGGGGTGATGATATGTGGCTTCCATCCTTGGGGAGTGGGAGCTACTAATGACTCCAGGGTGACAGGAGTGTAACAGAGTGGGCCAAGCCACAGTTGCTCGACTCTGATGCTCCAAGGAGCCTGGTTCCTGGGCAGGGGAGTCGGGCGGGGGGGCAGGTGTGGATGGGGGCAGCTGTCCAGGTAAAGCTTAAGCACCATATTTAGAGATGAGACTTTGGAAGCAGTTGGGCTGGGGGTAGAGCAATGCAGGAAAGAAATTTAGAGATAACTAAAGGCGTCAAACTCCTCTGGTATGATTTAAAGTTGTTTAGGGACCCATCAGTGACTCTGGCATCAATGTGTTTAGCAGAGTAGTCCTCAGCCAGGGCAACTTGACCCTCAGGGCTGCAGCTGGCCCCTAGTAGGCAGAGGCCAAAGATACCACTCAACATCCTGCAGCCTCAAGACTGTGAGTTTCCTGCCTCAGATGTGACCAGTTCTGAGGTGACAGGCAGTCAGGCTGGGTGGCCAGGGAAGACCCTCTTGACCTTGAGGTAGTCTCTGACCCTCTGTAAGCTACATTACAGTGTTCTCATCAAGGAAGTGCAGATGATGTCACCCACCCTGCATGGATACTTAGGGATGGAACAAAGCGACCAGTAGGAAGGTGTCTGGCAGTACTGACCAATGTCTCAAAGGACAGAGAGGTTCCATGAAATGAAGAGGACAGAGCATGTTTTAAGGCACCTACTGTTTTGATCTGAGTTAGCTCTCAGCCATGGCCTCTGGGACGTGGAGGAGAAGGCTGCAGGTGGAGCTCCTGGGCCTGGACCCAAGCAGCACATCAGGCTACGAAGCCCACGTTTGTTACTAGCCAGTCTATGTTTTTTGTTTATAAAATGGAAGAAGCAGGATTTGTCCTTCTGGCTGCCTGTGGTCAACTAGGGACAGTCTGAGGGATGTACACAGGCTCTTTTCAGGGGCTGTTGGGGGACACTTGCTGATAAGAATAGGTGGTAGGAATTGGCTAGGCAGTTAGGGTAAAAAGACCCCAAAGAAAGGTCGACAGTTTCTTAGCTAAAAGTCAAAGTGTCCTTGGGCCTGTTAGCAACATACTCTGTTCCAAAGGCCAAAAATGTCAAAAGTATTTGGGAGCTTGAAACTTAAAAGATTTTAGGGTTACCTCTTCAGAGGGGGGAGGGAGGGGAGGGAGAGTCAAAAGCCCCATAAAAAAAGCAGCATATGCAGATGCTTAGCGGTTGGCTTGTCAGTCATTTCAAAGTAGTAGAGTCTGTTAATTTTCAGGGTTCATGGTGGTGTGGGAACTGAAAGGGACCCTCTTTTCCCAGAACATCCCTTAAAAGCAAAATTCACAAGACAAGTAACCCTGGGAACACGCACCCACGCTCCTGGGATCCTGGGTGATGAACACTATCAACTCAGGATGGCCGGAGGCAAGGACCCAACTCCCTCTAATCTAGATTAAAGCTGAGCACTGACCTACTTGCAATGTGGATGGGGTCACTTTACAGCTAGGGAGTTCATCAGTGGAAAGTATGAGGAGCAAAATGCCTAAGCAGAGACCCGCTTAAACGAATGCAGGTGCTCTCACCCCAGCCAACAGAAATGGATGTGAGATGGTAAAGTGACTGACTGACAGGCGTAGGAGTGGTTGAGCCAGAAGAGAGTTCCTGGGGAAACAAACCGTTTTATCAAAAGTTACTGCAAACTAGATTCATAAGTAAGGCTCAAACATGTATTTAAAATGGATTTAGTTAACTAAGGTGAACCATGCTGCACTGGATGGCCACACACCTAACACGATATGGGCAACACAAGTTGGACTTGATGAGTTTGAAAACTGAAGACAAAACGTTGGGTGGGGAGGTGTGCCCAATAGCTTAGGTTGTCAACTTGACACACCTGGGAAGAGAGGACCTCAGCTAGGGGATTTCCTCTCTCAGACCAACCTGTGGGCATGCCTGTGAGGCATTTTCTTGATTGTTGAGTGATATGGGAGGGCCTAACCCACTATGGGTGGTGCCATCCCTAGGCAGGTGGTCCTGGGTTGTATAAGAAAGCAGGCTTTGGGGCATAGTAGCACATGCCTTTAGTCCCAGCACTGGGGCAACAGACGCAGGTGGATCTCTGTGACACTGAGGCCAGCCTGGTCTACATAGCAAGTTTCAGGCCTGCTGGGCTACAGGCATACTGTCTCAAAAAGACCAAAAAAAAGGGGGGGGGGAGGCAATGGAGGCCCAGAGACATAAACCAACTTGCCTGAGGTCACCTAGCTGGCTGGGAGAGAACCCGGGTTCCCCAGTCACCTCCAAGGGGAAGCAGAGCACACCCAGTGTTCAGATCTGTCCACTGGGGGCAGCTGTGGCCCTGTTCATCTTCTGTAGCCAGTTCTGCCTCCCATGGCTATTGTACTAATGGGGGGGGAGGCAATGGAGGCCCAGAGACATAAACCAACTTGCCTGAGGTCACCTAGCTGGCTGGGAGAGAACCCGGGTTCCCCAGTCACCTCCAAGGGGAAGCAGAGCACACCCAGTGTTCAGATCTGTCCACTGGGGGCAGCTGTGGCCCTGTTCATCTTCTGTAGCCAGTTCTGCCTCCCATGGCTATTGTACTAATGGCACGGCATCAAGCATGGCAAACCTTGCCTGAGCTGCCCCTATAGAAATGCTATTCCAGCCAGCATACACTGAGTACCTCCTTTAGCCTGGCCCTGTGGGTTCATCCTTACTGGAGGTGATTGGAGGGAGGATGACTGCCCTGGGCTAGGATACCTGAAGTTGATCCTATCAGTGGAAAGAGGGTTGAACCTAAAGACCCTTTCTACGTGACTCTCTGGATTGCAGATGCCCTGAGCAGAATGTCTAAACAGGAGGGTGAGGAACTATACACCCTCGTGATAAATGTATTTCTGTGTTGAGATTTGCAAATTTTCAGCCTCAGAGGAACCATAGTTTAACAGAGCTCTTCCATATAATAATGCTCCACAGAGGGAAGCTGGAAGCTGGGCTCCTCTGCAGACCCTTGAGATTATAATCGCCAGGTCACTCTGGTGTTTTCAGAGAGTGGGTTTGAATATTCAGTGCCTCACAGGCTTCCTACTACTGGGAAAGGTGACCTTGGGGATGGCTCCTGCAGACAGGCCATTCCAGACACAGCAGGCAGCATCCTTAATGACACAGCTCCATACCACAGGGCATGTGGGGATTGTTGAAAAGCAGAAAAAGGAGTGGTTAAACCGCTCCAGGTTTTGGAGGAAGCAAGTTCTGGAAGGTGCGTGCCTCAAGCAGCTTACCTGTTGTAAATTATGATTTAATGCTTTTCCCAGCATTAATTAAGGCTACAGGAAAAAGTGGCTGAATGTGTATCACACATTAAACCACTGTATTTCAGATACTTCTTCCAAGTTCAAAATGCAACATCCATGTCATTAAACAGTTTTAGAGTTTGGGGGCAAGAAAATATTTCTCTCACTTCCTTGATATACATATTTCCCAATACAAAACAAAGAAACTTTATAGTCCCTGTCCCCCTTTTCGCCTCGATGGTCAGGAAGCTCTCAGCCAAATTCAATGCTCAATCCTTAGAATTTCCCACATAGCTTTGTCCCTGATCCCAATAGCTCCTGGGAGAGGAGAGCTGGGATCTGGTTTCCCCAGTCCCCTCACTCTGAGATTTCCCACCCCAGCAGCTCCTCCCTGCCTATTCCTGGATCTCTATGCCTGCCTGCTGTGAGCACCTGGAGGACTCCTGCCTCTCAGAGAACAGGTGCCAGGGTGTTGTCTCTTACTTGGAGCTGAACCAACACAACCAGCAAACCTAGAAATTTCCCTTAGAATGGGGGTCTCCACTTTGGCACCAAGGACATCTTGGTCACCAGCAAGGAGGCATCTGTGCACTGTGTGATGTGTGGCACTGTCCCTGGCCTCTGCCCACAGCTGGGACAATCCAAAATGCCTCTAGATATTGCCAAATACCATCTGGATGGGGCAAAGAGCAAGAGATTCCTGGCTCCCCCTGAAAGGGCCCTCCCAGCTCGCCACCTTCCTGCCCACCCCTCCTTCATTCCAATGCAGGGAAGTCCCTATGGACTGGGCCACCCTTTTGCTTCCTAATTGTGAGATAAGTTTGCACTGCATTTCTCCTGCATTCTATTAATGATCGCTTCGAATGATGCTGTTGGGCTTTGGCTTTGTTTGGATTTGGGGCCCCTCCTGTGGCATGTCCATCCTCTACAACCCTGGGCCAATGGATATTTTTCAGAGAATGACAGACTGAGGCTGAGCTGGCATTGGGGGGGAGGGCATTGAGGAGTTTCCCAGGCTGTCGGAGGAAGGGACACCCTGGAAGGTGGGGCCATTTCTCTGTCCCTTGGTCTTTCTGCACCCCTACCCCCCCTTATAGAACTGCAGCTCAGACGCCATCTCCTCCAAAACCCAGCCGTGGCCTCTCTGGCTGGGAGTCATGACAGCAGCAGGCAGAGGAGTACCTGTAGGCTCCCAAGGATGTGGGGTTCCTGCGCCCAAGGTCACAGGCTGGGGCATGATGGCTAATCATTGTCAAGCTGATTGGATTAGAATCTCCCAAGAGGTTAGAGAGAGATGGCCTAGCAATTAAAGCACTGGTTGCTTTTGCAGAGGACCCCGATTTCTGTTCCCGGCATCCACATGATAGCTCACACTAGTCTATAACTCTAGTCCCAGGGGATCTGATGCCCTTTTCTGGCCTCCACAGGCACCAGGCATACACATGGTGCACATACTTGCATACAGGCAAACACTCATACACATGCACATAAATATTAAATTAAAATTAATTCTAATAACTATTAGAATCACTAAGGAGACAAACCTGTGGGCATGTCTGTGAGGGAGATTCTGGGTTGTTTTAACTAAGGTAAGAAGACCCACTTTAACTGGGCAGCACCATCCTACAGCCTGGGGTCCTGGCCTGACTAAGAAGAAGAAATCAAGCCAAGCACCAACATCTATCTCTCTCTGCTTTAAGACCGAAGATGCAATGTGACCATCTGCCTCACTCACTCCTGCCCACCAGGGCTAGAGCAGCTCCTGGCTCCATGCTTCCCACACACAATGGACTGCGAGTCCAAGTAAACCCTTCCTTAAGTTGCTGTCCTATGACCGTTTGTGGCTTTCCCCTGGGAAGACCTAGAGAAACGTCTGCTCACCCAGATGGGAGGGCACCAACAGACCAAAGAGACTAATGAACTTATTGGGGCTATTTACAGGAACATGGTGACTGAAAGGCAGCCAGGTCACCAGGAAGTCTCACATGGACCAACTGTTTAACTTGTATATTGGCAACTGGAATCTCAGGGCTAGAGGAAGGATCTTGAGAGGGTCTGGGGAGCCTCTGCCTCCCTCCACAGGGGAGTGATAGGCCTGAGATCTCGTGAACGGCTCTCAAAGGCTGTCACCGCTGCCCTGCTTCATGGCAATGCCACTTCCAACCCGAGAAACAACTACACAGCACAAGGACAGCCTTATCTACTCACAGTGAGATGGACAGAGTCTCCTGCTTCCACTTGGCCCGTCTGTTCCCCATGCTGCTGTGGCAGGTGCAGTGTGCTCTCTACAGCCTCCTACAATGGACAACTTCCTATTTCCCACACTGGCCTCTGTCAGGGCTGACCCTTCCCGCAGTGCTCAGCCCGGAGCAGTGAGCATCCAGGAACTAACGACAGAAAAAAAGAGGACACCGGCTGCTTTGTGTCCACCTGGGTGTGGCCCACATTGTTCCCCAAAGTTGCTGGGTATGTGTAGGGGTGTGGGAGAATGGGAGGTGAGGGGTCGGGGATGGAGAAGGTCTGGTCACCACAGCTGGACCCGCCTCTCTAAGAACCTCAGTCACCAACTTCTCTTCTTGTCCCACTTCCCAGCTGGCACCCCCACCCACATAAACTCCCCATCTGACCCCAGAACCTGAGTTCAGGCTTTGACAAGAACAGAGTCTCCTACATTAGACATCTTGTGGTCACAGACACCCAGACACCATCTTTCCATCAGACTTTAATGTAGACTCTGAGCCCTGCTGATTCTGTTTAGTATTTTAATTATTTTATCTTATGGCAGAGTCTCACTAAGGAACCCAGATCCTGCTTCAGCTTCCTGAATGCTGGGATTACAGGTGTACAACACTGTTCCAGCCTTTGATTTTGTCTTTCATCTCTAGAGCCTAGGAGCTTGAAGCCTGAAGCCCGAAGCCCAGGGTGGATTTACCTAAGGCCTCAGTATCTCCAGCAGGGATCCTGATTCCTAGGGTCCCTTCACCAAGGTGATCAGGCCACTGCCTTACACAAGACCTTTGTCTACAGGATCCAGGCCAGTTTCTCATCTGTGGTACAGAGCGTGTGTATGACATCACTGTTGTGCTGATCTTCCTCCTCCTTCCTTCCTGTCCTCCCTCCTCTCTGGTGTCCCTCCTTCCTGTGCCCCTGTTCTCCCTCCTCCCCTGGCCTCCCTCCTCCCTGGCCGCTGTACTGGAGAGGCAACCCACCCTACCCTACACACTTACCTCTGTGCCTTCCACCCAGGACACCCCACCACTTTGCTGCCTGACTGGAACAATCTCTTCTGAGGATGCACCGAGCAGGTGTAAGGGTTCATGGGTAGTCCACACCCTGTATCATCTCCCCTCCCCCCATCTGGTCTGCTTCTCTGAGTGCACTTCACTGTTGGCTGGGGTGACCTGTCCACACTTGTCAATGCTGTTCTCCTATCTTTCCACTTAAGCGACACTGTCATATGGTAGGAAGGACATGAGCCTGGGCTTCACACCTTGACATGCCTTTCCTGGGTGACCCTGGACCAGTTCACTGGCCTCTCTGTGCCAGGCTTGTTCTTCTAGGAAACAGAAATGACACCCCCTGCAAACCCGACAGCAGGTTGTTTGGCGATTAAAGTCACTTCACCTACACAGCTGACCTTTAACTGGCATTCAACAGATCATAATTATCATATTATTTCTTGTCTATGGAGCTGATGTGAGGAGACAGAGAATGGGGAGGAGGCAGTGACTTAACAAACAAGACCAGAGGAGAATTACGTTAATGTCCACAAACTTAAATCCACAGAGAAGCCCGTATCTGCTTGGTCAGCCTCCTCTCTTCTGCTCTGATCTGGACAGCGGCACATTCCCACAGTGAGACACACTGATGCATTTGGGGTGGTCCCCAGGACAGCCAGTGGGATGCTGAGACTCATCTTGCATGCCTCTCCAGGGACCTCCACGCTGGCCTGGGGAGGCTCCTGAGCATCAGGCTCTGTGGGTGCCCGTCAGCACAGCAGGAGCTCACTTTGTGGGAGACTACCAGGGCACTTGGCTGGGCACTTGTTCCCAGGGCAGGAAGAGGGGGAGGAGCTTCCCATCTGCAACTTCCTTGGGCTAATTTGCATGATCTCTCTTCCCTGGGACCTGTGTCCCCACTGCTTAGTGGAGAGGGCTCTGAGTACTGAAGGAGCCAGGGCCAACAGGCTGGGAGATTGAAGGGGGGGATGGAGCAGCTTTTCCATGCCCCCTGTGGCTGACAATTTTCAGGGTCCCCAGCCTGATTACCAGTTCCAGCAAGTCCCAAGGACTGCCTGCCCCCTTGGGGTTAAACAAGGGCCTGTTAAAGAGAAAGTCTCTGAGCTGACAGAAATCCAGGCCCCACTCCATCAGCACACAGCACGTTTCCTGAGGACATCCCCTGATCCAGGCCTATGCCGTGCACAGAGGCTGGAGGAGCAAAAGCCTGAGGCTGGGTAGGTAGTGTTCCCACTGCATAGTCATTAGGTTATGACCACACTGCGTAGTCATGTCACGTTTTCACATGTGAGTTCTGGGGCATTTCAGTTCTAGACAAGGTGCCATTATTACCTGGTCCAAATGCTGACTCAACTCAGTTTGTGGGGTGGAGTTGGGGGACACTTCCTGGCCTGCAGATGCTGTTTTCTGTTCTTGCCTGGTCAGCAGGACTCTGGTTTCTCTTACCAGCTCTATGGATCAGGGCCCACATTCAGGGTCCCCTTTAACCTAACTACCTCCCTAGAGGCCCATCTCCAAGCCGTCATGCTGGGGGCCTGGGGCTGTGACATGAATTTGAGGGTATACAGTTCAGTCCATGGCATCTGCTGGAGTTCTTTTCCCTTGCTGTCGCGGATTGCTGAGCCCCTGCATCCTTCCAGCCCGCGCTTTATGCCCATAACAAGAAGTAAAGGAAGGTGGGTGTACTTGACTGGGTCAGATTCATTGCTCTGAGCTGTTTTAGATCAATGAAGTTGTGTCTAGAGCTGGTACGTGCCTCACAGACTCAGAGCACATGCCTCACAAACTCAGAAAGTCAATCCTAGCCCAACTCTGTACTTCAAACATCCCCACAACACAGCACCCTGCACTGATAGCACAGCCAAAGGGAAAGGGGACGGGTCCTAGAGATGGACCGAGCTGGGTTCCCACCTTGTGACATTGTGCACTAGCTGTGGGACCTGGACACATCACTGCAGCCTCAAGCCTCCTTTGTTGGACTTGGTATGGGCCAAGATGATGTCATGGTACCTGAAAAGCCCGCTCACGCTCATGGCCTGCCTGTGCAAACGTGCGATATGAAGGATGAGGCTGTGATGGCTCATCTCCATGGCCAACTTGACTGAATTTAGAATCACATAGGAGACACACCTCTGGGTGTATCTATAAGGATGCTTCCAGAGGGATTTGACTGAAGGGGGAAAACGCACCTTGAATGTGGACAGCATCATCCTACGGGATAGAGATCCAGACTGAGTAAAAGGGAAGAGGGAAAGGGGAAAGTGAGCTAAGCACCAGTCTCTGTCTGTCTGTCTCTGTCTGTCTCTGTCTGTCTGTCTCTGTCTGTCTGTCTGTCTCTCTCTGTTTCTGTCTGTCTCTGTCTCTATCTATCTCTGTCTCTCTCTGTCAAGGGGAAAGTGAGCTAAGCACCAGTCTCTGTCTGTCTGTCTCTGTCTGTCTGTCTGTCTCTCTCTGTCTCTCTGCCTCTGTCTGTTTCTGTCTGTCTCTGTCTCTATCTATCTCTGTCTCTCTCTGTCTGTCTCTGTCTCTGTCTCCCCCTCCCCCCCATGATACTTTCTTGGTCTCTAGACATTTGAGAAGCAGCCAATCTCCCCCTCCCCCCCATGATACTTTCTTGGTCTCTAGACATTTGAGAAGCAACCACACACTCTTGCAGCCAGAGCCTGGAGCTGCTCCCCATCCATGCTTTCCAGACCATGGGCTTCATGGTCTGGAACAGGTGCTCCACCCCTTACACTGCTTTGTCAGGTGCTGGTCACAGAGATGAGACAGGTAACAAATATAGAGGCCGACTGGTGACTATGCTCCCCCACCGAAACCCTGGCTTTTCCCCTTCCTTGATTCCAGGTGAGTTATTTGAAGCTTTTGTGCCTGTTTCCTCACCTACTACAGACATTAGAGCATTGGAGTTGTGTCCAGCACTGAATGTCAACTGCATCATTAGAATGCTGCCTGGCACCTACCGAGCAGTGAGCACTATACACACAGCACAGGGGCTGGGGATGTGGCTCAGTGAGTGAACGTTTGCCCAGCATGTGTGAGGACCTGGAGCCCTGGGACTACACTCATGATTCCAGTGGGTGCTGGCTGCATTCTCCTGCCCTTGGTTCATCTATCTCCCGTCACTTTTCTCTTTGTTTGGACAATTGGTACACGGTGCTGCAGCCATCTGTAGGGCTCGGGTGTGTGCCTGTCCGCACAAGGTACCTATGAGTGTGCCCTCTGGAAACACCACTCTGGGGAGTCACACTGGAGTGGCCGAGGCACTGTTTCTTGTTCTAACAGGCAGAGGAGAAGGGATGGGATGCAGCAGCACAGGGGGAAGATAAGCATAAGACAGCAAAGAGGCTGGAGGGATGCAGTTGCCAATCAAGGAGCACTGAGAATGGAGGAGCACTGAGGAGGGAGGAGCACTGCAGATGGAGCACTGAGGGAGGAGGGGCAGTACGGATGAGCACTGAGAATGGAGGAGCACTGAGGAGGGAGGAGCACTGAAGATGGAGCACTGAGGGTGGAGGGGCACTAAGGATGAGCACTGAGGGTGGAGGAGCATTGAGGATGGAGCGCTGAGGGTGGAGGAGCACTGAGGATCAGCACTGAGGAGGGAGGAGCACTGAGGATGGAACGCTGAGGGTGGAGGAGCACTGAGGATCAGCACTGAGGAGGGAGGAGCACTGAGGATGGAACTCTGAGGGTGGAGGAGCACTGAGGATCAGCACTGAGGAGGGAGGAGCACTGAGGATGGAGCACTCAGGATGCTTGACCAGAAGCATGGCCCTGCTGGCACCTTGATTTCAGACTTCTGGTCTCCAGGACAATGGGGCCAGGATCAGGTCATGCACAGGTGCTCTGAGCTGCCTGTGTGGGGGGCTGTGCCATGTGGTCTCTGTGCTCTACCTCCTTCTTGAGTGCTCTTCACCGCCTTTCAGAGTGGAGCCCAGCATGGCCTGGAAGGTTCTTTCTCTTAAGATGGCAGGTGATGGGGTGTCATGCAGAACGCAGGCAACAGTCCTTTGCGATCTTGTGCAGAAGGGTGCTCTGAGCTCTCTTTGCACAGTGCAGGATTCCGCGCTTCTAAAAATAGGAGCTTCATCAAGACATTCCTTTTCAACTGCTGTTGGGATTTAAGGGCAGAAACTACAGGGTTTCTAATTCAGGTTCAAGGTCCTTTCACTGTTCGCAGTCCTGATGGCCTAAGTGGAGAATGAATAGGGGGTTCAGAAGGAGAAGCTGGGGTTCTATGTAGTTTTATAAAATTTCATTGTGACTAGGCCTGGAATATTATGGTCCATGAGGTGTGGGAGGCCCTACAGCGTGGAGGGGCTGGCAGAACACGCTTCGTTTTCTTTGTTTTCAGTGTAGAATGATGCTCTGTGTTATTTACTGGCTAGAATAATTTACAGTGTAGAGTGTAATTTACAGTGTAGAATGATGTTCTGTGTAATTATTAGCAGATTGGAGAATGGTAGTTTTTTGCTTTTGGTTGAATTAGTCCTGACAAATGCACAGGCAAGATAGTGTGCACCTGTAGTCTCAGCACCAAGGAGGAGGAGGCAGGAGGATCAGGAATTCAAGGTTGTTCTTAGCTACGTAGCAAGTTTAAGGCCAGACTGGGTTATCTGCGACTGTCAAAATAAGTAAATCCCTCAAAGAAGCCAAAGATTAAAAGTAAAACTCAGAGTGTCAGCCCAAACCAAGACAGGACATGTACAAGCACTACCTCCACTCCAGGTACAAGCCGGCTGTGAGCCTCAAGGGCCCTTGATCAGCACTGCCCAGCAGAGAATATAAAATTTAACACATAATTAATTTATCTCCTCCTGGTAAGAGTGAAATTTCTACAGGAAAAAGTAGTGATTTTCCAAAGAAGCTGTGCTATGAAGAGAGAAATGTGGAAACGTATCTATCACTCTGTGCTTTCACAGTCAAAATCATGTGTTCAGATCACCAACACAAACTCTCTTATCCCCACATATAAAAACAGTACTGGGTTTGGGAAGATCGTTCAGGCGGTACACTGCTTGCCATGAACACAGGAGGACCTGAGTTCAGATCCCCAGCACCCACATAAAGCCAGATGCTGTAGTGTGAGTCTGTAATCCCAGCGCTTCTGTGGCGAGATTGGAGGTGGAGACACAATCCCCAGAAGTCTGTGGGACAGCTGGCCTGGCGAGTAGAGCTGCAGACAGCAGAGAGACCTGCATCAAGAAAGGTGGAAGGTGAGGACCAGCAGCTGGGATTGTCCCCTGACCTCCACAGAACTGGAGAGAGGGGAGAAGGGGGGCAGGGAGAGAGAGAGAGAGAGAGGTTTCTCCCACAGTCATCAGAGAGAGAGAGAGAGAGAGAGAGAGAGAGAGAGAGAGAGAGAGGTTTCTCCCACAGTCACGCATACTACCCTAGAGGCCCCACCCTCATGATCTGATTGTTCTTAATTATCTCCCAGAGCCTAGTCTCTGAATGCCATCGCACTGGGGCATAGAAACTCAATATATGAATTTAGAGGGACATAGTTGTTCCCTAACAGTAACTTAGAGCCAGTCCTTTCCACCTTTGGAACACTATCCTGTCCTTCCTCCTTCCCCCCTTCCTCTCCTCACTTTATTCTATCCTGAATGCTGAGTACTGGGCAGTCACTAGAGGTGCCCTTGGCTCCCGCTCACAGTCCTTTGCCATCAGTTTCATCAGGGTGAGGCAGATGTCTGCAAGCTAAGTTTAGCATGGATGGCACTTGTATTAGGGTTCCCTAAAGAGACAGAACTGGTAGAATGAACATATATATATAGAGGTTTATCAGCTTAGCTTACAGGATAGAGACTGAGTACTCCAAGAATGGTTGTTCCACAGTGGAGAGGCTGAGAATCCATAGTCTCTCAGTCCACGAGGCTGGATGTCTCAGTAGTCCCAATCTGGTGCTGAAGGTCTGACGAATTCCAAAAGATAGCTAGTCTTCAGTCTACAGCAGCAAGATGAACTCACCAGTGAAAGAGAAGGCAAGCAGCAAGAAGCCAGGCATTCTCCTCTGCCATGGCCTTTTATACGGACTGCCATCAGAAGGTAACATCCACATTTAGGGTGTGTCTTCCAGCTTCAGATGATCCAATCAAGAAGATCACTCTCATTTCAGTTAATCCCAGATCCAGTCAAGTTGACACCCAGGACAGAAACACAAGAACTGTCTGGAATTGATTCTTTTCTACCTAGAGCCTGTGAGGAAGCATGTTCCCTTCCCACCTGTCCCTAAGAAAAGCCCAAGCTCTGGCACTGGAGAAGGGAGACCCTTCACAAAGGCACAGGAAACTGTGGGCAGTGAGGTGTTGGGGTGCACTGCTGTAGGTAAGTTGCAGTCACCCACGGTGGCTTCTGTCCTCACCCAGTTCTGTCAGCTCTGGGAGTTGCTGGAGACACTGTAAACCTTGTGCTATTTCCTGGCAGAGGCTGGGTGTCACTTAGGGCCTGGCATGCAGCAGGTGCTCAAACCAGAGTGGATGAGGGTAACTTCAGCTCTGGGAGTTGCTGGAGACACTGTAAACCTTGTGCTATTTCCTGGCAAAGGCTGGGTGTCACTTAGGGCCTGGCATGCAGCAGGCGCTCAAACCAGAGTGGATGAGGGTAACCGAGTCTTGCTCATGCTGGCTGATGTTCTGTGCGGAGCAGGATGAAGGTTATAGGTCATTATTGCCTCGTGTTCCACGTAGAGCTGGGTGAAAGTAACTGAGCCCTGTTCCCGCTGGCTGGTGTTCTGGTGTTCCATGTGGAATGGGGATGCTCTGCAGGAGAAGCGTGGGTGTGGACTATTGCCTCGTGTTCCACGTAGAGCTGGGTGAAAGTAACTGAGCCCTGTTCCTGCTGGCTGGTGTTCTGGTGTTCTGTGTGGAATGGGGATGCTCTGCAGGAGAAGCGTGGGTGTGGATAGGACTATGCCAGCAGTCCTCGGGATGGTCAGAACAAGATCATGGGCAGGAGCTGTGATGTGAGGACATCAGCCCAGCATAAGAACTGCCTGGCTCATGCTTCCCAGGATAGACTGGCTTTGGGAGCCGTGGTTCTCCATCTCTAGAAGCACACACAGGGGCTTGGTGACCACCTCAGAGGTGAGGTGGAACTAGACTCAAGTAGGAAGACTGACAGACAAAGGGCTCTCTCTCTCCTGTAGATGATGGGAGAAGGTGGGGTGACAGGTTCTGCTGGGCAGGAGGGGACAGAACAGACACCTTCCATTTTAACTGGCTTGGAGGGAGGACGTGGCCTTGGGCACTTGTCATTGACAGCTCATCTCAGAAAGACATTAGCTTACGGAGAAGGGGCCTCCCAGAATCCGTTCTGTGTCTCTGGGCAGTCACTGAGTAACAGCTCACCCCAGGCCTCTTCCACCTGCCGACCTGAAGGCAAGCAGTCTCCCATACCTCAGTCATATTCCTGGAACACTCTAATCATTAACTCCAAAGAACCTGAAAAAGGAGTGAGCATTTGCGTTTTTCAGCTGGAAAGAAGCCGCCCAGGGTGGCACAGTCCATCTGCTAGCTTCTGGGCAGCAGAGGAAGTGGTGGGGGATTCAGGCCTAGTCCTACTTACGACTCACTTAGATCAATGAGGGTCAGCACCTGGCATTTACTGTGCACCTACTATGTGCCTCACAGAGGCAACAGCCTTGGAAGATAGGTGCTGCTGTGTGCACTGCCCTCCAGGGACTTGGGGAAGGTGTGCCCCAGATTGGGGGGGGCATTTCTGCTCTTGCACTATTGTGTGTCCACATGGGTGGTGCAAGCCTGGGTCAGGTGGTGACATTGACAGGTGGTCAGAGACAATCCTCTTCCACACCATCATGCCCCCTGTGCAAGAGGTTAGGGCCACCTTAAGACAAAGGGAAAGCCCTCCTTGTCCAGGGTGATCTGTCTCAGAGAGGATGCCCCTTGCTGCAGTGGAATTAGCACTGCATTAATATGGCCTTTACACCATTAATATCTCCACAGCTGTGGTTTTAAATGGGTGAAGTGGTGTGATGATCATGTGCTCATGCTGAGGCAGGAGAGAGATGGGCTCAACTGCAGCTCTACTCCACCCCTAAGAGACCCGGGCAGTCAAGTGACAGCCTCACAGAGGGCTGCTCTGTGCTGGGGAACTTGGAGATCCAACTGCCAGGGAGGGAGAGAGCATTGTCCTAGATGAATAACGGTCGTGGGAGAACTCGTTAAAGTCAACCACATGAAGAACCCCAAACACCAAACATTAAGAAAATAAACAACCCAGTTAAAGAACGGGCTTTGGAACTGAACAGAAAATTCTCAAAAGAAGAAATGCACGTGGCCAGAAACGCCTCAAAAAGTGCTCGATATCCTTCGCCATCAGGGAAATGCAAATTCAAGGACTTTAAGATCCCACCTCACCCTGACAGAAACGGCCATCACCAGGAAATAAAGAGAATCAGTCCTGGCACGGATATTGTGAAGAGCAGACTCAGACGCTGCGGGCGGTGTGGACAGCTGCAGGCACTTTGGAAATCATTCTATTTGGACCGCGAACGATTAGCGCAGTCATGTGACCCAGCTGTGCCACTGCGCTGGACGCTTTAGATTTCCTCTAGAAACGCCTCAAAAAGTGCTCGATATCCTTCGCCATCAGGGAAATGCAAATTAAAGGACTTTAAGATCCCACCTCACCCTAACAGAAACGGCCATCACCAGGAAATAAAGAGAATCAGTCCTGGCACGGATGTTGTGAAGAGCAGACTCAGACGCTGCCGGCAGTGTGGACAGCTGCAGGCACTTTGGAAATCATTCTATTTGGACCACGAACGATTAGCGCAGTCATGTGACCCAGCTGTGCCACTGCGCTGGACACTTTAGATTTCCTCTGTCAGATATGTGGTCATGTCTGTGGACCATTTTCGAAACTGTTGAGTGATGTGGGAGGCCCAGCCCACTGTGGGTGGTTGAGCACAGGCCAGAGGAGCAAGCCAGTAAGCAGCGTTCCTCCATAGTCTGTGCTTCGGTTCCTGCCTCCAGGTTCCTGCCTTGAGCTCCTGCCCTGGCTCCCCTCAGTGATGGAGTAGAACTGTGAGCTGACATAACCCTTTCCTCCCCTAATTGCTTTAGGCCAGTGTTTTATCACAGCAACAGAGGAGACTGGGACAGTACGTATGATTATTTTTTTGACACACAGTCTTGCTACATAGCCATGGCGG